>NC_064818.1:15356668-15481817 GCF_023721935.1 Panthera uncia | reverse complement strand
CCCCCCCCCCCCCCCCCGCTGTTCTCAAACAGGAGGCAGGAAAAGACGGCGAAGCGCTCTACCTGCCTTCTCTGATGTCAGGCTACGCTTCAGAGAAAAAGCACTTCCAAGAGAGGCTGTGAATTTGCTCCTCATCAGCAACTTAAGTGAGGGGAAAACTCCCGAGGGCCACTGCCTAGAGAGTCCCCTAACCCTTCATTTTCAAAAAGACATTCCTTATTAAGACGAAAAAACACACAGGCTCAGAATATGGACAAATGAGCTCGGCGTACATAGACATGACGAGCTGTTTGGCCTGGACGAGTGACTTATGACAAGCCTGCCTGGCTTTTTTATACCCCCCCAAGTGGCCTCACGTACAGCAGGCACTCAGTACATGCTTCAGTGAGTTACTGACCAGGTCCCGCCCAGGGGCCAGCAAGGAGGTAAGACTGAGTAGTACCCGTCATATGTCGCCTGCGGTCTCCAGGGTCCGCTGCCACCAGGCCCGGGGTCGCTGGAGGAGGACTGGTTGCTGGGCGAACTTCTGGAACAGGAACTAGAATTATTAACGGGGCACCAAGGAGCCTGCACAGCGGCCAACGTGGCAACCGGGCCCAGTTTGTTTTACAAATAAACTCATCTTACGATGACAGAGAAAAGGAAGAAATTCGCATCGCAGCGTGAAACAGAACAAACCACGGGCAAATACACCAGGAATGGGGGGGGGGGCCCAGAGACATTAGGTGGCCATTTATCACAGGAAGGAGATGTGGCAGGAATAAGCCTTCACCATCTGAAGGCTTAAAGTGCAGAGAATGATTCAGGTGAAATATGGAAGGACAGCACACGAACCCCCAAGAATACAGAATTTTGAAAACATTACTACCACTTGTTCTGTAAAGCTTCATGCAAGGCACGTTGGGGTCCTATATTTGCAATCTATGCGGAGGGAAAACCCTAAATTGGTCAAAACCGTTTATTTTCATACATCTGTTGAATGCAATCCTATTTATTTCAGATACACAAAAATAAGTATGACCTTTGAGAACTCACTTGATAAAGATGTGCTTGCCAGGTTTCCGTTTTGTTGCTAGAACTCTCCAGGTTTTTTCCCTATAATTTGCTACATTCTGCATTAAAAAGGGAGGCTCTGGAGACCCCGTCCCTCCCACATGCTGCCCTTTTACCTGGGCTACCCACGTGCACTTCTTTGAATATGGCGAGTTTATAAACTCAGCAGACATCCGAGCGAGGAGGCCCAGAGCCAAGATAATTTAATGCCAAATTAAAGGCACATCGTTCCTGCATTCAACCTATAAAGAATAAACTGGGGAAAGACCTCATGTTTTAATCTAATTGTCATTAATACCTGTATAGGCTTACTACGTGCCAGTAATGGTTCTAAGCGGTTTGCACGTATTGACTGATTCAATCCTCATAATGCCCTGAAGAGGTCCTCTCTTATTACTAGGTTTATTTTTCAGATGAGGAAATCGGAGTGGGGAGAGGGTAAGCAGCCCAGCTCAGCATCCTTGTTTCCAGCGCTCTAATAGATACCAGAGCCCCGCCAGCCACTCTGCACAAACTACGGCCTCTCCATGGCCCGTAAGTTACGAGAAAACGAAAACTAAAGCAGGAGAAATCAACTGCTTTAACCACAAAAAGCCAAATTTACCATTTTGTTCCCTTAAAACTACCTAACGCGAATCATGCACCTAAAAATTCTCACCAGCTTCTAATGCCAACTTTTAGACAAGTGCATTCTGTCATTGAAAAATTAACTTGAAGTTTAACTCAACTTGCTTAAAATAAGAGGAACAAAGCGAAGATGTGCTAAGGACCTCGGGACCTCTTAAAATGCTACACTTAAAATACTACATTAGGAAGATGGGATTCAGTCCCCGAGTCTGCAGTTTTACTTATACTTAAAACTGCCTGCGCTCATCTAGAGGCTCCTGGGAATGCCTTCTCAGTTATCGTGCCTCGGAAGGTTTTAGGGAGCAAGGTGACCAGGTGGACCAGGACGGAGAGAAAGTCGCCGCCCTGGTGGACGCATCCGGAACAGAACCTGCGTGCCACCGGCACCAGGGCTGGGCGAGGGGCGGGGACAGATCCCAGGCACCACCCCATCCGGGGCCCGCCCTGCCGCCTGCCTGGCCTGCTTGTTCAGAACAGGCCAACCCAGAACCCATCGAGCCAAAGCCGAAGTGCCTCCCTGTAACGTCAAGTTCCAGACCCAGGGTTTGATAAGCGCCGTCCCTGGGGAAAGGGCATCGGCATTACCTCGTGCCGTCCGGCAGCTTCCGGTCGAAGGAGGTGCTCCGGGGAATGGCAGCCTGGGCCTGCTGTAGCAGCTGCTGGCACTGCAGGCGGTCGGGCGTGCCGGGCACCGGGGACGCCCTGGACAGCGGCTGCAGGGCGGGCGTGGGCACGCGGTGCCACGTGGTGTTCCTCCGGAAGGGCGTTTTGTACTCGCAGGGGGTGCCTTCACTGTCCAGTTTGTACTCCACCATGGGGATCCGGCAGAGCTCCGAACACCCTCTGTGGGGCCGAGAAGAGCGGATGAGTGAGTAGGGAGGGAGGCTGGGAGCCGAGCCATCAGCACGGCTGCCCTGCGGCTTGCAGAGACCGGAGGAGAGCCACGCACCTAAGGAGTATCCCTGGCTTCTGGTGCCTCTGTTTATGCTCCAGTATGAACCAGTAGGATCTGGTATCACACTGGTGGCTCTGGTTTATTGGCAGATACGGCTGTAGGCATTTCATGGATATACCCTCTCTACGTCTTTCGCAAACTTCTTAGTCTCGAACGTATCTTTAACCAATTTGCACACGTGACATCGTGCACAGTGAACACAGGCAATAAACAAACTTTAACAGATAAAAAATGCCTCCTATACCATCTGAACAGGTTCAAGAGAAGTACAGTTATATAACCAGGAATTAGTTGCATGTCACTTCTTCTATGGAGTCTGAGAACAGTGGAAAATAAAATTAGTAAAAGCTGTCACAGTCCAGGGGAAACCCGAGTGCCCATCCCGTCACAGTGTGGGTCTGAGTTACCACAGTCACTCTCTTAAACCAGCGCTACAGCTTCCAGAATGTCGTCTCCTGGAATGCTCTCTCGTGTGCTCAAATGACCAGTCAGGAACCTGTTAGCCTCAAAATATGATTTAAGTGAGACATCTCTCAAGTTTCTCACTAATTACATAGCGCACACAGTACTATTAACTTGACAAAGTTGGCCCGTGAAACCAACTGGCGCCTTTTGGCAAGGACACGGGAAGCCTGGGTAGGTTTCAAATCTGAGCGCTGGTGCCTCTCCCCAGACATTCCAGAGTCAACATAAAAACTTGGTAATATTCACCCCTTGAGAAACCTACTAGGGTAACATGGTTCTTTAAACAGGAGACTTCTATTCTCAGGATGGTAGAAGAACGTTTCAGCCTCTTGTCCAAATCATTATGCAACAACAAAGAGAACAGGAAATAGACACAAACTTGACCATCTACAAAAATTGAGACAACTGAAACTGTAAACTTCAGCAATCAAAGACGAAAGGCCAGTGGAACAGTGCTAAAGGTTTAGCGGAGCAGAGGAAGGCAAAACCCAAGGGTGTGCAGAGGGAGACAAGGAGAGATGAGACCATTCCCCTCGCACAACCCCGAGCAGGTGCAGGGACAGGGAGCATCAGGCAGCACAGGAGGCAGGAGTGAGGGAGAATGCTTAAGAGGTGGGGGTTATTTAGAAGAGTACACAAAAGAAAAGTTTGACACTGGGCGGCTCGGGTCCATTCAGGCGATTACCACCCCTGCCTATAGGGGGCAGGAACAATGCTCGAGGGACCGCCACCTGACGGGATCCAGACACAGAGGAAAAGCACGGCCGAAAACAAAAGGTTAAGTGAAAGTCTCACTGGAAAATGAGACCTACAGTCATTTCTTCTTACTCCAAACCCAGCTTCATAATGCTGATCACCCCACAAAGGCGGATGAGGATCTCCCTCTAGAGAAAAGACAATGAGATGTATATTAGATATAAGCCACCCAATCACCCTGTGTGAGGCTCACTGACCAAGCATATCCTTCAAGAAGGAGGAACTTTTGAAATTTAAAAACATGACAGCTAAAATTCAAAATAAAAAAGTCCACCGAGACAGCTGTAAGGGAAACTGAGGAGCTCTCCCAAAACGTTACTGGAGGGTGAGCATATGAAAATTAAAGTTCATTCCAAAAAGTCTAATAATGTCTACCTAACAGAGGTACCAGAAAGATAAAAGAGAGAGAGAAGGGTGGAGAGGAAATTATTAAGAAACAATATAAGAAAATCTCCAGAACTAAAAGATACATAAAATCAGATTAAAAGGTCCACAGAGTGCTCAGTGCGGTGAGTGAAGAAAGGTCCACGTCAAGAGACGTATACGTGCATACATACATAGGTGGGATGGGAAGAAACTTTCGGAGGCGATGGGTATGTTCATGGTATTGATTATGATGATGGTTTGATGGGTGTCTACTTATCTCCAAACTCACTGAGCTATATGTGTTAGATGTACACAGCTTGGTTATGTCCATCATACCTCAATATATATATATAATTATTATTATTTTTTCCCCCAGACATCCTTATGGAACTACAAACCCTTGGGTTACAGAGAAGATCCTGAATTCCTAGGGTGGTGGGGGGGGGTGGGCAGGAGGTTGGAGAAGGGGGCCGGCCTCACATAAAGGACTGGGGCACAGAACGGCTTTATTTTTCTCAACAGCACAACTGGATGCAAGTTACTTCTCACCCATCAAATCAACAGTACTTGGAGCCTGGGAGGAAGAGACAGGTAGGGATCAAAAACAGTGGCCTGCTTTTTGGCTAGGGAAACCACGTGGATGGTGGCACTACCCTCTGAGGAGAGAAGCAGATTGGACAAGCCATTGGAAAGAGACACTTAATGCCCGCTTTAGTAAACTTCACTTCATATGTTATCCTAACTCTCCTTCTCCCAAAGCAAGATTCACCTCTTACCTGGGCAAGTTTAAATTACTCTGGATTTACTGAATGTATTAGTTAAATTACTGGTCAAGGACAATAAGTCCAGCTTTACAGTGGATTGTCATGGATGGCACTTTCCAAGTGTTTTTCTACTTAACCAGAGGACACATCCCCTTGACTAGTGATTCATCCATACGACCAACAACGTAAGTAGAAATCATAAGGGTGGGATATTATGGTCATACCAAAACATCAAGAAAACCTACTCTTGTCTTCCGCCCTATCTGGTGCTCTAAGCAAGTGACTTGATATTCAGGGATCTCAAGGGGCACAGTTGTGAATCCTAAAAGGAGGGAGACTTACCCAAGTTAAAGGTCCTGGAGTTAGATCTGAATGAAAGGAACATGGAAGTTTGAGTCTTATGGACCAAAGGGCAACATGTATTTCCAGCGCCTTGTTTGGGTTCCAAGTTTCCTGGGCTGACTTAAAAGGAAGAAGCAGCAAACAGAAGACAGATGGCTGAGGAGTGTGGAATATTTAATTCACCCTCATAGACTGTAGTCTTTAATAAGACGTTGTAACTTAGCTCAAATCTCTGAGCGAAAACATTACACAAATGCATGCTCATGACTAATATTTTAGAGAGTGCTGACACAAGTGTGTGCAAACCCATGTGGTGGAGGGGAGATTCGGGGAGGAGTTATTTCACTTCCAGCCTCTTGCATGAAGTCGTATGTAAATGATCTTTTGGATGCTAAAAACTGGCATACTTTTGCCCGAATACAAATCACGTACTTAAACAAATAGCTTTGTTTGAAAATCGAAACTGATTCTGTTAGTATGTGACATTTTTCCAGCAACTGCTCTTATAAAACCCTAGGTGTCTGCTTTATTCACTTCTGAGAGTAAGACAGCAAGTAAATACTGCTAATTTTACCATATTATCAGACCTAGACCAGTAGTTCTGCTGTCTATATAAAAGAAATGTCTGGGGGCACCTGGGTGGTTCGGTTGGTTGAGCGTCCGACTTCGGATCGGGTCATGAGCTCACAGTTTATGAGTTTGGGCCCCACATCGGGCTTTGTGCTGACAGCCAGGAGCCTGGAGCCTGCTTTGGATTCTGTGTCTCCCTCTCTCTCTGCCCCTCCCCCACTCTCACTCTGTCTCTCTCTCTCAAAAATAATAAACGTTAAAAAAATAAAATAAAATAAAAGGAATGTCTGGAAGGACATGTATAGAAAATTCAACCAATTTTTAGGGACGTGGGAAGAGGGCTCGATTAAGAATTGCCAGTTGGCTACAGCTGCTGCTGCGGGGAATACGGGAACGTCATCCACACCTGCACCTGTCCCTGCACGCGTTCCTTTTGCCTCCGTGGGGAGACAGCGTGGGAAACCACGCGAGACATCCCCGCTCCTCTATAGCATCAAGCCTGGTGCTGCCATGAAGGGGCACACAGCAAGTATTTCTAGCCATTAAGAAAAGACCGCCGGAGACCCAAACCGACCAAAGGCGAAAAGACCTCGCACAAAACAGACATTCCCCAAAAAGTGAGCCGTTAGTCTTGTGCATAAGTTTTTTTTTTTTTTTTTTTTTTTTTTTTTTTTTTATTTAACCAAAGACAGATCTTGAGCTTTCCTGCATGAGGGCATACATTTGGAGCCCTCCGATAAATGCCTTCGGCGCACTTTTGACACGCACCAAATCAAGTCCACGGATGTGAAGTGCATTTCTAGCTCCTGGCACGCTTTTCACAGTCTGCTCGTGAAAAAGAAGGCACTCGAAGATGTTAGAGAAGGCTGATTTCCTCGTTCAGTCACTTACAAATGTACACGTCACCTGATTCTGCTTCTAATTAACATGCCGGGTAGAGATCAACACGCGCTCCGCTTCAGGGTCAAAAATAAATATAATTTTTGACACTGTTTGTCTAGCCAGTAACTTTTCTCCGCTTCTAATATTGCTCTGTAGTATACCGCAGAAGGCAAAACGTTCTTTAGACCAAAGTGGCCATAAAAACCGTGCTCGTTGAAAATGCGATACTACAAAACCGTAAAGGTGACAAGCGGTTCCATTCCTGGAGCCCTCAGAGGATCTCACATTTTACTGCTTCCCTCTGAAAAACGCTACTTGTCCTTCTGAACCTGGCATGGCGGTGACTTCCGGGGATGGCTTATTCCGGGGCAAGGGACGCCCGCTGACTTCCTTCTGTCCGCCCCCATTAGCGCTCTCCCTGCTTCCTGCCCCCTGAAGCGGTTTCCTACCAGCAGGATTTGGGATCAACAGCCACTACCCGGCTTCTGGGCATGGCCGGCACAGGGGTGGCACCCACTCGGGGTCACCTGCACTGCCAGGCACTGCCCTTGTGCACCTTAACTTCCCACACACCCCGCAAGGCCCCCAAGCTGGCACCCACTCACGCAAACTGACTCCTTTCAAATGCCACCCCCCGTTTCCTGGAATAACACTCCGTGCGTCACCGGTCATCTGCAGAACCGGCACTGGCCAGGATCGCCTCCACCTTCAAGCCTGACTGTCGGGGCCATCTTGGATGGCTCTGGCCAGCCAGGCCACGGCACGGTCTTCTCCACCTGTCTCCAGCAGGAAGCCTCTCATTGAATCACGCTGTTCTCTATGAAAGACACAGTTTGGGCTCTCGGCTTAAAACCCAAAGCTGCCAATGTGTAGCTTGGAGACAACCCAGTCTCTGTGGACCCACGTTAAATTTTAGGAGGTACGGAAGCTTCCTGAAGTGCTGGCCTCCCAAGAAAGAAGTTAGTTTCAAACAGACACCATTAGTTTTTCCTTCTATAAAAGTGAAGAAGCTAATATTAAGCAGCGAAAGGCACATAAATGTTCATGAAGGTTCGTTCTGGATAATGTACAGATTTACAGAACTTTGGAATCGCAAAGTGTATATAACAATCAGAATTGCAGAACGTTTTAGGGCTGCACAATTCCTTTGGGGTACCTACATTCACTTCGAGAACAATAATACGTCGTGATCCCGTTCCTTTACTCTTTCCATCTTCATGAAAGTCGGCCACGTGAGTTTATGGCGCTTCAAAACTAAGGGGGAAGGGTTCTAGGGATGATTCACAGGGAGAATACTTCTGAAGAGTAGTGAAATGAAACCAAACACCTAGAACACTTAAAGAAACAAGTTATAGTCCTAAAAAAAAAAAAAGGGGGGGGGGGAGGCGGTTGGCTAAGTCAGCGGGACCTGCACCTGGTAAACCATGGACCGCCAGCCACGGCTTAATCACATGATTGTAACTTGCATTTACTGAACTCTGAGACTGCCTTTTGGTTTTATTTTTCTTGGCTGCATCACAGAGAACCTTTAACTGAACCCAATAATCTACCAGAAAGCCTTACAACATACGGCAACGCGACCCTGGACTTCCAACCCACCGCCTGCAGAAAACTTCCCAAGTTTCCTACACACGCCACAGCCTTTCAATTTCACAAAAATGTCGGGAGTAGTACAAAGGAAATCTCCCAACTTTAGAAGAAGGCTCACACATGGTGGGATGGCTACAACGGATCAGGGACAGGTTCATAACAGGAACCCGGACTCCTAGCTCAGTGCTCTTTCCGAAGTGTTTGGCCATCTCCTTTAGAAAACTATCAAAGAATAGTGATGTGGCCCTCATCACGTTACGGTTTCCAGGAGGAGCGAAGAGAATCTTCGGGAACAAAGGCAGATGGATCCCCTCAAATGAACTACCTGCTTCTTTTATATTATGCACTTTGTAAAAGAACCTTTTTATAGCCCTAGGGATTGAGGTAATCACTGATATTTTAATCATTTTAATGTCTGTTATGCTAATAGCCTACTAATAGCTAAAAGACTCTTTCCAAATCATCCAACAAGGTGACAGGGCTAATTGATGCTCATTCACTTGAATCACAAAATCTTTCTTTCTGTTGCATAAAAAAATCAGAAGCTTCCAACAGGGAGATAACCACAAAGCATACCTTACTGTAAAGGTTAGGGCAGTGTCATATATGAAATAGAGACTACATGAAATATTAATTCACTTTTCCACATATTTCCTTAATTTATAGATAGAAAAACATCTAGACTATACATAGAAAAAGACTCATCTGGATCATAAACCCACTTGACCAAGCCCTTTGCATAAAGGTCTTGAATTGAAAAGGCGTGTGTCATAGGAGATGCCAAGGGAGACTACCTGGTCCTGAATAATTCATCGGCTTCCACCCCTCTCCTTCCTCGGCAGACACAGGGGCAACAGAGTCGTCACCTACTGTATACCCAGCACACTGTTCAACTGAAAACACAGGCTCAGAAAGTTCTTCATAAAGCCAACCTCCTTCTTTTTTATTTTTCTCCTGGAAAGCCTGAGACCGGGGATAACGTTTTACTGCATTACATACTTCAAAGCGAAACACAGGAGATTCTCAATGGCTATGTGATGTCTGATTTCTGATGAATATATTTCCATGAGAATACCCACTGGCAGGCATGACCATAGCGTGGTGTTAGTTGTCACGAACGTGCCTGTTATTTGCCTAACACAACGCTCATGCTCACTGTCACCCTCTGTGACACTGTCCTGTGACAATGTCAGTGACGTTCCAACCTCTCAAACTGCTAAGAAAGCAGGAGCGCTAAAGTGTCAATCATTGGCTGGACAGAGTGAGAGCGTTTTCCGCACTGAGATACGTCGTATTGAATAATACACTGGAATTTGAGAAATTCATTTTCAAGCAGCAGAAATATGAATGGGAAGTACTGAATTTTATTATTTAAAATTTTTTTTTAATGTTTTTATTTATTTTTGACCGAGAGAGAGACAGAGACAGAGACAGAGTGCGAGCAGGGGAGGGGCAGAGACAGGGAGAGAGACACAGAATCTGAAGCAGGCTCCAGTTGTCAGCACAGAGCCCGATGCAGGGCTTGAACTTGTGAACCGTGAGGTCACGACCTGAGCCAAAGTCAGAGGCTTAACCCCAAGGCGCCCCAGGAAGTACTGTATTTCAGAATGCCAAGTAGACAAAAAAGAGTCCAGGGAAGGAAAAACGATGTCTGTCCCAGCCACGTGAATAGCCTCGGTGCCCGGCCAAGCTTGTGGCACAAACTAGTTAAGAGCGAACGAGAGAATGACTGAGTAAACACTCGAGGCCACCCAGCTTTCGTTCCTTCGGGAGATGCAACGTTCTTACTTCAAGGAGGGAGAGAAGAATCTGAATTTCGCATTGGAGGGATGGTGCAAGAAGATACAGAACCTGTTCCCAGCTCACGTTAAAACTCACTCCAAATGTAACGGATTTTTCTTTTCCAGACAAGTCAGTTGGAAACCTCCCGTTAGACCAGATTTGAACTCACCGTCTACTTCACATACACAGATCTCTCTCCAAAATGCTAACCTGACAAAATCGAGTTTCCCTTCCTATTTCTAGTTCCCGGTCGTCCCGTGTGTACGTCAGGGAGTCAAACGGTCCGGCCCCGAGCAGCAAAGCAGAGCAACGTGAAGCTTCAATTTACAGAGTGAGCTTAAATCAAAGTACAATAAATTTATAGACATGAGCATGAAGCTTCACCAGGATGATGAGAGAATCGCAATTTAGATGCAGGGTGACATGACACAGTTTCCACTGTTTTGCACCATATAATCTGTCCGGGACGGTAGGTCAGCAAAGTAGGAGAAATCACACGAAACGGATGCGACACAGCAAGGCGTTTCATTTCCACATTTCTTGGACGTATTTACCGGATCGCTCACACTGTGTAACAACTCACGCCTAATTCTGATGAGTGGTTATTTCCTCTACATCCGCCTTTTAAATTGATGGGCTCACCCTAAGATGACATTGATAGAGTGTCAGGCACCTTTGAAGGCTAGGGGCGGGGGCAACGTGATCCCTTGCCAAACCAAGGAAGAGATCCATTAAGTGTCTTCAGTGAGTCTTCTTTATCTTTGCCACAGAGGGGTCTGCGTGGGAAATGCCCTCGCTCCCTTCAAAACCTCATTTCCATCTGAAGAGTGCTATTCCCAAAATGCTTCTTGCCACTCATTCCCCCATCTGTATGAATTCGCTCGCGGTCCAACCCCAGCACGACATCCCTTAATAAGCATTCCCGAAGGGATGCTCCCTGCTCAGTGTGTTCTGGGACTCCACAAGGAACAGGGAAAATGGCTCTGTCTTCCTTCCAAGCGGAGGGACAGCTGGATTACCATCACCCTTAGGCTGGGGAACGGGGCTTCGAAGTGGTGGGGTGGTTTTTGAGAAATACTTTCCCGACTAAAGACTTCATTTAATCCAGCAGCTTCTGAGTCATGAGCAAACACCTTCTGACCTGTGAACAACCAGAAGTCTATTAGGGGACGGGCCTATCCCACTGCCGATGGGAATAGACAGGCTGGAGGCGAATCGTTCCCCCCCATTCACATCCCGCAGGACAAAAATCCAGCTGATAAACAGCAACAACGAATTGAAATTTGAACTGAACTGAAGTTTTAGTCTATCATTCACGAGGCTTACGAAGATCGAAGATCGAAATATCTTGCCATTCATTGGTTTGGTTATTTTGTCGTCCTATGGCTCTTACGTTAAAGATACACACACACACACACACACACACACACACACACACACACGCACACACATATGAACATCTCTTTTTTTGCCCCCTCCCTGACAAGCACTCAGAACACTGTGTGGGAAAACCGTGGTAACTGCCCATGCCACAAATCACACGTGTAGTTTTAGCCTGAGGCAGATCTTTGTATATTTTGTTAAGGAGACATGGCACTAAGCAATGTTTCATTTAAAGGGTTTGTAGTTTTGGGGCACCTGGGTGGCTCAGTCGGTTAAGCATCCCACTTCAGCTCAGGTCATGATCTCACGGTTCGTGAGTCCGAGCCCCGCGTCGGGCTCTGTGCTGACAGCTCAGAGCCTGGAGCCTCCTTCGGATTCTGTGTCTCCTCTCTCTGCCCCTCCCCTGCTCATGCTCTGTCTCTCTGTCTCTCAATAATAAATAAACATTAAAAGGTTTGTAGTTCAATTTTTTAAATGAGTCGAAGTGCTACCCACTTCCCCTTTTAAGGGCCCCTCTCGTACTGTTCCTTAAAAAAAATCTAGTAACGCAGAGGCTAAAAAAAAAATCTAGTAACGCAGAGGCTAAGCTTGCTAGAGCACGGATGAAATTTCAAATGACGTTTCACACTTGCGCTGCGGTCTGAAGCAAAGGACTGTTACTGAAAGGGCTGCTTCCTGTCACGTGAAGCTGCCTGACGACAGCAAGTGGTTTTTATCAGGACCCCCAGACAGTCCCAGGCGGAACACGAACCCCAAACTGGCAAAAATACGGATCTAAAAATTTACAGATTCAAATGCCCACAAAATTGGAAGATTGAACTGAAGGAATTTTAAATGATACATGTGAGGCTTTAAACCTTCATGACTTGAAGGAATGCGGGTGGGGGCAGGGAGAGTGTCACTACCAGGCACACAGCTAATTCTGCTCCTGGCAAAGGTAAAAATGCAGAAGACAGTTATCCCAGATTAATCAGGAGAGAAATCTGTATCTTCAGGGAATGACATTAATGAGACTCTGAGGACACTAAGGCAAAATCTCGAATCATCTTGAATAGCTTCAATAAGAACATTTGCATTTAAAACAAAGAAAGAATTCATTTCTGTGCAGACCAAGGCAGAGATAACTCATCGTCCTTGGATGGAAAACTAACAGCCAGAACTTTTAAATGGTAAGTTTTTGTTTGTTTGTTTTAGCTGAAAAACAATTCAGTATTTCCTAGGAAATTCTATTCTTCCAAATTGTATGTTCTGAATACCAAACGTAATAATTTTAACATCTTTATTAACCAGATCTCTTGTAAGCCTAAAGAGTATCTTACTGAAAAACAGTAGGCTAGAATTATAAACAGACGAGAAATTTGGTTTTTTAATTCAAAGAGAGAAAACATGGTAACCCTTTTGTCTAATTCCATAGCAGTACTCAACCTCTAAGAGTCTCACCAGATTTATAAATCTGTATTTCCACCAAAGGAAGAAAGACATCTTACCATATGGGAATATTTCTGGTAACCTGGCTTAAAATTTATTTTAAAACACGTCACTTATACAATACGGTGACTTCAAAGGTCTAAAGGCTTCGCCTTCTGTTATTTTCAAGTCTCGTTTTTTTAAAATATCTTTTTAATAGTTTATTCATTTTGAGAGAGACAGTGAGAGCCGGCAAAGGGCAGAGAGGGGGAGACAGAGAATCCCAAGCAGGATCTGTGCTGCCAGTGCTGAGCCCGATGAGGGACTTGATCTCAGGAACTGTGAGATCACGACCTGAGCCAAAATCAAGGGTCAGAAGCTCAAACCAATGAGCCACCCAGTAACCCCTCCAAGTTTCGTTGTTAATAAAAATAGTCTGTCTTTGATTCCTTTGCATTCATACCACTACGTGTGCTTCGTGGGATTCCTGGAAAGCAAACGGACTGAACGGGACAGAGTCTGGCAAGGCAACAAGGAGTGCCTCGGATATTTCCCGTGACACGCGGCTGCTATTTTCAAGAAGAATTTCAACTCGTTAAACCTTTATTTTTAAACCTACCGGGCAGACATAAGAAACAAGGCCACAGAAAGTCAGGCAGGTAGCAAGTGGTAAGAAATCTAACGGCAACAGACGTTTGCAAAATTCCTCAGGGAGGAAGAAGGTGGTATATATACCTCTGGTCTGTTTTCTAAAAAAGGTCACGGTTTCGAGCTGGTGTAGCCAATGAAGAGTAGCCACGTGTGGCTAAGTAAACCTTAACTGAAATGCAGAATTCATCTCCTCGGTGGCACTGACCGCAGTTCCAGTGTGTGACAATTGCATGTGGCTAGCGGCTGCTGTTTTGGGCAGTGCGGATATAGAACCTTAGCATCGCGGACACCGAGACAGGACAGCGCTGGTTTAGAGGACGGAGAAGGTACCAGGAATGACCTCGGTTACCACGGAAATATGTCCAGAAAGTGGGTACAGTCATCTTGCTCTCTTGGGATGACAACACTTTCTTTTAGAGCATGAAAACACTCATGTGAATACGCTAAAGTTTTTAATTTTTTTTTTTTTAATTTTACCTAAAACGTGTGGGGGTTCTGAGTATGCCGGAAAGTGTTAAGTGCTTTACGTGTCTTTCTTACGTAATCTTCGCGAGAGTAGTAGGAGGCAGGCAATATTATAATCTCCATCTTACAGATATTAAACGAGGCTCAGAGAGAGCAGGTGAATGACCCAAGAACACACAGCGAAGGCATGGATTCCGAGCATGCCTTATCTCTCAAAAGCTAGAGCTTGGAAGGCAGCCTGCGGAGCTCCTTCTAAGCTGGAGAGAGAAGGCACCCGGTGGGCCACAGCCAGATGGATGGCTTGTTCTTAATTAGCATTCTTTCCCTTTGGGCCTAATATTTTCCTGATGTTGAGCATGGTTATTTTCTATTAACAAAGGAACAGAATGACTTCCTAATTCCATTCTGTTCCTCCTCCCCACCATCCACCCGAGCTCCTGCGCGTAGGTTTCTCGTGATAGCTTATGGGAATGTCCCGTACCAGCTCAACTAGAATGGACTAGTCACTTCGCACAGTATGTCTGAGATTCCACTGTCCCTTCAGACATACAGGTACTGATCTCTTACATACCCTGTTAATAATCACTAGCTTCGCGTTCCAGAAAGGAATTCTAGCAGTGCGGTGTATTTAACTTGCTAAAAGGTTGAGCCGTGATAAAGAATATTTCCTGTTGGGTCTCGTGCTCCAGGTGAATCAAGCAGGGGCTGTGCTCCTTAGTTTGTAATATCTCAGCTGTTACCTGGTCAATGTCCCTGTAAATTGCTTAGAAAATTAGAAGTTATCATTTATTATATGCTAATAACTTTTTTAAAGCTCTTTTTAAATTGCTCTAATGGCTGATGTCCAAACAACTCTGGTTGAAGACGCACGTGCCTACATCTTCTGAGGACCCCGCGGGAGCAGCTAGGACAGCACCTGCCACAGCGGCCAAGGAGGGGCGAGTGCTGCTTAGGGCCTCCCGTGCCTTACCTCCGGGGTGAGCCGTCATCGTGGGGCTGGATGATGACCACCTTCACGGTCACAGAAGTCCGGAGTAGGTCGATCATCTGCTCGTGGGTCAGAGTGGCCACGGCCACCTTGCAGATCTCCACGAGGCGGCTCCCCTGGCGAAGGCCGGCCTTCCAGGCAAAGCCGAAAGGTTCCACGTCGGCAACGATTCCTTCGAAATTCACGTGGAAGCCAAGCTGGCCCAGCCCGTTCCTCCTCAGGGTCATTTCCACAGTCTCGCAGCCTCTTGTTACTATCTGCGGGGGAAGGAGACCGTGAGAGACACCGCTGAGGAGCCCAGGGTAGAGGCGTGCACATAGCCCTCCCAGCCCTTCCCTCCAGCTGTCCCGGTAAGGACGTCACCTTCCCGAGTTCACCAGAATTACCCGTGGCGTCAGATGCAGGGGAAATAACAAAAGTAAAACAAGGGCTTCATTCTTCCAAGGCAAATATACTCCTGAAACGGGTGTCCCGCATTGACTTAGAAGCCACTGACCTGGAGCCTGTGAGCTTCCAACGGGCTCTGACAACTCCCTCCTCCCCTTCCTTGGGTCAACCGACTTGGCTCTTAAGCATATAAACCCCGCGATTCCAGACGGGCGGTAGCAATGGAAAAAGGGACTCTGTCAACACTGTGACGAGTATCACCCGTGAAACATGACGAGCTATTAGACAATTTCATTCAACTTAAAAACCGGCCCAACCCCCTACCAAGCTAGCACCCGGAGGGCAAGTCTCTCTGTGCTTGCTCTCCCTGTGCACCGGCCCTGTCCTCCGGGAAGCCCTCTCGTAGGGACAGATTGCCTCCGCTGGCCTGGGTGGGGAGCACCGTTTAGCTCACGCGGGGGCAGGCCCGCCAGGCTCCCGGGCGTCTGCTGACAAGGGCAGCGTGGAGGATGGGTGCTCCTGCAGGCAGCAGAGACCTTCCGTGCCTCCAGGCCACCTCTCCTTCTTTTGGGGGCCAAGGGCAACTTCCGTTGGCCAGGGGCCAAGCAGTGGCAGCTTGCGTGCCCCAAAGCATGCGTCTGCAGCAGGATCCCAGAAAGGAACCTGGAAGCAGGGTGGTCTGCATCCCACACGGTGCACTAAAGCGCCGGCAATCACCTAATGCCACCCTCAAAAGTGATAACCGAGAATAACTCACCGGCACCGAAAGGAAAACACAGGCTCGTTAAATGTCATTTGAGGACCACGGCATCCCTCATCCGTGGCACATTTAAAGTCAGGGGGCATCAGGCCTGTCTCCCCCAAAGCACTGGGCCAACGTATGAAGCTGCCGTTTAATAAATGCGCCATTTCCGTGAGACGCGTTCTGAATGCACAGATTCCTACTAAGAATGTTAAGTGCAGCCATGGGACAGGGCTGCTTCTGTGTCTGGCCGCTGTGTTGGCGGTTTCCATGGTTACCATCACAGGTGCGCGCGCTGCCAATCAACTTCTCACAGACACACGGGACGGCTTGGGGCTCAGGGCACAAGGGGCAAGGGACTGCCAGTCTTGGTGAAGCTTTGAAAGACGGGAGCTTCCAAAGTTCCGAGCTGAACTCACTGAAAACTGTTGGGAAAGTACTCTTGTCGCACGCACAACCTGAGTAAAATTTTCCTCTGCTCCTCTTTCAACCTTGGTTCAACTAGGCTCTCCTAGCAAAAGTCTACATAGGTCTGACACATACTCTGCCTTCTTTCAAATACTAATGCAGTCGTCCGTTGAAATTTAACATCGTATGTCAGCCTGAAGACTGAACAGCCAAGCTCTTCCTGAGTCCTACGTGTCTCTTCTGCTTTTTTTCCCTCCAACCACCTGCTGCCTGCTCTACTTTTGCTTTTTGCTACCTTTTTATCCCTTCTGTCCCTTGCCTCTTAACATTTGCAAGGGATAAAGGATCGTTTATCTGCAGTTCTTTATAATCTTACAGGGGCTCAATTATCATAGGAAAATGGTGGCTTCCTAGCCATGTACCCAGGAGGGCAATATAATTTGCGGCGCACTTTTGGTGGGGGGGGGTCAAGTGGTGTCTGTTTGTGTCGTTGTTTTCGGGAGCACAGATGATGATAGCTCTGGATCTCCTAAAAAGAAGTATTTATGCTATTACCAAAAGCACAATGTGTCCTGGGACTCCAGGCCACATAAACCCATCACAGACTTGATCGTCCCCACATCATGTCTGTGTTTGTGCACATGCACCCAATGATACTGCTGGACACACGGAGGCCTGTTCCTGTAAATAGTGTCTACAAATAATGAATTTTTCTCTCCGAAGCCTGCGGACACTGATGTGACTGTACTGTCTCTAAATCATGGTCTTGAATGACAAAGGGAAGATTTATATTTGGAGGGAAGAAAGAGGGCAGGAAATGGGTAGAAGTTGGCCTCTTTTCATGATCTGTAATGAGCTAAATCTTTTCTAGAAATGCAATCTACGTCCCCTTGGGAGAAGATTTAAACATGAGAAATTCTTTGGTCATGGCACGTTTGTGTTCTCGTACTATATTTGACTCTTATAACTGGCTGGATGGGCTCAAACTAAAATCTGGATCTTTCTGTGTGACAATCAGGAGCAGGAATATAACTGGTAAACACCAAGGACGCCATTTAGGGGTTCTGTACTTAAAAACAACATTTTATAAAAAAAAATCCCTTTTATGACAAATTTTAAGTCTAACTTAATGGGTAATTCTATAAAACCTCTTCCTCAAGAAACTGTGGCTGGAGATTAATAATGTATTTAATCAGGCAGACTAAATGAAAATACCTGCTGTATCAACATGCACAGAATTGAAGCTGCAAAAAGGAGTTACTCATTCATAGGGTCAACAGCAACCGAGTGCCCATTAATCCCCCTCTGGGAGGGTACTGTCCCGTCAGTCTCCACAAACACGCCTAACATCTGGACAATTCTCCATATGTCTGCCTTCAGATACTAAAAAATACATCCTGGTGTTCCCTTTCGGAAGCCGGTTTAACTTTTCCTTTCCAATTTGTTTGTAATGGGCGCTTCTCCAGCACCCATGAATTCAGCAACCGCTCAAAAGACATGGAATTGGAAATCAAGCTCTGTAGCCACACAAGATGGTAATTCATTCCCGAGGGGCCACAACTGCGGTGGAATTTCCACGGCGGACGCCATCACGAATCTGGGACTGAAGGCCTTAAGGATGGTGGAAATACACGATCTGTACTTACTCCTAATCGCTGGACGATTTCCCTTACGTCTTCAGCACAATTATCCACTGAGGACAGAAGGATACATTCCCCTCTTTCGTAAAATACTTTGATACTCATTAATCCAGAGGTCCACCCAATGACATCCCTGCAGGAACAGTTAAATACAACGTTCTTGGAATCCTTTTCAATCAACATTATGAATTCGTTGGAAATCCCAAGAAGGCATTCAATGTCAGCAGACTGGCCAAAGTCCCGAGCTATTACGTGCCACATGATTGCCCCGACGCTGAACAGGTGGGCATCCTTCCTTGGCTTCACTTTCTCCTTTTTCTTTGCACCCAGTGTAATGAAGCTGAATTTCACAGAGGTGTCCACAGTGGCGGTCGTGACAAAGTTCTCCGCCAGATCCTTCAAGTACTCTTGCCTTGTTCGAGTGGCCATAGCACGAAACTTTTCCGACTTATGGGCTGCATTTTCTGCATTGATCACTTTGGCTAAAAGGAAGTCCCGGAATACTGCTGACTTTGGGAAAGTTACTCCTTTGGGAATTGGTGGGCCAAATGGTGGTACATCTTTTGATCTAGACACCCCAACACTGAGAAAGAAAAAAAAGAAACAAGATGAGCTGTAATACCATCGTACTTACCTTCAGAAATGTGATATACACCCAGACTCTCAACTTACAACGTTTTTTGGGTAGCTTTTTGTTATATAATTTTTGGATACCTAGTTTTTGTTTTTCAAACTTGGTAGACGGGTTTCAGTTTATTCATTTATTTTAGTAATGTCTACACCCAATGTGGGGCTCAAACTCACAAGCCCGAGATCAAGAGTTACATGCTCTCCTGACTGAGCCAGTCAGGTATCCCGATGGGGGTGGGATGGGGGAGTGTTATGGGCTGAATGGTGTCTCCTCAAAATTTTACGCTTAAGTCTTGAACCCAAGTAACTTGGAATGTGATCTTATTTATGGATAGGGTCATAAAGACATGATTAAGTCAAAATCAGGTCATTAGGGCCCAATCCAATCTAACCGGTATCCTTTTAAAGAGGTTTTGGACACATAGAGAGACATTAGGGACACATGTTCATAGAGGAAAGACCATAGGAGGACCCAATAGGAAGGTGGCCATCCGCAAGCCAAGGAGAGGTCTCAGGAAAAGCTACACCTGCCAACGCCCTGATCTTGGACTTCCAGACTCAGAACCGTGAGAAACAAACGTCTGTTGTTTAAACCACCCTCTGTGTGGGTACTTTGTCATGGCTGCCCCCCCACTGGACTTAGATAGGGGGTAATGGACCAATCAGTGGGAAGGGAAACCCAGAATTTCAGATGGCACCAGGCTGGTACTCTAACTCTGCAGCTGGTCATCATGGAGAAAGACAGCAACGCTTTCAGTGGAAGTGAGGTTATTAGCCCCAGGTGGCTGCTCAGGATCTCACTGGTACTGGACACAATGATCCCACTTTACAGAGTCAGAATTCTTTAAAAAAAATTTTTTTTTAATGTTTATTTTTTGAGAGAGAGGGAGAGACAGAACGTGAACAGGGGAGAGGCAGAGAGAGAGGGAGACACAGAATCCGAAGCAGGCTCCAGGCTCCGAGCTGTCAGCACAGAGCCCGACGCGGGGCTTGAACTCACAAGCCGTGAGATCATGACCTGAGCCGATGTCGGATGCTTAACCGACTGAGCCACCCAGGTGCCCCTACACAGTCAGAATCCTTAAGTGTCCCATTTTTTAAGGAAGTGCTCACTTGGTCACGTTTTGAATATCTCAATAAAAGTGTTATGGGAGTAAAATTTTGAGTTTCCAGGGACTGGAAAGATCAAATGTAGGGTGACAATGCTCTACAATAGGTCAAAACCAACAAGGCTCGCCTACCTCAGGCAGAAGCTATAGCTGTCTCAAATCCTTTTTGGAATAAGATCAACTATGCAGAGTGAATTAACGATACTCAACAAATGAAGCACTGAGTGGGTGAATGAATGAATTCCATGACATCTGTGCCCGGGTTAGTGGGCAGCCATTGCCATCCGAGGAGTGGTACTAATCCCACATCTGCCCGGGCAGATACTTTCTGCGGTGGGATAAACAAAGGGAACAATCCATACTCCATCTTTATCACTGCAGAAAATCCTGAACGTGGCGAACTAAGGAATTAACTAATTCTGTCCAAACTGTCAGGTGGGAGCTCCTCCTCTGGCAAGTGGTTGGCTAGATTCTAAACAGATCAGTCTCCACATCGCTCACCTTTGCTTTCACTCTTCAGGAGGGAGAGTCACTTCCGGGGGGTTGGGCAGTGCGATGGAAGACAGTGTGCCTGGGGCCAGAGCTGGTGTGAGAGGGGAGGGGAGGACCCACTCCCTTGGGACAGAGGCACCAAATTCATTCACAGATGGCAGCATATGCACTAAACCAGATGGTGATGGGGCAGACTTGACTCGTGTCCCCACAGGAAGGCCCTAAAAATGCTGTAGAGGCTGAAGTGTCTTTGGGACCAACCTCATACTTGGCTCGTCTCCCGTCTGCTACTATGCTTAGAGTGGACACTCTAGACTGAGCAGGAAATCCATTTGTCCTCACGTTTTCACTCCCAGAGAGCTGTCACAAAGCTACCTGTCTAGACTTGCGGTGAGGGTAACCACACCTCGTTGCTTCTTCCCTACACGTCAGTGAGCCCACAGTGGCCTATCTGCCACTGGGTTCTGCCATCCCAATAAGCTCACGTGATCACCTCTCATAGATCTGTTTTTTTTCCTTCTGGTAATGAGCATAGACTTCTGGAAGAATTTTACCCACAGAAGGCTGAGGAGGCCCAATCTCATTTGACACCTTGCAGAGTTACTTTCTGCACTTGGCGCGACGGATCTCCGGCTACTCTGACCGCAGCTGACGTGCACGTGAGCCGAGCATCGGGGAAAACTTTTTATATCTAAATATGTTCCGAAAAAGCTTTCACTAGTCTAGAAGCTAGGGGCTCCGCAGTAGACAGAGGGAGGCATCTTGTAAAAGGGCAATTCTTTCTGTCCCAAATTATTGACCCGAATATCTAGGTGGACCTTCCCCCTACAATGTATGAACCAAGTTGTATAAGAAAGGCAGCCAGAATTTAGGTCTGGAGATTCTAGGAGTACTATGATATTATGGGACGGAGATCAATGAGAGATTGCTGGTTATAGAAGTTTATACAATCCTTGATTCTTTCAGACACAGTTGGCGTCGGGGGAATATTCCTTTGCCAGATTTAGATAATTGCCAATGGGTTGAAACAAGAACGTGTTTCAGAATTTCTTCTTTTCCCCAAATACCTTGATAGCGAATCTAAATGTAAGACCCCTCCACCGGAAGAACAATATAAAGATGCGCATTCCCTAATAGGCAAGTTAAAGGGTTTTAGGAAAGCAAAGTGGTGGAGAGCAGGCTCTGGGCCCTGTGTGGGATTCCAGCTCCACTGTTTTCTGAGAGGCTCTGAGCTAGTGATGTAATCCCCTCAGTGCCTCAGTTTCCTCATCTGTAATGTTCGTGTGTGTATTTATTTATTGAGAGACTGAGCAAGCGAGTAGGAGAGGGGCAGAGAGAGAGGGAGACACGGAATCTGAAGCAGGCTCCAGGCTCTGAGCTGTCAGCACAGAGCCCGAGGCGGGGCTCGAACTCAGGAACTGTGAGATCACGACCTGAGCTGAAGTCGGACGCTCAACCAAATGAGCCACCCAGGCGCCCCAGTTTCCTCATCTGCAAAGTGGAGTTTCAATTGTGCCATTCTCAAAACTCCATGGTGAAGTTTAAACGAAAAAATGCATGCATAGCTATTATTATGCAAATTGTTACTATCAAATAGTACTTCCTGGCAAGTCTGTTGCCTCCAGACCTGCCTCTCCAAGGTGAAAGCGTGCCCTTCTAGGTTTCTGGGCTTGTCATCCAGGGCACGTCAACCCAACCGCACTTCTAGACGATTGGTCTGCACTAAGGGGTAGCACAGGTACCCAGGACGCGCTGTCACTCACACCTGCACAGAGCTCCTCAGGGAAAACGGTACTCGCCAGGGTTCCCTGAGATGTGTGCGGTCCATCCGGTCTCCTTCGAGATGCGTCCACGGATTAAGACGCGGCAATTCGGAAAACAGTTGACGTGGACTATGTTTTGTCGTTTCCTTGGAAATTCTCTTAATGAATTTATCTTGTCACTGGTCTGCTTTGAGGACCAGAGAATAAACGAAAGGGCCCTGGAAGGTGTTTTTGGAAAATGCGAGCGCCGTAACCTTATTCCATGTGACAAGAGTTAGCGTGGCTTCATAAAATGTGATGGAAGGGATGTGACTATAGTATTCAAGAAGATTATTACCGACTTGTTGAGGAATACTCGTGAAGTTTTTAAGCATGATGGGTATGAATGTTTACGAGGCACTTTCCAGAATTTGATGTGCTCTACTGACTATACATTTGAATCTCATGAGCAAAGGGTAATTTAGTGATAACAACGTGGGTTCTTAAAAATCAATGATTCCAGATTTGAATGATTTGCACGCTGCTATCCTGTGTCAGAGAAAACAGGACGCAGTCCACTTTGTTTACGGGAAAGATTTACATCCAGTCCCAGACTGGCTTCAACATCCCTCCCTGGTCATTTTATTACTTTATTTGTTATTTTATTAAAACCAGAAAACCTGAAACAAATGAAAATAGACATTACCGTTCCTTAAGATTTTTGGTGCTCGTGCACCATCTCATAAAGTGAGTATAAACGAAATGGAAAGTAATTCAAAATACTTGACTTGACCTAAAAAGAGCAGCCAATAAGATAACACCAAATCCCATATAGCTGTAGGCTTAAGTTTCCAACCCATGTGGGGCGCCTGGGTGGCTCAGTTGGTTAAGCGTCTGACTTCGGCTCAGGTCGTGGGTTTGTGGGTTCGAGCCCCGCGTCGGGCTCTGTGCTGACAGCTTGGAGCCTGGAGCCTGCTTCGGATTCTGTGTCTCCCCCTCTCTCTGTCCCTCCCATGCTCATGCTTTCTCTGTCTCTCAGTAATAAACAAATATTAAAAAAAAAAGTTTCCAACCCATTAGGAAGGTTCCTTTGAGGTTATTCTTCATAATGACCATTCATTGGATAAGATCTCAGAAGAATAATCCAATTTACCATGTCTGTACCAACATTATTGGTTTTAAACATATCCTCTAGACAGAACGGAGGTTATGCTTTTTTAAAAACATCATTTTGCTCGGATGTAAGAATCACCGGGGTGTGTGGGGGGGGGGGTGGGGGGACGCACCAATGCTCAAGTCAATCCCAGGTCTCTGGGATTCGCAAACTGCACAGTAGGGCCAGAGAATTTCCACACTTAACAAGCTGACCGTGAGGCACCACGCGGGCTGAGAACTACCAGCTTACGGACTCTTGTGCTCCTCTGGGCTGGGCGTGGGGCGGGGACGTGTACCGGCAACAGCTAACACCCAGACCAGCTTCTCTGCCTTTAGGAGAGCACCCTTCACAGTCTTCAGGGTCTCCCCACCCCGGGCCAGCACACACACAGGCACCCTGCCCTCGGCCCGGCGGCCCAGCACTTACTGTTTTAGGATGAAAAAGGGAAATAACCTTTGGGGAGTGCCAGGAACTCTCGGTGGCATTCTGCATAATTTCTGCTTCTTCTACAAGCGGATGTAGGTACTCTTATCCTCCACTTTAAGGTAAGGAATTAAAGGTAAAACAGTGCGTACAAAGTACCGCGAGCAGCGGGGCTGGGTTCTAAACTCAGGTCAGAGAACCACTCTTTCACCAACACCCCCAAATCTTCCAGCGGTAACTACTTTGTACACGAGTCTTCGGGGGAGGGATAGTCAGAAACAGGCTCAGGATTCTGAGGCACACGTATGGCCTTTTTTTTTTTTTTTTTTTTTTTTTAGGTTTATTTACTTATTTTTGAGAGAGAGAGAGAGAGTGAGCGAGCGAGCGAGTGCACAAGCAGGGGAGGGACAGATTGAGAGAGAGAGAATCCAAAGCAGGCTCTGTGCTGTCAGTGCAGAGCCTGACATGGGGCTCGAACTCACAAGCCATGAGATCATGACCTGAGCCAAAATCAAGAGTCAGATGCCTAACCATCTGAGCCACCCGGGCGCCGCACGCGTATGGCCCTTTGAAATCACCAAAGCAAGCGCCAATTCCCGGTCGCAGGCGCCCCGGGGGGGGGGGGGAGTGTTTCCAAGATCTTGGAGGATAAGAAATGTTTTAGCCCTGCAGTAACTACTTCTGCTAGCAAAGAGCCGAAATGGCTACACCATCCACCTCTGAGGCTGGGATTAATTAAGCTATGGTTCCGGCAGGGTCTGGATGCAGTTTTTAAGGGGAAATTGAGGAAATGTGTAATCTACAATGTTGAACGCTCAGGCATTTCATTTTTCAAAACAGGAAAAGAGGCAATTATTTCTTACAGAAACTATCTGAGTGAAGACCGTGGAAATATAATTAGAAAAAGGAAAAAGGATAATTATGGGGTGAGAGATAATAATTGCAAAACAAAGATATTTCAGGAGAAGGTGTTCTGTTGAAATAGACCCCGCGGAATAAAACATCAGTGATGGCAGACTCACCTGTAACACACGTTTTCGGTACACGGATTGTGCACTTTGACTATGACAAAGACGTGCTGAAAGTGAGACCGGATGCTTCGTGGAGTAAAAGGAAGTGCTCCGGGTTCTTGGAAGACAATGGTCACAATGTCATTTCCGATATGCCTTTTCCTCAGAAGCTGCGGTCAAGAAAGCGAACACACAGAGTTACCAACACAGTTTTCTGTAAAAACCCAATGTGTAGAAATACACAACTCACTCGTCTTTCCATCAAAACGAATTTTTTTTTAATGTTTATTTTTGAGAGAGAGAGAGACAGAGTGCGAGGGGGGAGGGGCAGAGAGGGAGACACAGAATCCGACAGAATTCTACCAGATTAATGGCTGGAAAATGCAATGGGGTATAATCTTATAAATTACAAACGTGGCAGGAGAGAAGGAACCCCAGAGCAGTAACAGTCTATTGTTTTTAAGTTTCTTTATTTATTTTGAGAGAGAGAGAGACAAAATACGTAAGTGGAGGTGGGGGGGGAGAGGGGGCGGAGAGAAAAAGAGAGAGGAGGAGAGAGTGAGTCCCAAGTAGGCACAGAGCCCTACGTGGGGCTCGAACCCATGAACCGTGAGATCATGATCTGAGCCGAAACCAAGAGTCTGACACTTAACCAAACGAGTCACCCAGGAGCCCCCAGAAGAGTAACATTTTAACAGCAATTTCATTTTTGATGTTCCTTTTGCCTAGAACGTTCCCTTCCACCCCCAGTTTCTCCTAGACAACTCACTTAGGGCTCTCGTTAGGTAACACCTCACCTGAAAGGAACTTTCTTGACAAGCCTACCTTGGCACGCCACCCTGACTGATGCCCAGGCCGATTTCTAGTACATTAGTTGCCGTCGTCTGTGCTGTTGACTGACTTGTGTATCAGGTCATAATGTCCAGAAGGGCAGGAGACCTGTCTCATAGACTTCTGATTTCCTAGTTTCTAATGGCCTGTCCAGGACATAGCCGACACCCAGTACACATTTGCTGAGTGAATAAATGGGTGACAGAGATAAGCGATCACAGCCACACAACACTCTGCAATAAAACTGGGATCACACCTTTGAATGTATGTCGATAAATCCATACACAAAAGCCCTCTCTAAGTTTATGCAAGTAAAACCATAGCATCTGTGCTCACAAAGTTTGTGATCTTCAGTTTTAATAGATACAATAATCTTTATAGGAGTTGGTGATGTCACTGCGGGAATGAGATAATCTCAGGTAGTAAATCTCTCTTTACTAGCAATAATAAAGACAACGAGCTTGCTCTTAAATTTATTTGGCACCTATAGAACATACCTCACCGTAAAGAGCATTAAGTTCAACTCTTAAAGCCTTTGAAGCCCAGACACAAAAAGGGTTTCATTGTCAGGCCCCTGACTTGTGATTTAGCACGATAAAAGGTCTGGAAGCATGGGGACGAAACGTTCAAATGTTCCTTCTTCCCGAGTTCTCTACGTGCCAGTTAAATTACCGAGTCACATGCTGAAAAACTCCCAGTTAAATCAGCCTGGCTGAAGTCATATGCGCAAAAAAGCCCACCTTACTGTCTGGGTCAAGTATTGAAACATACACAAATATATTTTAACACAGACCCAATGGACCATCTGTAGTTTTAAAAATGTTTGCAAAGTAAGTTAAAATGTGCCATTTCGGGCGCAGGTGAAAAAAATCTGTAGCAAACTAGGTCCTACACGGTGTGTGGTTATTTACCCATACTACAGATGGACACGGACGAGAACCACAATAAGCATTTCATGTAAGGAAAAGAAAATGGAAGGAAGGAGAACTCTCTAAACCAAACATCAATAGCTGAAAATTGCACTAGCTTAAGATGTTCTTCCCTCATCTCCACAATAACTGAAATACAGGATTCATAGGTACTATAATAGGACCAACAGGGAAATCAGGAACAAATGAAACGATTAAAAGAACGATCTTAAATACCTAACATCGTGTGCACCAGATCGGCTGAATGTGACACACAACAGCTGACACCATACTTTTAAAACATTTGTTTTCTAAGTTTATTCATTTATCGAGAGAGAGAGAGAGAGAGAGAGAGAGAGAGAGAACTGGGGGTGGGGGCAGGGGCAGAGCGAGAGAAAAGGAGAGAGAGAGAATCCCAAGCAGGCTCTGAGCTCCACAGAACCTGATATGGGGCTCGAACTCACATACTGGGAAGTCATGACCGGAGCTGAAACTGAGAGTCAGGTGCTCAACCGACTGAGCCACCCGGCGCCCCAGCCCACACCATACTTTACTTGATATCCTTGAAACACGAGAGTTCTCAGATTGACAGAAAGATGGCGGTCACGATGGCCAAGGCCACAGAGTGAATTCTGTAGCCCTTCCTGCCTGTGGGGCTGCTGCGTTGAACTTGACCTTGGCCAGCCCTCTCAAATTAATCAGGCACGAACTCATTAGTCGGTGCCTCCTCGCTCTGCTGCGGGAGCAACAGCAAACTGGACAGCTACTCCCGTCCATTTTCTCCTCGAGCAAAGGGAAGACTGGGTCTCACACCACAGGAACACGGAAAGCCCAACTTCAGGGCTGGTTCCCTTGACAACACGCCCCTTCCTAAGCACATTCTTTGGCTCTGTAACGGGGCCAAAAATGTCTTTAAAAGTCTAGTTAAGGGGCACCTGGGTAGCTCAGTCGGTTAAGCATCCGGCTTTGGCTGAGGTCATGATCTCGCGGTTTGTGAGTTTGAGCCCCGCGTCGGGCTCTGTGCTGACAGTTCACAGCCTGGAGCCTGCTTTGGATTCTGTGTCTCCCTCTCTCTCTCTGCCCCTCCTCCGCTCGCACTCTGTTTCTCGCTCTCAAAAATAAATAAACATTAAAAAAAAACAAAAACAAAAACAAAAACAAGTAAAAGTCTGGTTAATTTAACCACGGTTGCAAAATGCACTTGGTGAGACAGTAAACTGTTTGGCCGGGTGGGGGAAAAAGGAGAGTCATCAGCAAAGTAAAATCTGAAGCTCTTTGCAAGAGAATAAAATAAAATAAAATAAATTAACACCTTGCCCATTAACAGGATGCTTGAATTTGTTTAGAGGCTAAAAGAAATAGAACATCTGGAAGGGTAACAGAAATATTCACTGTTTTCCAGGATCTTGCCAAACATTAAATAACCTTAAGTAATTTTTCAAACTTCTTATATAAAGGAAAACAGTTTTCTTCAGTTGTTACTTCTGTTTGTCTTCTCATTGGTCAGTGAAATTCTGTGCGATCAGAGTCCGGAATGGGAAGGGGAAAGAGTGTGGCAATCCAGCAAGATATGAAGGCAAACCCATGGGTAACCAACACCCCTACGGCACGATTTGTCTCAGGAATGCAGGACCGATGCCTTCTAGTGCTAACTGCTCCTTTGAACATGTGAAGCACTTTTCAGTGCCAAGAGGACCACCTTCGTGTCTTCGACTGCAAGACTGAGTTAATAAATATTGTGTTAGATAGGGGCGCCTGGGTGGCTCAGTCAGTTGAGCATCTGACTCGCGGTTTCGGCTCAGGTCATGATCTCATGGTTTGTGGGTTTGAGCCCCGCGTCAGGCTCGGCACTGATGGTGCGGGAGTCTGTTTGGGATCCCCTCTCTCTCCCCCGCTCTCTGCCCCTCCCCCACTTGTGCACGCTCTCTCTCTCAAAATAAACTTATTAAAAAAAGATCTTTTAGTAAAAACGTATTGTGTTAGACAGATTCACACAATCCTGTGAAATGCCCAATGCTTCATTCAAGCAGTGAAACAGGACAATTAGAGTGAAATGTGACTCTTCACCCAGTTCCATAGCAAAAAGCATCCAGATGCTGCAGAAATACGAACCTTAGGGTTTATGCTCAATCCCATCGCCAGCCTTCACGGCCTCACAGGACCGGTTTTAACTTGGGGCAACAATTAAAAGCAAGTGCAAACAATGGTCCAGTAGCCACACCTTGGTCAAAGGTGGCAGAAAGTTAAGTCAGATCTACTGGCCTCTGTGCAAACAGGTTCGTTTGTTGATTTTTTTTTTTTTTTTTTTAAGCATAGTAAGAAGAAACATTTCGCACCTAATTCTGGAGGGGAGTGGGAAGCAGGCTGTACAATATGAAAGAAAAGCAATTGGGATGTGGTTCAGAAGTCTCTGAGAGTCAGAATTAGTGAAGAGAAAAATTTAATTTGAAACTGGAAAAGGCCGATCTCCAGAGAGAGACTCCGGTCTTAAGAAGCAAAGATGTGAAAATCAGCATGATTTCAAAGAGAAAACTGCACCATTAAATGACTACAGTTTACGTTCTGAAATTCAAAGAGATGAGCCCAGAATGGAGCAAAAAATGACATGTATCCCTGTGAAAACCAATCACAAGTTCTGGGTCTCAGTCCTTGGATTGGAATCTCACGTCCCATCATTAGGAACAGGGTTGACCAAGAGTCCTTTGACCCCATCCTTCCCACCTCTCTGACCTTATCATGCACCCCTTTTCCCCTCCCAGATAGCTACCTCATCCCTCCAACAACCCAGCTTGTTTCTGCCACGGGGACTTTACGCTTGCTACCCTCTTGTGTGGGAAGTTTCTCCCCCTCACACGAAGGGCTAGCTTCTCCCGCTTCAGACACCTTCCTAATTTTGCATGTGTTCATACAACACCCCCACACACACACCCTCACGTACTCTATACTCAAGACTCAACACCAGCGGTTAGAATTTTGTTTTGATTTTTAGGAGACATCTAGAGTTTCCTGTGGAAAGTAGAAACAGGAATGTAGAACATTAGTATAATAAGAAAGAGGAGGAAACCTCTGCACATGACCGCATAAATACAAAAGATCTGTATCCAGGGACGGAGGGCCTTGCCCACCGCTCCCCACACACAAAAAAGTGAACACCAGGGCAACTAACCACTCTTATCTCAGATCAGCAAGATCGTATCGAATTCAACTGCAGTTTTGAAAATTCATCACTGATACACGTTATACAACCGATATAAAAATACTGCATAAACTATTTACTGCAAAACACTATATAAAACAATTTTACCAATAGGAAAAGTAAATGGACAAACCAGTTGAGCAAGCAAGGCGGAATATTCTGCAAACAGAGAAACAAAATTAACCAAGAATGTGGATTTTTAAAGTGAAGATAAGAGGTTGGGGCACCTGAGTGGCTCAGTTGGTTGAGCGTCCGACTTCAGCTCAGGTCATGATCTCACAGTCCGTGGGTTCGAGCCCCACGTCAGGCTCTGTGCTGACAGCTCAGAGCTTGGAGCCTGCTTCAGATTCTGTGTCTCCCTCTTTCTCTGCCCCTCCCCCGTTCATGCTCTGTCTCTCTTGTCTCAAAAATAAACATTTAAAAAAAATTTTTTTTAATTAAAAAAAAAATAAAGTGAAGATAAGGGGAGGAATATGAAGATACAACTATTTCTTTTTTTTAGTTTTTTTTAACGTTTATTTATTATTGAGAGACAGAGAGACACAGAGCGTGAGCAGGGGAGGGGTAGAGAGAGAGGGAGACACAGAATCCGAAACAGGCTCCAGGCTCTGAGCTGTCAGCACAGAGCCCGACGCGGGGCTCAAACCCACAAACCGCGAGATCATGACCTGAGCCAAAGTCGGTCGCCTAACCAACCGAGCCACCCAGGCGCCTCGAAGACACAACTATTTCTGATACTGGGTCCTACCAACCCTATTGTAAGCAATCGTTCTTAGTGTCTGGTGTAAGTACACATTGCTATTTAGGGCCTGGGGATAAATCTAATCGTGGAACGCTGCATAGGCATTTTATTCTTCCAAAAGATTCCACATTATGATTTATACGTGAACCTAACTGCAGTCAGGACCAGTTCGTATAGCACTTAATGAGGTAGATTCCTCCTGCATGTGAACGGTTCCTTAGCAGTTCCAATTAGGACTTACAGAAGTGCGTGCACAAACCCCTTAAGGCAGGCCGGCCATTTATCCAAATTATATGGAGAAAGGGTTGCAGCCTGGCTCAAACCTAACAAGCTGTGTCTCCATGACCTCTGTCGAGGTCAAGTCCATCCCTAGTCTAACACCAGTATTCTTCAAACGGAATCTCAGAGACCTAGGAGCTTGGCCTTATTCCTTAGGTATCCAAGGGGCTCGGACACCTCTTCCAAGCAGAGCAGTTTACCGTTTACGCGTGCATTTAAAAAAATAATAATTGACGATGTGCCAGGCACCATGCTCCCTTCCTCCATTTTATGTATTTAGACTGAAAAAAAGGTCTGTCTGCCAAAGCGAGGACTGAAACTCATTTGTGGGGTTCTTTCCACTGATAACATCCCACGACAGCCGACCTATGATCTGTCTATAGGACAAGCAGACGGGGAAGCACGCAGGGGTGTCAGCCCTGGGAAAAGAGACCCGGGTGCCAGACTGACCCAGAGAGAAGGAGGGGTCTTCAGGGAAGAGAGGAAACCACTCCAAGAGCAGGCTTTCTTATCATTCCCTGGGGCTGGCTAGGTTTTCTTTGTAAGAGTCCTGCATTCCAAACACCAAACTCTTTTGCAACAGGGGTAAACTCTCTAAAGACTTTTAATGCGTCCTGGAATCAGCGTTCAGCTTGATTTATTACAAGAACAAACACAAGAAATTATATCTGATGTGGACGAGTCTGGGCCAGTTAAATAGTCACAAATACCATGGTGCTAATGAGGCCAAAGTTCCAGGCACAATTCATGTACAGGCCAGCTAAGTGCTATGTTCTGTGGCCTCAAACTGCACTCATGAGCCCAGCTGGTCGTTTCAGACATTTCTACCCCTGGTATTAACATAATCTGTAGGCATGGGTGGGTGGGTGGGGGACGCGGAGGGAGCCGGTACAACCCAGAACAAATCTGGGAAGTACATGTGCCAAGACTACACGGTGCCATCATTTTTATCTACAGACAGAATATTCTGGTAACAACCCAGGATGAGCAAAATATTACATGCCAAAGTAAAAATAATCTTCTGAAACTCTTGGTAAGTTAGCCCCTTACTTTCTCAACTCCAGGCCTTAGGTGTTCGTGACAGATCCCTACGCCTAGGAATAGGAAAATAAAATGCAAATTAAGTCATTTAAAATATTGTGCTTTATTATCTAATAAATGGTGAAAAACAGTCAACTAAAACTTAATCGAACACACGCTGTGCCAGGCACTATGAAGTGCTTTGTATGTAGTAGCTTGTCTAATTCCAGTCACCATCCACGAAAGGTTCATTCATTCACTGAACAAATATTTACTGGCCGCTTACCATGTTCTGGGTATGGTTCTGGGCGCATAGGGACACCTCAGTGAAGAAATGAGATCAAAGCCCCCATATTCAGGGATAAAGGAAACTACAGCATAGAAAATTTTGCCCAAGGTCCCAAAGCGAGGAGCTGGGATTCAAATCCAGATAGTGTGGCCCCAGAATTCCTGCTTGTAACAACCACCTATTTCTGAAGCTGTTTTTCCACCTAGAAGCAGGAAGCGTCAAAGAGGACCCTAGAGTCACAGAAATCTGACAGTAAGAGGGAAATGCTGTGTACCATCTAGTCCAAATATCATGTGTGCCCCATCTCCCCACTGCCAAACCCGTGGAAAATATCTCTAAAACACAACGTTCTTAGGGCACCTGGTGGCTCAGTCGGTTAAGCATCCAACTTCGGCTCAGGTCGTGGTTTCACGGTCTGTGAGTTCAAGCCCCGCATCGGGCTCTGTGCTGACAGCTCGGAGCCTGGAGCCTGCTTTGGATTCTGTGTCTCCCCCTCTCTCTCTGCCCCTCCCTGCTCGTGCTCTCACAAACAAATAAAACATTAAACAAAATTTAAAATCCAACGTTCTTTCCCTCTGAGCCTAGGCGCTGCCCCCCAGAATCCTTCTCGACACAGTGCTCCAAGCAGCCACCACTGGCCATCTGAACCACGTCCCCATTATACAATTATCGAATTTCCTGAGAGGCTAAGACCTCACGCAAAGCCACAAGGCAAGTGGCTGGGTGTGGCGAATTCGGCATACGTCCACTGACCCTTATCTCCACTCTTGACCACCCCCTTTAGATTATGAATACTTGCCCACACAGCGGTTAGTGCACAGATTTCCCAGTGGACCACACTGAGGATCATACGGATTCCAGACACAATAAGAACAGTTAAAAAAAGCAAAACAATTTTACAGTTTTCTAGCATCAGCATAATGACCCGATGTCATGGATTCTCACTCAAGTTACAAAAATAAAAACAGCAACAACAAAAAAACTCAAAGAGGTAACGGAAGCTTAAAGAAGTCTTTAAGCTACAGAGTCTATAATGTGCAGTATTAATTTACAGGTTTGTTTTTTTTTTTTTTTTTTTTTAATTTCCAGTTTGGGAACTTTAAACGCCCCCTCCTCCGTCCCCCACTCCCCAACCCCCATCCCTCCATCTACTTTTCTGTGTATATAGGGCTTTAAGGATAGTTTCAGTGAAAAAGTCAGGTACGGAGAACTCATAAACCCAGATTTCAAATACCACGCAACAGAAATGGGGCAGGGAAAGCCTGGTTCGAGTTCTGCTAACAAACAGCAAAGCCCAGCAGACTTCAGATTCCAGAGGCTGCCAGATGGGAAATGATGAGGCCAATCCAGTTTGGAGTCCGATGGCTCAAGTAATTAGGGAACTGGAAGGGCTTTGTGGTTTGAACAGTCGATGACCGGGGTCAAAAGGCACTGGCTCTACTTTGGCTAACGTACTGACAGATTTCTTGGCCTGAAGAAGCCCTATCGCTTTTCCGAGCAACAACTCACACGGAGTTTAATTCCTGAATGATTCACAAGTATCTGCCGGGCAACTGTACTGCTCTAAATTAAGCTTCTTAATATCGAGTGAATCCGTGTGGCATTATTCCAGATAACTGTTTTTTTGAGAGCTCGAAATCCTTTAGGTTAAAACATCGATACATACATACATACGTGTGGTCCAGGGATTGTAACTCTTGTCTCTTAAAAACACATACAGATATGTGATCAAAAGAAAGATCTTCGGATGGTGGTGGGAAGGAATCGGATTATTGGGAAACACTTCAGATCATTCAGGAAGGACAAGGGATTGAGGTGAAGCATGAGGCAAGTGGCCAGAAAATCCAGCTAGCAACGAGAAGGAAAAGTCAAAGAGGAGCCGTCCCTGCTGCAAAGTGCTGGGCTGAAATCAGGGGCCTGCCTTCTCAGCCCAGCTGTAGGGTCTAAGGTGGTTCTTGCAATTAGTGATAGGGACAATGCAAATGGTTTCTGTGCAAGATGTGTGTTTTGACTACCTTCATGTGTTTTACAAGCATTCAAAAAAAAAAAAAGAAGAAGAAAACGTCTCTGCTGCAGTTAAGTTTCATTCATTGAACATATACTTACTGAGCAACTCCTTTGCGGTCCCTGGTACATCAATGTATTTACAGCAAAGGAGTGTGGTTACGTGACGTCAGAAATAAACTGCCTAAGCATGAAACCAAACTTTGTTTCAACTCCCGATTTAACCAAATGCAATCAAATCACTAAAATGGAATCATGTCACCAATAAGTTCTAAGATCCGTCCTTTCAGTATTTTCTGTAAGTAAGTTATCCACCCATACGCAGAAACCCGGGCTCAGGTTACTTACCCAGCTCGCTCACTTATAACGAACACGGCCGACACGAGTTTCCATTAAGATTTTGCCTAGCGAGCAATAAAGGTGTGTGCAGAAGAGTTTCCAAGTTTTATGAGGAAAGAGTGCAATATAACTTATGCAGAAATACTCCGGTTTAAAGGCCAAATACTTCCCAATGACAAAAGAGTCAAGGATTATTAACGCCATTCAAGAATCCGCCCCCCACCCCCGCAAGTGATTCTTTGCAAATTCTAACGACAGGAAGCCCCTCAGTGGGCTGACCTGAGATCTGGAAAGAGGAGGGCGGACCTACCTGCTGTCTGTTGTTGGGCATGTGGGGAAGCATGGTGGACACGTGGAACATGACTTCATAGTCTTTGTACGTCGTGTAGAGGGAGTGAGTTCCTGTAGAATCAGCTAAAAACAGAGGATGATGACAAAAATAAGCCAGGCAAGTACAAAAGTCAGCGATGTGACACTTACAAGGTCGTTTTGCCAAAGGCAATTCAATTGCAAGCAACAAACCACCCAACCATAAACCACAAGTGTCCTGGGTGACCACTCTGCCCTCTCGCTGCATGCTGTTCCTGCCACTTCTAACCCGTGTCTAGCGGCCACCCTGCCCCACTTGGGTGTGTGTGTGTGTGTGTGTGTGTGTGTGTGTGTGTGTGTGTACGGTTAATTCTTGCGTGATTCTTGGGCACCTGATCTTCCAGAACTCAAAAAAATGAAATGGGACTGAGTTAATATGGAAATGAGAACAAAATAATGTTCAGGATTTCTTTCCCCGAATGATGTAATTAATTTTCTTCTCTTTTCAACAGGCAATGTAATGATGAAGTCCTATGATTAAGACGGCAGAGAATGAAGGTGGCCTCTTACTGTATATTTTGCACTGACACATGTTAGAAACCATGACATCCGAACCCGTCTTAATCATACAGCTATTCACCTTCTGAAAAGCAGAATGATTCTTTGCAAACTCAAAATCCATCTGTATTACCAATAGATGATCACAGATGCACAGTGTCGGGAACCTGAACCAACACAGTGACTGTAAAACACTTAAGTCATAATTTCAGGGTGTAGTTTCGAACCACTTTGAATATGGATAAATAAAGACAAAAAGATACATGGAAAATAAGATGTAAACAGAATTCGGGGCTGCCTTTTTCAATCTTTGGGCAACATACAGGTTTATGTTTCTACCTTATAAACAAGAAACAATGCTATTCGGGGTCATTTAAAACGAAGTTTATTTCATTGCGTTTGTTGGGGAAGATCTAGGTAATCACCTTGGGTTAACTTTTTTTTCCCTTAATCTAAATATTTTAATTTACTTTAAAGACATGTATACATCTAGCATTCGTGGGCCTTTATGATTTTCTTCCTGAATCCTGCAGTTTTTCTTTTGAATATTCATTCTGACTCAGAAGCAGTCCTGAAAGTTTTCTAGAAAAAGCATCACATACAGTTTTGCAGAGTCTGAGGAGGTACTCGCAGAAGGCAACTGAATGGAAAAAGGGAAGAATTTAAAATGTTTATATACGGATACTGACAAATCAACTTGCAGATGGTAAGAGAGGATATTTCTCTAATAAGCTGTATATTTCTGGTCCCCAATAAAGCAATTTTCTCTTTTAACTACATATTAAACACACATCTGTTACTTTTCGTAGGACTTCATGGAAAGTAACGTTCCATTCCAACTGTCTTGGCTAAAGAATGTGGCTTTGGAAGTGAGCAAGCACGGTCATAAGGGAGCAATGATTGTCTTCTTTTATGAGGAACTGACTGGCTAATAACAACATGAAGGCCAGGGGATGAGATAACCCAGCACATTCAATGACTCCCATCACAACACACTGCTATTCAGATGGTTAAAATTCAGTTAGAGACATCCTTATAGGTAGTTAGTAGGTCTAGACAACAGGTTTCAGCTTCAGGAAATTGCAGTGAAGGAAGAAAAATGCATTTTGGGGGGAAACACTTTTAAAAATATGATCACTGGGGCGCCTGATGGCTCAGTCAGTCGAGCATCTGACTCTTGATTTTGGCTCAGGTCATGATCCCAGGGTCATGGGATCGAGCCCCACATCGGGCTCTGTGCTGAGTGTGGAGCCTGCTTGGGATTCTCTCTCTCTCTCTCTCTCTCTCTCTCTCTCTCTCTCCCCTCCCCTTTGCCCCTTTGCCCTACTCACACTCTCTCTCTCCACTTTCTCTAAAATAAAAAAAAAAAAGATCATCATTAGTCTATCCCAAACAGTACTATAAGATGGCCTTCTGAAATTATATATTCTGCAAGTTTTCATCATAAATATCAGTATGGTAATGGAGAAGGTAAACAGATGAGCTTGTTCGAGGATCTGCTGCAAATATTTCTATTGGGCAAGAGCGGCAGGCCATCAAGGCGGAGCCCAGTTTCGTCATTCTCTGCATCCAGACCGGAAGGGGCTGGGCTGCCCACGGCCTGGGGTCCGTACTCTGGTGAGCAGAGAGCATCTTAGTGGCTCATGATCATGTGATCCTACTGCGTTTCACTTTGTACCTGAGACAGAAAGAACCCGTTTCAAAGCCAGAAAGGACATCCCAGATACTCCAGCCCAACACTCTCAATTTTGCTTGTGGCCCGGATCCGAAGAGGGAGGACAGAGTGAAAGCTCCAACTCCCATAAATTTAAGAAGGAAGATTTTTTGTGTGTGTTCCACGAAAGACAAAATTTTATCTGAGCATTTCATGAAATGTAATTCTTAGAAACTTCCTCTTTACTAAAGGGATGTCTTAGGCTTCACATCTCCTGGAATGCCTTACTCATAAAAATAACTTGGATTTGTTGATTATGAGAATCAATGCATCAAAATCTCGTTCTTACATTATCATTTCCCTGAGCAAAGGTGCTTAGTGCTACATCTGTGATGTAACAAGGACTTCTCCTAGGTCATAAAAATTTAAAGCTGATGTCCATTCTTACACGTAGGGAAACATTCATATTATCTGTGTTGTGCTTTTACAGAATGGATGGATCAGAAGGTCTTGTGGCGTTTCCTCAATCCACCCCGCTGAAGAAAGATGACAGGCATTCATGATAATGAATCCACATCAGCAGTGACTTTCCTGGAAGGATATCCCTAAGGGCAGCATGCCCGCACCTCTAGGGGGTGGGTGGTAGTTTGCATGCAAGGGAGTTGGCCAAGAAAAAAAAAGAAAAGTCCAGCAAGGTCTCACCGATTTTTCTTAAAATATGTGGATATTCACCGTGGGCGTCACAAATTATTCTACAGTCTTTACAGATCTGAGGCATGAGCAATAGGCATTCAAAACAACAATCAAACTCCAGCCCTCGCATGTGTGAAGGACACACAGGGGCCCGCATACGAGTTAACACTGTCTCTCCAGGTCTTATCATCCATGTTCTAAACGTAACTTCCAAAAAAAACAAGATAAAAAGCCGGATCTGACTGATAGGTACACAAAGACCCAGCACCACCCTGATGTAGACAAGAATCAGTGAGGGTCCCAAGGTGACGGACACTGGGGACACAGAGTCGTGGAACCTCAGATGGCCTCACACGGATGCTCCCACGGGGAAAGGCCTCACTTCACTACCCCTACTAGGACTGGGTTTTGTGCTCTCCCACATCCTCCAATTGTAGAAACTACCTGCTCGTGTTTGTTTGTTTATTTATTTAATGTTTATTTTTAAGAGAGAAAGTGAGAGACAGAGTGCAAGCAGGGGAGGGGCAGAGAGAGAGAGAGAGAGGGAGACACAGAATCCAAAGCAGGCACCAGGCTCTGGGCTGTCAGCACAGAGCCTGACACGGGGCTCGAACTCACGAACCACGAGACCATGACCTGGGCCGAAGTCAGACCCTTAACCGACTGAGCCACCCAGGCGCCCCACTGCTCATCTTTTATTAAAAGAGCAAGCGGTTAATTGCTTGATAATAAGGAAAATTGTCCAAAATACACATAATTACTCTGGCTGATATTTTAAAGGCTGATAGCAATAAAATTGAACAGCCTAAATATGAAGGTAACATATTTAGAATGTATGAGGACCAGAAGGAATATGATTATCTAAATGAAGACACAAGACAAATGTGCACATCACAGGATGAAGGTGAGTCTGTGTTTTAAATCGGCACCTCAGAGCTAACGTGTGCCCCTCTCAAGGGGACGTGGGTAAGGTCCCTGGGAAACAGGACGCATCAGTTTTTAACCACTGCTTCAATTCCCCAGTTAACATCGTGAAACCAGAAATGAACAGAACGGGCCCGAGACCATGGCAGGAGTGGACGCGGTAACATTCTGTCTTTTAGAAACGAACGCAGTGCGTGTCCTCGGTATATACTGGAACAAGGGTGTGGTAGAAGAGGGGAGGCTAAAAGAAAGAAGGAAATATTAAAAGATTCTTCGCGAAGCACTGGGGAATCTCTCTGCTGGTGTTACAAAAAAAGAATTGACCTTTTGAGCTCGTGTGAAACACACACCTCTTGAGAAATGTGCCTCCTTTGCTCGTCTGAGGAAATCTAAACTCTGTCCCGAAGAAGCTTGGCCAGGCTGCTGCTGGGGTCAAGAACGGGAGGGCATGTGATCGCTCACTTAGATTTATGCGGTACGCCTACCTCTGGAGGATTCGATTTGTGCACACACACAAATATGAAGCTTACTTTTATTGTCTAGCTGAGCTCGGTATTTGCTAAATCCTTTCAGCCGGACTCTCTGGCCCAGAAGATCAAGGAATTCTTCAAAAGCTGGTCCCGCCGTCTCATTGTTATACATCTCCTCCTCTGTGCTCTGGCCTGCTTTGCAGTAAAGGATCCCAATCTTGTGCTGAAAGCTCAGCTGAAATGGGGGGAGAAATGTAATTACTTGGCAAAGAGTATCAGACATGCTAACTTCTAGTAAGATTAAAACTACAGAGAGCACGCCAGGACGATTCCCAGAAGCAAATAAGCGAAAAGAGGAAGAAGCAAGGGTCACTGCACAAAATGCTACAAATACACAACCCAGAAACCCCAAAATGCAGCTGGAGAAACGGCAGGAATCCTACGAAACAGAATGTATAGAATGGCCATGTGGGATCGACCAGGTTTCCAAAATGGACAGACAAGTTCAGGCATCTACTTAAACATACAAGCATGGAAATACCTAATTTTATACCCTTCATATAATAAGAAGCATCATCTCCTATGTTAGGGGGAAAAAAAAAAAAGGCCACGACTTTAAAGTTTCCCCTCTCTGGTTCCTGATGCTTCTTTTGTTGTTAGTTGAACATTCAGGAAAATATGAAAGACTGTCATGAAAACACAAACCAAATTAAGGTCTGGTAAGGAGGGAATCCCAGGGGAAACTGTGATATATGTATATAAATAGAATAATGTTTTGTTTCCATAAAAATAACTCTGGCTATACAATTACAGTTATTTCTATACTTTTGGCTATCCTGAAAAGAAAACATCTGCTAAATATACAAAAGCCGTAAAGAATTTTGATAGCGATTGAGGAGATCCTGCTGTAATGCTATCTTGCAGTCAATCTCTTATCAAGCTGGTAGCCAAAGGCTTGCTTTCTCCCAAGGCCGGGGAGAAACTGGAACCATTTTTTACAGTTTTCTTATTATATCCAAAGAGAAACTACTCCTCACTTACGCAATCAGCGCACTTGATCTTACTACCGGCAATCTGAGCCTCAAAAACGGACAGATTATCAGACATCACCGGCTTCCTAAGGGCATCAATCCATAACACCGTTCACTTTCATTATCGAGCTATAAAACAGAGCCTTTAATAAAAAATTTACAGCTGACTCGCCGTAAAGTAAGGCAAAACGATACTCCTTTCCCTTGAGCGGCAAAGTGACAAAAGCGGTCTCATCCACGTTACCTGATGACAACGTACAATCCAAGAAAGGTAGGAAGTCACCTGCCAGGGTGATCTAAGCAGCCCGTAGGAAGTAACCTCACTGCGCATTAGGATAAATTTAGAGTTGAACAGACAGTCAACCACAACTGCACAGTGAACACGGTGATTCGTGCCCTGAGTGTGGGGATATGAGATGCTGGGCACAAGCTATTTTCCAGCCACACTATCGCACATTTTATTGAACCAGTTCTTTAGGAGGGTCAAGTACAAAAATATTTCCCTTCATCCAGAGACTGAGGAATGTATGTTTCTGACCAACTCCCCAAATAAATGAGACACTGTATTTACTGCAAACGGACCATCGTCTAAAAAGTAGTACAAAGTGTAATAAAAACGCCTGATTTTACTTCATTCTGAACGCTAATTGTTCCTGAGTGACTCAGAAGACGTTTCAGGATCTTACGGCACGCCAGGGAAACACGGGACTAGCAAGCATCACCCTGGACATTGGTGATCTCAGCGACCATCAGGATCCACCATAATCCTCTGACAAGGCCTCAGAATGCCTGCTTCCCGGCCTAGATATCTTGTTGGTTTGACTTCTCTTTTGCCATCAGAAGACGACTTCACCTCTCTCCAGTTATTTGGCCCTAGCCTGTAGGGGAGTCCGCCAGAAATAGAGCGGGATGGTGAGCCCTGGCGTGTGTAACCCGGCGTCCCGTGGGCCCCAATGTCCCTGCATCCAGGCACCCACGGCTTCCCCCGCAGCCAGTAGACAGGGCCGCACGGCCGCACGCTCGGTCCCGTTGGCCTGTCCTCTGCTCTTCAACCTGCCGCTCACGTCAAAGTGCTGTCAGGCCATGTGCCAACACCACCTGGCCGCCTCGTCTTGCGCGGCCCGGCCTCCGACGCCCCCTGGCTGCTCCAGAGGGGGACCACTTTCCCATCTTACGCTCCCACTCCTTTGGGAGGAGGCCCAGAGGAGCAAAGCTGCTTGGGGCCCCACGGTTTGGGCTAGTGCGGCCTCACGTCCGCTAAGCAGAGCCCTCACCCGACGGGCACAATTTCTCTCTGTGATTCCAGAGTCTCCTGGACTTGCTATTCCTTGTGGACTCTCATTTGGGCAAAGGCCAAACACCCAGAGAACCGAACTCCCCTGGGCCTACCCCGCTGGCTGTGGTGCCGTCCACTTCACACCCTTCTCCCCAGCCGTCGGACAAGCCAGCCTGAGTCTAGACCCTGCCTGTGAATGGGTCTAGAATCTGCCTGTGCAGATTGCCTGTCACAGACCCTGCCTGTGAATCTGCCCACCCTCCAAGAAGCCCCTGGGCCCACGGAAATTAGGGGATGTGCTCCAAGAGATTTCAAAGCCCACAGGTGCTCACGAGGGCGACCAGAGCTCTGCTGCAGGGAAAATGTCCCGTGGGACACGCGCAGCCTGGCAGGGGCACCGAGCACGTTTACCGTGAGGAGGCCGCAAGATGGAACTACCCCTAGGGACTTCGAGCAAACAGTTGGGGCCGGCTTGCTACGGTGGCTGCCATTCCACTAAAACAGGAACAGAATGAAACGCCGTGAAGACACAGCTCTGACTTAAAGATTTTAACAAACCTCACGAAAACAGTCGAAACGCCACACGACCATCACCCCCCTTACGCTAGCAACAGACCTGCACACAGCTGGTAACGCACCCTGCAGTTAATCAGGGCACAGTTAAAGGGGGGATCCCACCCCCCAAGTACTAAAATGCCCAATTCTCGCGGAACAGGGTTTGTAGCCAAGCTTTCCAGACCTCCGGCCGCCCCCCTCCGCTCCGACCCATCCCGCCGTCCTTGCTTTAGCCATTCCGACTTGGGCAACGGCCAGTCCCACAGTCCTGGGGGAGAGCTCAGCCGGCTCTCAGGTGTCCGTGCCGTCGCAGACCAGAAATCCCCGCTTGTTGAAACCACATACTGCCTCAGTGCGGAGAGCTGGACGTACAGACGGGCTGCTCAGACAGACAACCCAGCGCGGGAGGTCTCCTTTGGTTTCTGGGACTGGATAATGACTGACTGCTGGGTTCCCAAGGCCAGAAGCCCAGTCATCACTGACAAGAAAATTGAAATTTAAATGAAGGGGACAAACACAAAGCTTCTGAATTGTCTTGCAAATAAACTGGAGTGTGCAGGGAAGCCCTTTCCTTCCAGTGCATTCTATCCTCTCTGGGTCTGTTTACTCCCAGCGAGCTTGCAGCCTCATTTATTTGGACCTGTGTGACTTAGAAGCAAGCATGGTGTGCAAATCAACCCCAGTATCTAGGGTGGTGAGGGGACAAGAGGAAGGGACGGCTGGCCCAAGGACAAACTAGCCATTCTGCCCCAGAAGCCATGATCTTCTAAGAGAGGGAGCCGCCACGACTTACCTGAAATTTTTTTTTTTTTTTTTTTTTTGGTCAACCTACATAATTTTAGAAAGCCACCTGTTACATAAATTAGGATAGTCTTTTAAAACAGGAAACATGGGATTTTAGAGGTTGACAGGTGAATTTATGCAGAGAAAGGAACAAAAGTTTCAGAGTCTCGCTTAATAGTTACTTACTTCCCTCGTCACTCTCCACGACTAAACTGTGCCCTGGACACAGCAGGTGCCCTTTCCGACCTTGTTGAGCCAGGGCGGGCTACAAACCCCAGGAGAGCAGAAGACGACAATATATCCTCTGAGTATTTTTTTCACGATTAAAAACCCTTAAGAACAGTACCATATAACTGGCCCGTACCATTCCTGTGCGGATTTACATTTAAGAAGGAGAATAAGAAGGGCGCTCCTCGGAATAAATTCTCAGACACTCTAACAGTTAGTGGCAACTTTTAAGGGTCCTTTAGAAACCAGAAAGTTAAAAAGGGCTGTCCAATCTCTTAGAGATGAAAATAAACAGCATCTCTTCCTCACGGAATACGGGAACCAGACACCATCAAGAGGTACGGAAAGTTTAACACCACAATGTACACCATTAAGAAAGTATATCAAAGTCACACAAATACAATTGCCAAAGAAAAAAACACGTGAAATACAACCAGAGCTAAAGAACGCATTGGTTTACTTAAAAGCAGAACCCAATTTTCAAAGCATTAATTTTGACATCGCACTATAAAAAGCACCTAAACTCTGGATTAAAATAAAAAAATTGCCTGGCATAGCTTCTGGACCTATTCTGCTAAACAGGCATCCCAAATTCGTGCTTCATTTCGTGAGGAGATGGTCAACGGTAGCTGCTGCGATCGTCTCTCAGGGCCTTGAGGACTTTGGGATTCAGGCCCGCGGTTCATGGGCCATCTGTGGAATTTTCTAGAGCAGCCTGAGGGAACCACCTACCTCATCCGCCAAGACCCTGCTATACAGCAAGTACAGCAATATACTTTAAGGGGAGAACCGCATACACTGGCAACATAAAGGGACCCAGAACTACGGCATTCTCCCGTGACGTGCAACATCATAAAAAGAAACATGAAAATAAGACGTGAAAGTTATTGCGATTCTTCTCAACAAGCCTGCTTGAACGTGACAGCATCTGGACCCGCACTGATACATCCACGATCCTTCCAAGATCGTGTTTCCCTCATCGGCTTCACGGACATCTCGTACATTCCACGCACTTTCCCGGTCATGATCACGGTCGAACTATCTTGTGGACCACGCGGTTTTACAAGTCAACTGTTCTAGGCTGGAGCTTCGGTTTGGTTTAGTTGTTTTTAATATGTCAGCCTTCCTGAGACAGACAGGTCCCAGGCTTATTCATTCTCAATGTTATGGTGGCTACTTCCTCCAGCTGATCATACAGAGTGCTAATTCCTTACACAAAGTTCCTATCTCAGCACTCTCAGAATTCCAGCGATCCGAGTATGAGCCACACTGCTGTTACTGGGTCAACCAAGAAATGCCTCGCATTCTCTCCAAAACGAGCAGAAAAATTTTCCTTAGGAAATTCAAGAAATACACATCACCAGTGTCTTTCTGCCTTTTCTGCTCATTTAAAATCAGTTGCATATATTTGGGTGCCTCCTTGTCAGTCTCCCCTCCAAGTTATCTCGCATATGACACTTAAAAGACCTCTTTCTATCTTCCGCACCACCGTCTCAAGCCTGCCTGTCATTAATTCTCTCCTGGACGATGTCAACGGACCATAATTGAACTCCAGGCCATCGTCATTCTTGATCGTCTCCAGCCTATCTCATTCCCTTCCAGCAGAATAATCTTCCTAGAATCCAGCTCTGATAGTGCCGTGTCCTACCAAAAAGCTTCCATGGCACCCTACTGCCTCCTGAATCGAGTGCAAACTCCTTAGCCTAGCTCTAAGTTTCAGCATACTTTCTTGTTGTTGCTGTTTAAACTACAACCACCCTAGATGTGCCCCTGTCTTATAAAGAAACAAGTCATAGTTCCTAAAGCGGCCAACTACTCACATCTCCCTCCTGGAATTCTACCCAAGTCCCAGCTGCGATGCTACCTCCCTTCAGGAGATTTGCCATCCGGTGTGTTTGTTATTCCTTCTTTTCCCAAGGCACACTCACTGCCCTCAAACCTCTCCAAGATCCACCACCGTATTTATTCTTCCCTGCAGAGGTTTTATGCTCTCGGTCTTACCATCCCCACCGGGCGAGGGGCTACGTCTTAACTTCAGTCTTCCCAAGGCACGCTGTCCACTCCTACCTGTTAGTGTGGAACGCCTCGTACACAGCGGACACGAATAAATGCTAGTTCGGGGAAAGGCGCGATGTGAGTTTTTTGAAACCCCGGAAGAAACACCACCGATGTCTAATAATCATGAATCAGATGTGGTCTCGCTAGCCGGGTCAGGGCAAGTCCCAAACATTTAGAAACGCAGACACGAAGTCATACCCCGAACACACAGTCTCGCACGCTGTACACACCCCTTGTTCATCCAGCTTGAGCAGCTGCTCCGCGACCTTGGGGGAATTCGAAGCCTGTCTCAGGCACTGAATGCTCAGCTCTGGAATGACGTACTCCAGAACTTCTTTGAGAGGTAGTCCCCGCGCGGTCCCGTGCCTGGCGGTGGAGGGTATGGCGTCTTCCAAAATCGCGCCGCGCAGGGTTGTAAGCTGCAGGGGCAAAACAGAAGGCTTCAGAACGTCACGGAAGAGTTCGTGCTTACTCCTGGTTACTTCTCTGAGGCACAAGTTTTGAGCTGCCTTGCAGAGGAAGGAAAGGAGGTCTCTTTTCCGAGAGGAGCAGGGGAGACGACAGCCCCCGACTGGCGGAAGCAAAATCAGCACAGCCTCTAAACAACAAAAGTGCACGGGGCTGGGGGGCTAAGCCGGGAGGGGGTTGCAACAGATGTGGGCCCGCAGAAGGGGGGGGGGGGGCAGGCAGAGTGCTGCTGGGGAAACTGACGTCCCCACTGCTCTCAGACGGAACAGGACATCGACACAGAGGAGCAGCTGGAGGTCACGGGGCTGGGCCTGGTCACCGGCACCCCCTCCGGCCCCTCCCTTCTCTTTCCCTATTGCCCTACTGTTCCACACCAACGTTTCTTCCATTCCTTTCTCTTTTTCTATTTAACTTTCCACTGCTGACCGGTCCTGAAGCTGAATGGGGATATCCGGCGACAGGCCCGGGCAGGGTGATTCAGGGCTCTGAGGATTCCTCACTCTCGAATGTTACCCCATGACTCGTGAGAGGTCCTCAGGTCTCTGAGGCACACACGGGCTCGCCGTTCTGACACACGCCGCAGAGGGGAAAGCCCGGCAGCAACTCGCTCTGGCTGTACCCACCCTCACTCTGGGAAGAGAACTGTTAGCATGCAAGAGAGGCGGGGTGAGGGCTGTAGCAACGACGTCTGCTATGCGCGTCACGCTCTAGAACACCACCGCCCAGCAGAGTTTGGGGCAACGGCGAGACTGCGCTCATCTGGGCTAACTGATGCGGGAGCCACGTTGGCTCCACGTGGCTACTGGGCACTTGTGACCAGCGGGTCTTCGCAATTCCATTCCGTTACTTTAAACGGCCGCGTGCGGCTCATGGCTACTGAACGGGACAGCACGGGTCTATAACTTCAAACCCGGCACCGTGAGAGAGGGACTCACCTCCTGTCTATGCTGCGTAGAGCCCGCCATCGCCGGAGCACCTGGCCAGAGCCGCTCTGGTACACGGCCTCGTGCACACACAGGAGACTGGCAAAGGGCTCGCTCTTCTCTCTTTGATCCGGAAGGAGCCAACCAACACCCACACGTGGCATGCTTGTCACATACGCTCCCCCTCTAAGTGCAGTGGGTCACGAGGACAAAACCTCACGTGCGGGCCAGATCTCATTCCTCGTAATCAGCCTCTCTACTGATCCGGGTGTGCGCCGTGTGCCGTTCGTACAACAACCTCGCGTTTCACGCAAAGCGAGGCAAGCGAGGCACGAAGCCAGGGCCCCGATGTGGGAGGTGTGCGGGGGCGGCATGGCCACGCTCACCCCTACTGCCGACTCCTGGGTTTCCTGCATTAGATTTTGCAAGTTCTGACATGCGCTGTCCAGGTCATAGGTGTCCCCTCTCAGCCCCTAAATCCCACATTCTTACCATTTTCCCTTTTCTACCACGTAAGGGGGAAGTAACATTGTGGCCACTTAACATCTGTGACAGGCTCTCAAATTTTTATTTGGAAAAAGATACCGCAGGCTCTGTCAAAGATCTTAAAGACTACCATCAGTGACATTCAAAAGGAAACTCAATACCTTGTCCAAAATAATCTAAAGCAGTAACTTCAGCCCAGGACAGTAACGACACACGCACGGCGGCTATTACCTCGCTCGTCCTGAAGGCCACCCGGTAGTTGAACTGGGACCCTTCTTTCTCCTTGGCGTCTTCCACCTTCTCTCTCCGGATGCTGACTGCCACAGGGCCAAGGTTTTCATCTATCCCAAAGTAGTTCTGGTGCTCTGTAACAGGAGGCAGTGGTGGCATAAAAAGAAAGGAACAAAGAACCGCGTGGGTATCTCCGGGCTCGTCCGTCTGTCAAATCTCTGAAGAAATACCGCACGGGTCTGGGTACACGATTCCCCACCGGGGGTTTGATCAGAGTGTTTTGTTTCCAAGTCAGATGTATTCGTACGTCTCATTTTCCACTACTTCCTCCTCTCCTACAGCTCGTCCCCAGCTCGCGAGCAGCAGGAGCCCTCCTGTCCCCTGCCACAATTCACGGTGTCACATGAAGAGTGTCACCAGAAGGAGGGTGCTGCCCTTCTTAGAAACCGTCAAAAGAGGAATCGAGCTATTTGAAGACCGTTACTGAACGGTTCCCCACTCCTGCTGGAAAGGTCACCTTCTTTCGCATGACCATCGGCACCTGGACTAGCCAGGTAATCTTGGGGCCCAGTGTGATGGCAAAGACTACCCCTGCATTAGGATGTCACTAAAGCACCTAACCGTCTAAAGTGAAATTTTATGGCAGAAAAGACATAAAAGGTCATTGGGTTGCTGTGGTCAAACTATATCTATTATTATTTTTTTAATGATTTATTTATTTTCGAGACAGAGAGAGAGAGAGCACAAGAAGGGGAGGGCAGAGAGAGAGAGAGAGGGAGACACAGAATCCAAAGCAGGCTGCAGGCTCCAACCTATCCACACAGAGCCTGACACGGGGCTCGAACCCACGAACCATGCGATTGTGACCTGAGCCGAAGTCAGACACTTAACCGACTGAACCACCCATGCTCCCCCAAATCTACTAATTCTATAACCTAATTCTACTAATTCTATAATCTAATTCTGTTATCACCTAATCATGCCATTCCCATAAAATCACTGGCCCTGCAGGGTTCTAATCCATTGAATCTCATGGCAGGAACAGATTTCTGGGGTCCTATTGTCCATCTAGCACGGGAACCCCCAAGGACACTGCTCCTCAGAGATGGTCATGAGTCTCCACATATATTCGACAATACGTGCCGGGCACCATTTCCCAACGGGGTCACAATCCGGAACAAATTCCCATTCATGAAGCTACTATACGAGCCTGAACTCTGCCAAGCTGGCTTCTCTGTAAGCACCCCCTTCTGGAATGTCTCACTGTCTCTGGACTGCGGGGTCTTCGTCTGAAGGCAGTCCAAACACTTCACTGCAACCAAACTTTTTAAGGGTTGTCTTCTGAGAGGACCCGGACTTAACACAGCACTCAGATGTGGTCTGAACCCATACAAAATAGGGGAGTAATTACCTGACCATATATTCACGCAGCTTACCTTTTTAGCAGCCCTAGGACACCACCCATCCCCGCTGAACAGGTGGTAAACGCACACCCCCAGGTGGTCTTCACGTATTTCTTAATCAACAGGGGCAAGGTCAGCTGCCCAGGGTGTATGCTTATAAAAGAGATTTTTTTCACCCCATATGCAAAACCACACTTACCCCTTTTGACTGTCACCTTCTGGGTTTTGGCCCATTCTTTCCTGACTCTTCATTTTTAGTTAAAAATAAATACAATGTAGCACATTTAGAAGCTTGAAGAAAACTGTGTATTCTAAAGCCTTTTGGTTATGCCAACGTTTTCTGCCACGTTAAATTTTTGAAGAAACAAGAAATGCTATTCAGAAAGTAGAAATCAGGGGGAAAACAGCACCTGCATCAGGCAGGGCAAACACTGCCCAAAGCCAATGAGGAGTAGGGGCATTTACTTCTTTACTTTCACAATCATTTACCTCTTTACCTCTTCCAACCAAATGAGATTAACGCTGACATTATTTCTCTTTACAGTCAGGGCTACAAGCAGCAAGTCAACTAATTTTAGGGGCTGGAGGATGAATTACTGACTTACTATAATCCTGGACTTACACCCTAGGAAACAAGTCTTTGTTTTTCGTGAGTAAATTACATGCTAATTACAGCCAGGTTAACTGTCCACACTCAGTGTGGAGCCTGACATGGGGCTGGATCCCATGACCCTCAGATCATGACCTGAGCTGAAATCCAGAGTAGACGTTCAACCAACGGAGGCACCCAGGTGCCCCATTTTATTTGGGTTTTAATCAACAATTTAAAAATACTCACTGAAAACAGAGACTAACAGTTCATTGTCTACTTCAGGCTCCTGGGTATATCATCATTGTATTCAAGCTGGCGATAGTGACTATTAGGACTATGGCATTATACTAGATCCTGTGGAAAATGCACCTGCAAACTTAGAATGAAATCAGTGTGGAATTTTCTTAGCTGCGGTTACTAACTGTCCTGACAAGATCTTGCACCTTTACCTCATTTCTCATAAGGCAGATGCATTAGGGAAAATATTTGGAAAGTGCGCTAAAGCACAACCAGCCATCATCAGGCAAAAGCTTCCTTCTTAGGGCCCAATTCAGTAAGTTTCTTGCAAAAATGCTCAAGTGGATTCCCTCTTAGGGATTTGACGAACCCTGCTGACAAGAATCAAATGAGCTTCAAATTATTTTAGGGGGAAGAAGACCGACCAAGTGAGCAAAACCCCTTCTCGTGGCGAAACGGAGATCCCAGATTAGGGGAACCGAATCATGAATTCTAATTCCTGACAACCCGAGCTCGGCCGTGGGTTCTGCTCTCACACACAGCAGGTGCTGCCCGGCCCAACGGGCTAGTGCAGCCAGGCATGGGGGCAGGGGATGGCCAGAGGGGGACATGCGGGGATTTTCTGGGGCGAGGGAGCTACCCTGCACCTTGATGGTGCTAGTGGTTACTGGCCGCATCCATTTGTCAAAACTCTTGGAAATCTACACTTAAAAAGGGGTGAAGTACTATAGGTCAAGTATACCTTTGGTTTTTTTTGTTTGTTTTAAAAAAATTTTTTTTAACATTTATTCATTTTTTGAGAGACAGAGAGAGACAGTGCGAGCATGGGAGGGGCAGACTGAGAGGGAGACACAGAATCTGAAGCGGGCTCCAGGCTCCGAGCTGTCAGCACAGAGCCTGACACGGGGCTCGAACTCACAGACCGTGAGATCATGACCTGAGCTGAAGTGAGACGCTTAACCGACTGGGCCACCCGGGTGCCCCTACCTGGGTGAGAGGAAGAGCCAGTGGGCCTGGTAGGTGGACGGGCCTCTGGCACAGATGGGAGTCGTGAGGACGCCCCCAGCCCCGTGGACCCCCCCCCTCCCCCCCGCCGCCACGGCCCCTCAGGGAGGAGAAGTCCTGCCCCTCCCCTCAGTATTGGCTCTCTCCTGCCATGTTCCAACTGTTTTTCAGGGCTCCACCCGCCTCTACCGTCCCACCGCTGGGGCTTTGTCTCCACAGGCCTGTCTGCCTCGCTGGGCACGGAGGGCTTCTGGGAGTGTCCTTCCAAAGTGAGCCCCCCCCCCCCTCCAGGGGCTCTCCTTCTGGGTCTCCTTTGTGGCTGCCCCTCTGGCTTCTCCTCGTCACCTGGATGTGTCCCAAGGCTCCACCTTTGGCCCATGGCTGTGTGTTCTGACTCTCTCTCTGTCTTTACATGTATCTGTCTGAACGTCCGTCTGTCCTTCCACACCCCCCACCCATTTTCTCCTGTAAGTTCCTCAGTGACATCACCCCAAACTCTCCACAGATTCCTCTCCCATAACTCCCCCAACTCGGGCCATTTCCCCCCTCGGCCTGGCACTCCTGTCGCTTTTCTGCACTTGACATTCTCAGTCATCATTTCAGACTCAACCCCACACATCGATTCCACTGGAAATATTTGCCTCACCTCCAGATGAGGCTAAGTCCTTCAACTTTTAAATCCTCAAGGCCTGATAGGAACTATGCCTGATCGATGTTAAGTATTTAAAGACTTGGCCTTGAATGAAGGAACTGGCGTAGGCTCCCTCATTCAGAGGTTACGGTCGTACTGAGCCTCAACCAGGACTATCAAAACAGAAACAAGGAGGCAGCTCATTTCATGCTGGCGAGTGCAAAAGACAGCGTGAAAGGTCTGGGCATCCAGAAATGCCACAGGACCTGCCCCCGTGACAGGGGCGATATGGTTTCTCGAAATATTTACAAGACTGAGAAGGGATACACCTGAGAATGTCCGCTTCCTAGCGCTGCTCAAACTGTCACAAGCTTGGAGGCTCAAAACAACACTCAATTATTGCCTCACCGCCCTGGAGGTCAGAGGCCCAAAGTCAGTTTCAACGGGCCGCAGTCAAGGCTGGGACAGGGCAACATTCCCTAGGAAGGTTCTAGGGAAGCATCTGTTTCCCGGCCTCTTCCAGCTTTGAGAGCTGTATTCCTTGAATTCCTTCTTCTGTCTTCGAATCCAGCCCTAGATGTTGCGTCAGGGGCCACAATGCATGCTTCTCCCCAGACCTCCCTCTGCCTGCCTCTTACGTGGACACTCGGGATGGCATTCAGGGTCCAGCCAGAGAATCCGGCGTGGGCTCCTGGTCTCAGATCCTTAACTTACTCACATCTGGAAAGCTGCTTCTGCCATATAAGGTAACACACACAGGGGCTGAGGATTAGGACCTGGGTATCTTTGGGGGCCAGTATTCAGTGCACCGCATGCAATTCGTTTCAATCCATTCACTGAAACACCCAGCATGGTCTATGCCTCAGCCATGCGCCAGACCTGATAACCACAAGGACACAACATCGAGCAGGACACAGTATAGTGCCTGCTTCAAAATGTTCTAGTCCTGTGGGGCTAACACTACTGGAAACCAATGAGAATTACGCATTCCAGGTTCTGTAATATGAACAAGCATATTTAATACCATGGAGGTACCACTAATATCCTCTACAGAATCAACAATCCAGAAGAAAAAGCCACATACGCAGTCGAGGCAACTGTCACAAGGCCTATCTACTCTATTTTAACATAAGTATATGTAGAAAAATTTAAAAAGCCACTCTCCTTGGCCTGAAAAATAGCAGGGCTCTGCTCAATCTTTCCTCACTCTTAATTCTGTTCCCACAAAAAAAATTCTTTGAATTTTGACATACTGACTATTCTAACTCACAACCACAACGTGTCCCCTCCACCTACTTAGGGTTTTCCTTCATTTTGGCTATGTTTTGTGGCTCTCCGTCATTCATTCATACCTTTCTTTAGATTTCGTCCTAGGTTGTTAATTTTTTAGGATAATGTAAATAGTATCTTTCAAAATTTTTCTTTTTTTTTTTCATGTTTATTTTTGGGAGAGAGAGAGAAAGAGAGAGAGAGAGAGAGAGACAGAGGGGAAGGGCAGAGAGAAAGGGAGACACAGACTCCGAAGCGGGCTCCAGGTTCTGAGCCGTCAGCACACAGCCCGACGCGGGGCTCGAACCCACGGACCGGGAGATCGTGACCTGAGCCGAAGTCGGCCGCTCAACCGACTGGGCCACCCAGGCGCCCCTCAGAAATTTTCCATTTCTGTTTGTATGTTTTTGGTATGCAGAGAACTTAGATTGGAGACTTGATGACTTCTTCCTTTTAGTTTGACCAGTTTTTGCTTTTTCTACATACTCTGAAGCCATGTTTTTAGGCACTTGGAACCAACCCTTTTATCATTTTGAAATCCCCCATCTACGGTGATCCATCTTGCTTTAAAGTCCACTTCATATCCTCACACTGATCGAGCGGGGACTCAACTGTTCTAACGGGGGAACCGCAGCCATCAGTCGAGGTAGGTCTTATTTTAAGCCGATTCGCGGCTCCAGGGAAACTTCTTCTCCCCCCGTCTGCAGGTACTTAGCCCAAATAAGGGGACAGGGCTGGGCATCTCACTGTGTGGACTTCCACTCAATCCCCCGTCTCCAGTTAAGCGCCCTCGTCCTGCCTTTAGCTCAGCTGTTGTTCAACTTCTCCAGACTAAATCTACAGTTTTCTGCCTGGGTGGGGACGAGTGGTTAACGGACTATAAGGGACAGGAGAGAAAATCCGGCCTTTTACACATATTTATAACTGGTCCCCTTCCCTTGCCCCGCCCCCAGCTCTTCTTCAGAGGTACCTGGCTCTGCGGTGTGGACGGGCTGGCTTCTGATGGCCTGTCGCTGCCACACGCACCCTTCCAATCTGCAAAGCTGGCGTGCCTCTTCCGTCTGCTTTGGCAGATCTTGCCCCGTGAAGCTTCTCCCTAGTTCTCTTTTCCTTCGTGGCTTTATGCCCTTTTGTTATTCCTTCACTATCATTTTTGGTGGGGTTTCGGGAGAGGGAGAGATAACATCTGCCTCCAGTTTGCCACAATGAACTCGCAGGCCCAAACGCGTGTATTCTTAAATATGTGTAATTCTAATAAGCCTGATTAATGGTTTCTGAACCCGGGCTATGCTAACTTATCATCTGCTTAACCTCGGGTTAGTTACGTAACCCTTCTTAGCCTCAGTGCCAGCTCCCTGCCCCTCCACCATCCAATTATACATAACACACCTATCCTTAATCTGAGAGAGGTATTATAATGGAAGAGATGCATGATACTGGCAGAAAAATAAATCAATCAAAAACAAAAAAGGAGTGAACATACAATAAACAGCATTGTGGGGCATTTTGATTTTGAGCCCCAATAGTCCTGCAAAGCACGAGGGTCAGCCTTGAAGGGGATTCACACTTTTAATCTCAAAATGCCCATCTGTAATCACCTAGAGAGCTACATCCCATTCGCTGCAGTCTTTTTATGAACGCAGCGGCATGTATTTTGCTGAATGAGTTCCATCAGGAACTAGAAGTTGTTTTTCTTTTAACTGGAGGAATCCGAAATTTGTGTATCCTCTTTTTCACCAAAGACGACAGGCAAATTTGAGAGAGAACATTTTTTTCTTTCACGTCTGCCTCCCCACACTTGTTTCCAATGTTTCTCTCTCCGTTTTACAAGACACGCTTTCTGAATGCAAGCGGACAGGGGACGTTCCTGCCACTTAGAATCATGACAACTTTGGACATGCCAGCTCTGAGACCTCCTGGTTCTTTTCTTTTCTTTTTAATTTCCTAAGTTTATTTATTTTATTTAGTGAGAGAGAGCGTGTCGGGGGGGGGGGATGCAGACAGAGAGGGAGAGACAGAGAACCCCAAGCAGGCTCTGCACTGTCAGTACAGAGCCCGGTGTAGGGGCTCAAACTCACGAACTGTGGGATCGTGACCTGAGCCGAAATCAAGAGTCGGACGCTCGACCTTCTGAGCCAGCTACCTGGCCCCCTCCTAGCCATTTTCTAAGGCTAGGCTCCATACTCTCAGTTTCACCAGGGAATAGAGCAGGTGACCTGGGTGTGTTTCCAAAGAAATCATAACTCGATTCTTGGAACGGCTTAACTCGCTGTTTCAGCTTCTGTGAACCATAAAGAACTGGGAAGGTGCCCCCTCTGAAGTGTCCAGGAAGGACCCAGTTAAGCCTTCCTTAACTTAACTTGGTCCTTAAGGACCAAGGGGACACCCTGGGTCCCCTTCAGGACACCTCAGCTCGTCCACCTGCATGACGTGAGCCTTCCCATCTGTGGGCAAAGGACAGCGAGCAAGCCCCCCATCCCCAACCAGAGCTCGTCCTTATCCCAAGCACACAATTTCCAGAAAATCACTTTCAGGGTGTGTGGGATAAAACCCTCCCTTTGCAGAAAGGAAGCTAATGAAAATCCACGTATCATGCAAATACAACAGAGCAGATCAAAAAAAAAAAATCGGTTAACAAGATTGCAGCGCAGGAAAGGAGATTCGGCAGGCACATCTCCGTGGTGCGCCTTGGCTTGTCAGGAAAGAAAAATCTAACTCAGGAGAAGTAAGAAGCAAAAGGGGAGGGAGTCACCTGTGACCTTAGCCCAGAGGCGGTTTCCAGGTCCTGCAGTGTCTTGGAAAGGAGATTTATCGGGTTCACGGCTAAGGAGCTGAGCAGGTGAGGATCCCCAAGTCTGCGGGGCCTCCCGCGGCCGGGTGTGCAGAAGCTTCACCCACAGCTCGGCCTCACGTGATTTGTCAGGTGTTAGTACCTCACGGCCCACGGCACCATTAACAAGTCCCCCAAAGCCACAGGAGGCCCTGGATCCGGGCCCTGCGGCCCTCCCTTTACTGGGTTCAAGGGCACAGCAGCAGCTTTCCTGCTATTTTTCCATAAAACACAGTTTAACGTTTGTTCTTTCGGTGGCAAGCTGGTCACTTAATTGCTGGCTCACGGCCCATCTGGGCCACATCCACGGCTGCAGGTGGCTGCTCGCTGAGTTCCCACCTACCACGTCTCTCCTTCCCCACCTTTCCCTCCAAACAACTGCGTGTCTGCATTTTAGATCAGCCCCCCTGTTCGGAGCCCTCTTAAGACTTACAAAGGAGAAAGTCAGCAAGAGACAACGGATTAGTCAATGAATGAAGCAATGAAGGAGTTAAGAACCCTGGGGCCTGCTTTTGCAGATGGTAACGTTAAGAGTCATCAGATAACTTTAAGAAATCTCAAGCTCCCTGCTCATGTTTCATGGATTCAATTACTGAATTTACCATGATGGCGAAAAGGATGCATTTTTGCCCTGTGAAGGCTCCTTTGATCAAAATTTAACCAAAGGATTAGCCAAGCTTGAAAACCTGAGGCATTACAGCGAAAAGAACACTTAACATACCTTACATAAATGAAGTCACTTCCTCCTCCCTGCCTACGAGGAGGTAACCCCGTTTCACAGATAATATCACAGAAGCTGATGCGTTAAGTGACTTGCTCGAGGTCACAGCCTGGTGTGACAGAGGGGATGCGCACCCAGGCGGGGCTGGTTTTAGGACTCTCTCGCGTACAGCAACTCAGGGGTGCTGAGAGTCACGGAAGGTCTGAATTCTGAAAATCAGCTAATGCCTGGTAAAATGAACACAACTTACAGATGAGCCAACCCATCTGTTCTGAACAGAAGGACAGTATCTTGGGAGACACCGCTTTAAGAAAACCTTGAATAAAAAGGGAAAGACTGGAGAAAAAAGGCGACTGGCAGAGAGGCTTCCTTTGACGACGCACCGTTTTCAGGGGTATTTGCTACAAGAATGGGAAGGAGAGCAAGCAAGAATTCGCTGCATAAAAGCTGAGAGGTGGGGGCCGTTTCCAAGGCGGGGTAGCTGTCCAGCTTTGCACGGTCCTTCTTGAGTGGGACCAAGAGTGGCATAAATCCTGGATGGGAACAAACACAAGGCAGGGAGGATTTGCTAAGTTTCTGGGGGCTCTGAGACCTTACGTTCCAAAGACTCTGACGGCCAGCATACGGTACCAGCAAAGGGCACAGTGCAAGGAGCTCTAGCCAGTTAACTGCACGTCGGTCACGCCGTTCACGGATCCTACAGCATCGACCCTCCACTTCTCGGGAAATAACAGAACATTAGTTCCTCTTCCGCAATAGCTGACTGCAAAGCCTCTGAGGCCAAAGGGTCAACAGGCTGACATGTGCACATAGTCCTCCCCAAGTTCCTCCAACGCGGCAACAGGTGGCAGCTGTGACCTCCCCGCTGCGGCGGACGTGAGAAAGCCCGGGAGGTTCCCACCGCCAGCCACACGGAACTGGTACCATGAGAAGCCACGAGGCCTCGCCTCCCGTGTATCTGGGCAGCTCCTCCCCGCTGAGAGCCGGCCGGGCCTCAATGGGAGCTCTGTCTGCGGAGGCCACGCCGGCCAGGCGGAGAGGTGAGGAGCGGAGTCGATTATGTCCGCTCAGGGAGGAATGCGGGTCTCAGAATAGTCCAATTGTTACGTGGTCCTCAGTTCACCCGTATGAATTTAATAGTGTCCAACTCCCTATTAATTTTCTTCAGTCACTGTATAAAACCAGAGGGGGGGAAAAAGAAAGGAGCCACCAGGCATGAAATTCAGAGCAAATGCAGCCATGCATGGCTCAGCAATGGGGTTCACTTGACATGTAAGGTATACTCCCGCCCACAACTGTCACTGTCACATTAGTGAAACTTAAGTGAATACGTTTGGAAGAGGGTGGCAGACTTCACCAGACACCTTTCCCCAGCTCCCCCCCGCCCCCCGCCATATGGTTCTATGTTTTCCCTCCTCGTCTTTTATTAACCATTACAATAAAGTTCTGCCCTTTAAATGCTGTCCCAGTGGTGTGGACAATAGTTTCTTTCTAGACAGAAAGTTTTGCAAGTTTATGTAAGAGCGACTTGGACAAGGAGGACGCATGCCTTGTGACAGGTACCATTTTAAGCCCTTTACAGGAGATACATTTTTAAGTTTACTTATTTATTTTGAGAGAGGAGGGAGAGCAGGGGAGGGGCAGAGAGAGAGACAGAGACAGAGAATCCCAAGCAGGCTCTCCACAGTCGGCACAGAGCCCAATGTGGGGCTTGAACTCCCGAAACCATGGGAACATGAAATCAAGAGTCAGACGCTTAACCGACTGAGCCACCCAGGCGCCCCAGGAGATATTTTTATTGTGATCCCATTTTATAGATGACTAACTGAGGCACAAAGGAGTTGAAGGACTTGCCTAAAACCGAGTTGGGATGTAAACCCAGGAATCTGGCTTCAGAAAATTCTGGACTCTTCACCATTCATAGTTAGAATGGATGGGCCCTTCTTCCTACAGGCAGGAAGGCAAATTCTCCAGCCACCAAATGATAAGTTGGTATCCAGACAGGCAAGAGAGGGCTACTCCACACATTCTAGAAGAATCTGTTCTTTTTATTTGTTCATTTAGCACATGTATGCACAAATATTATTCTTCAGCGAAAATACTAATGACAAAAATTACCGCTGGAGAAAAAGGTGAGTTTACCTAGAGCTGGTCAGGAGTCGTTAATAAAAACAGTGAGCTTTTCTTAGAGAAGAGAGGTCCTAGAAAGAATTCTCGGAGGTGCTGCAGATCCACAGAGGAATTCATCCCCCGGTGGTGCCAATGGCACAGCCCGGGGCAGCGCAAAGACACAGGAAGGGGCCTTCAAAACTTAAAGGCTGGCATCTTGGGCAGATATGGACCTTGGAAAGGCCAGTCTTGCACTTTATATCATCATGATGATGAGATTTTTGCTGGAGACCCAATCCACCCAGAGGCAGCTAAAAACTCTTCTCTGGAAAGTTCCAATCTTTTCAAAAAGAAGTCCAATCTGCTCACACTCCAGAAGTCTTGTGAAGCTAAGATGGGAAGGAGAAATCAAAGAAGTTCTCTCTGGCATCTTCCTTTTATAAGAAACAGAGAAGAAACGAAATCACAGGCGAATGACGGAACCATAAACGCCAGGTCTCCTTAAAGCACCAGACAGAAGGGAGACAAGTGGTCAAACTAAGATTAGCTTTTCAATCTATGCAACAAAACCTGCCCTGTAAAACCATTTCAGCTCCTTACAGAGGATTTCTAAAAGATACATATTTCTTTCCTTGGACTTGTTACAGAAAATCCTAAGGGGCAAGAAAAAAGAGTTGGGCATAAAGCTTTTTCTTCAGACAGTTAATTCAGCAGAAATTTGGGAGCCTGAGAAGCTAGGGTTTCCCGAGGGGCACCTCACAACCACCTCGCCTCAATGTGCACATTTCAGGGGAAATTCAAAGGGAATGTCTGTGCATTTCAATAAAGACAGAAGAAAATGTAAATTCCCCTGCTCTTCTAGGTAAGTTTGAGAAACACACTCCTGGCATTCCGCAGGATGCATATAGAAAGGGCTGTGGGAAAGTGACATTTTGTCAATTTCACTCTATTTGAAACACACAGTGGAGTCAGCTGCTCACAGGAATCCTAAATAGCTCAATAAAAGTAACAGGAACCTACAGGTTTCTGATACTTTTAAGAACTGCCTATAAGCTCTTTTTGTTGTTATTTTAAAGATTCTCCTGTTAAATATATCATGAGAATTTAAGACTTGCCTTTTCAAAAAATTTTAAAGCAAACCATTTGGAAGCTGGTTGTGATTTGTGGAAAAGCTGCAGATAGACAGTAGAGTTCTCTCACACCCCCTGCCCAGTCTCTCAGGTGGTAACATCTTACATTTCTTTGGTATGTTCCTTCCGTTAAAGCTTGGATATTGATACTCATATTGATCAGGCCCATTTTTATTCGGATTTCCTTAGTTTTTACCTAATGTCCTTTTTTGTTTCTAGGATCCCATCCGGGACACCCCATTATAGTTATCTGTCATGTCTCTTACAGGCTGCTGTAGACCGTGACAGTTTCTAAGACTCCTAGTTTCAGATGCCCTTGGCAGTTCTGAGGAGCAGCGGTTAGGGATTTTGCAGAGAGTCTCTTGGCTAGGATCTGATGTTTCCTCATCAGACTGAGGTTACCGGTTTGTAGGAAGACCCCAGAAATGCCATTCCCGTCACGTCAAGGGTATACGCTAACCGCATGACCTATCAATGTCAATGCTGACCTTGGTGACCTGGCTCGGGTGGTGCTTTCCAGACTTCTCCACCGCAGCTGCCCCCCCCTTCCGTGCCCTATCCCTTGGAAGTGAGTCAGTCCACGTTCAAGTGGGGGAGGGGGAGGCTAGGATTCAAATTTTTATAATTTTTCAAACTTTATGATATTAAAACGTACTTTATAAAAACTGACTCTTGTAAGTAAAGATCTGCTTGCTAAAATGAACACTACTCTGACAGGAGTCGTTTTGTAGGTATATACTGCATCGAAAACAGTAAGAAATAGATGTCCCATTATCATTGTGCCTCTATCAAGCTGGTGGGTTTTTCTCTGAAATAAAGCAAATCCAGTCATTAACTCTTCTGCCCGGATCATGGGTGGCAAATACCTGGCATCCCCCCCCATGCAGATAGTGATAACTGATAATGGCTCATAAAATGCTGATACAGCTCTACACATAATAACACAGAAGGAAGATCATCCGGAACAAGTTCCACAGACACAGCAATAGAAGGTTCCATTTACATAAACGTATTTGCATCAGAAAAAGCCTACAAGGATAAAGAGGAAACTGTTCATGGTGATTGTCTCTTAGGGACTGACTGGGCTGATTTTACTCCTTTTTCTTTGGCTTCTTGACTATATTTTCCTGTAATGATCGTGTAACACTGATGTGCCGTGGAAGAATTCTAGGCCAGATTCTTGGCAATCTCAGTATTTTCCCCCAAAGTAAGAGGACATGTTTCTGTACCCGCGTAAAACAATGTCCCGATGGCTCCAACACTTGGCTGCTTTCCACTCCAAAGTCTCCAAAGAGACCCAGCTTTATCTCTCTGGTTTGAGCTTTCTTTACCTAACAATGATGCAGGCTGCCTTCTAGAGCTATTCTTGACTAGAGAAGACAAGTGTGGTCTGAACTACGGAGGAGAACAGTTTCAGAACTCTTGAGGAACTCTGCCGGTGTGCAATTTCCTAAAAAGGACAAGACTCGGTTGGCACGCGGGGACCCACGGCGCGTCTGCGCGATCCCACAGCTCCACTCCAGCCCTGCCGGGGACAGCCCGTGGCTGACCAGCGGCTCCAAGTGCCCGGGAGGTCCAGAAGGACGCGAAGCCAGCCACCGTGCAGCAACAGAAGCTCGAGTATCCAAACAGACTCGTACAACTAGAATTCCCTGTCCAAGGGGCCTTCCCTCGCCACCTGCTTCCCAAGTGGAAAACTCACAGAAGACGGAAGTCGTGATGTCACGGGGGCTTCCACGAGGGAAACAGGAGCGTGGCAGGCTGCACCCATTCTTCTTCACGGGCATCACCAGCAACAGTGAGGATCCTTAGGCAGCACTCCCTACTCTTGCTTCAATCCCCGCTCTCCTTTAAAAAGCTGTTTCAGGGGCGCCTGGGTGGCTCAGGCGGTTAAGCGGCCGACTTCGGCTCAGGTCATGATCTCACGGTCCGTGGGTTCGAGCCCTGCGTCGGGCCCTGTGTTGACAGCTCAGAGCCTGGAGCCTGTTTCAGATTCTGTGTTTCTCTCTCTCTCTCTGCCCCCCCCCCATTCACGCTCGGTCCCCCCCCCCCCCAAAAAAAAACAAATAAATCATTAAAAATTTTAAATGGCAGGCTTTTCAAGAGCAGGTATCATATCACCAATTCCTAAGGACCTCTTCACCTCATCTAGAAGGAAACACCGTAGGAGAGAACCCACTTTTAAAAAGATAAAAATTTAAAAAAATAAATAAATAAAGCTGTTTCCCTCGAGGCTACAGACGGATTTGCCCTGACAAGTGATGTTGGTCCACAGCTTCCTGCGGGCTAGCCACTCCCCTGCGTAAAGCCTTCTGCAGGGCTGTTACCGAGCCCGTCCAGGGACTGTGTGTCACAGGAGCGCCCCTTGGCACAAAGGGCAGCCATCCCACATCACCCACCAAGGAAAGGGTAAGCTGCATCCTTAAGACTCTGTACTTGAAGCCTTCCCCAGTGATTAGGGGCCGTTCAATTCTTTTAAAAATGCAATTTCACACAGAGCAATGGAGAGTGGAGAAAAAGAAAAGGCGGTCCCGGAAAGGCGATTCCTGAACACCTGCTTCCAAAGAGGAAAACTGATGGGGCGCCAGGGTGGCTCAGTCGGTTAAGCGTCTGACTATGGCTCAGGTCATGATCTCGCAGTCCTTGAGTTTGATCCCCGCGTCGGGCTCTGTGCTGACAACTCAGAGCCTGGAGCCTGTTTCAGATTCTGTGTCTCCCTCTCTCTCTGCCCCTCCCCTATTCACGCTCTGTCTCTCTCTGTCTCAAAAATAAATAAACGTTAAAAAAAAACAAAACAAAACAAAGAGGAAAAATGAGCGAAGGAGAAAGAGAAAAAAAGAAAAGAAGCTCCTTCCCTGTGAACACACTCTTCTCTGGGCCAGGCTGCCCGGGGGGCCTCTATCTGTAGGTTCCTGCCACGTGGGGTTTGTTTGCAGGTCTGAGTCTAGAGGCTGAAGCCAGGGTGCCAGCCTGCTCCCTGTCTCCAGTCCCGCACCACGGAGGCCACAGCCCACAGACTGTGGCCCGTCTCCAGTCCTTCAAGGCTCTGCAGAGGGACCCGCTGGGGTGCCAGCGGCAGATGCTGTGGTAGCCAATTTCATCCTGAGACACACAGGCCCACAGGGGAAGAGCTAAATATAGAAGAAAGTAGCAGAGATCACGGCTGCAGGGCAAGAGCAGCAGGGGCCAGCTCGGTCATCGGCACCTTCCTCAACCCAGAATCCAGAATCGAGGAACACAGGACAAAGCCACTTCAGGGATCACTGCCCCACGCCCTCATTTGCAGAGGTGCTAGATTTCACCTGCCTGGCTCATTCACACATCCCCAGGGCAGCCTGGAACCAGACCCAGCCCGACGCCTGGGACCCCCAAGGCTTCTGTCTGCGTCCACGTGGGACTCACCCATGGGGGGGTCTGCCCTCAAGTTCTCTGGAGCTTATTTTGAATTTCACTTTCAAAGCTAACAAGTTTGCTGATGTTCTTTCCAACTCCCTGGAAAATCCTAAGTAGCAGCTTAGAAAAAAGCGGAAGTACAACCACTCACAAACACTCTTTAAAACTACCAGGAAGTGACAATTGAGAGTTCAAGGGGAAAAAAAAAAAAAAAAAAAACCTACAAAAATCAGTCGAGAGAACTAACAGAACCCAGCACCGAAAACCAGCTCTGGGAACAGACCTAAGGTCATTAATGGTGGTGACCTTGCCTCAGAAAGCATCCACCCTTCATTCCATGTACACGTCTATGTATACTTAATACACAAGAACACATATGCCCCAAGTACACACGGGGTGCTGGCCCTCAGTATTTGCATAAATACACAGGTACGCATTCATGGACACGTACAGGACTTTCACGTTCTGATGCTCTGGAGGGTGAGCCATGAACTATTAACGAAACTCACCTAAGCCAAAATGACTCACTGCCTGAAAATTTCAGGGCCTCATAATTCTAAGAGGCTATTTTGTTGCTGGCATCGACAGCCATGGCTTCGTCAATGAAAAGAATCTTAATTAGGGAGCCTGTTTCTTCCCGGCCTCCCTTTCCAAAAATAACTAGTTCCCACCTGGAGGCCATCTTTGAACAGCATTTTGTAAAGCGCTGTGCCTGGATGAACACGGTCACGAGGGCCCGGCATTCTTTCATACAGCGCAGACTAAAAAGGAAGCCCAAGTTTCTCTGGGTTCTACCAGAAGCCAGGACTGAGACGGGAGCAGGGAAACACACGTGGGGAGCCAAGGCCCGCTGAGAGAACTATTCGAGCTCCATTATGTCATCGGTATGAAAACAGAAAGATAACTCAAACATGTGACCAGTGGTAAGTCAAGGGCCTATTGAGCTAAACCGCTTATCCAACATCATGATCATTCTATCACTGACATGATTTCATATCAGGATTCTGGGTCATTGGTTAAACCTGAATTCATGCAAAACTGAGGGAAAACCATTATGAATGTAACAACTGGCATCTATCCAGCAAGCAAATTCTTTAAAGCCTGTAGCCCACGGAGAAAAGTATTAAACAACGCTCCAGGGACTGATGTGGATGGAGTGACCTCCCAAGGTCTGAGGCACACCCCAACCCACCACCAAAAAGAACGAACTGGCATCAAAGAGCGCACGCAAACATTTCTGAAGACAGAAACCGATCCAACATAAACCGATCCGACAACTATCCACATCCGTGGCAGAATGGTTTATTCACCAAGAAGACAGACGGTGGAGAAGCTTCTCCAGACTGGCTGCTGGGTCCACTGAAAACAGAAAAAGACAGCCCTGAAAAGCACACTGTCCAAGGGGCGCCTGGGTGGCTCAATCAGTTACGCATCTGACTCTTGATCTCAGGGTCTTGAGTTCAAGCCTCACTTGGGCTGTGCCCTAGGAGTGAAGCCTACTTTTAAAAAAAGGAGGGAAGAAAAAGAAAGAAAGAAAGAAAGAAAGAAAGAAAGAAAGAAAAAGAAAGAAAGGAAGGAAGGAAGAGAGAAAGAAAGAAAGAAAGAAAGAGAGAAAGAAAGAAAGAAAGAAAGAGAGAAAGAAAGAAAGAGAAAGAAAGAAAGAAAGAGAGAAAGGAAGAAAGAAAGAGAAAGAAAGAAAGAAAGAAAGAAAGAAAGAAAGAAAGAAAGGAAGAGAGAAAGAAAGAGTATGCTATCCTATATAAGAAAGGGGCAAAAGTGGAAAGCTGCACCCAGTAAGAAAGCAGTGAGATGCCCTGAGTGTTTTTATTGAGCCTGCGGCTGCCATATGTATATGGGACCTGTTTCTCTGTAGGTGTCTCAAACCAAGCAGATTTCATGTCCCTGGAATAACTAAGGATACTTATATAAAGGCTGAGGACTCAACTATAGGACTTCTGAGGAATACGGCCTTCAAGCCCGAAAATCTAAACAAAAGTAAATTATTTCACATAGGATGAAAGAATTTCTAAAATCACAATACCAAAGAATTGTTTGTATCTTAACCTTGAAGGCCACTTACAGAGCTGCGGGAAAACTATCTGTCGTGCTAATTTATACATGCTTTCAGCAAAGATTTGCTTAACACTTCCAATGCACACAACAGTGCAGCAGGAGCTGTGAAGACACAGAAGTGGAAAGACGAAACAGAGGGGGTACCCAAAAAGCACAGAAAAGACTAGAGGGGGAAAACACCCGACAGAATGATCCACCGTAAACAGGAGGAGAGCTCATTCAGAGGAAGAAGGGAGGGATAAAGGTTAACCCACGGAAGAGGTCTTAAAAGGGGTAAATCTAGAGGCACCTGTGTGGCTCAGTCTGTTTGGCATCTGACTCTTGATTTTGGCTCAGGTCATGATCTCAGGGTTCGTGAGTTCAAGCCCCACGTGGGGCTCTGTGCTGTCAGCACAGAGCCTGCTTGGGATTCGCTCTCTCTCTCTCTCTCTCTCTCTCTCTCTGCCCCTCCCCCACTCACATGTTCTGTCTCTCTCTCTCTCTCTCAAATAAATAAATAAACTTTTTAAAACATGGGGGTGCCTGAGTGGCTCAGTCGGTCAAGTGTCCAACTCATGTTTTTGGCTCACGTTACGATCTCACGGTTCGTGAGTCTGAGCCTTGCATTGGGCTCTGTGCTGACGGGTCAGAACCTGCTTGGGATTCTCTCTCTCTCTCCCTCTCTCTCTCTCTGCCCCTCCCCCGCCCATGCTCTATCTCTCTCAAAAGAAATAAATAAATAACATTAAAAAAAGGGGTAAATCTAGAGCAGGTCTGACATCTGTGATGCTCACAAATTGGCGAAGGCAGAGAGACAGAGGTGGTCATTCCACACTGGAGATCACCCATCAGCAAAGGCAGGAAGAGGGGTTCCTGAGGAAGGGGTTAGTCTGGAAGCGATGGAGGGTCCAGTGAACCACGGCCTCGGACTCCCCGGTGAAGGGGCTCCGGCCCAAAGCGACATGCAAAAACCAGTCTGGGATACACGCACACACACCCAGGACGCTCCCTTACCTTTCCCGTAGAAGAACTTGCGGTAATAATAGGCCCCAAGGTCAATGTGCTCTATGATGTAGCGCTTCACTTTCTCCCGGTGGATGGGCTGGTTCTCCCTCGGCACTTCCAGGACCGACACACCGGCGTTCGTGCAGTGGGAGCTCAGAGAGGACTCGAAGGAGCAGCCTTCCCCGGAGCTGAACGAAGACGAGCTGGCCCTGGAAAGGGCGATCCTCCTGTCGCCTTCCCCGCCAGTCTCGTTCCGAAAGTAAGGACAACTCAGGACGAGCTCGTTGCTCTTCCCGTCTCCCTCGTCAGCATCCAGGTTCTCCTTGGAGTTGAGGTCCTCCTTGCTCCCCAGAGGGGACTCGCAGTTGCCCGTCTGGCCCGCCGGCATCTGAGTCTGGGACGCCGCGGAGGCCCCGGTGGTGATGTTTTTCCGCTTCCCCACGTTGGCCCTCGTAGCCATGGCTTCGTTGATATTAAACAAAATGCTCTGGACGTCATAATGTGCAAAACACCGCTGACAATTCCAAGGGCGGACGCCCCGCTCCAGGCGACCATCTTCCGGGTCACACGTGAACTTGAACGTTTCATGTTCACTTTTAACAGTTCGCAGCTTCCGGAAGAGGGACGTCTCCACCGACTCCGACTTTAACCTCCGTTTGAAAGGTTTGTCCCTGTCTCTCCCCATGAGGAGGGCACTGTCCATGTAGTCTAATCCTGAGATGCGGACAAATTCTCCCCTGGATATCTGTGCTGCCGCGTGGAGGCTGGGAGAGATTGCAGGATCGCAGGGGAAACACTCAGGGAACCCAAAAGGGGCCATCGCTTTGTGGTCGTAATTCTCTACTCGGTACCCTCTGAGCATAGCAAAGAAGTTCTCGCCAGATAAGCCCTGCCGGTCAATGGAAGACGTGCTCCCGTACTCTCGGTGGAGGGCGGCCCCGGTGTTGGGGTTCACTGCATTTTGGTCTAAGACGTCTTCAGCATCGATGTCACTGATGGTGACATCACTGTTGCTTCTCTGTCTTATGGGGTGCAGCCCTCTTTGAGGAGAGTGAACAAAGATGTCCCCAATGGTGTACTTCGCCTCCACAAAGTCTAGATCGAGCTTCTCTTCTTGCTGACCGTCGCTCTGGTCGCTTTGCCCGTTGTGCGTGATGGACGTGACACTTTCGTAACTGGTCTGAGACCGGCTTTCCCACAGCGCCTTGCAGGTCAGCTCCTTGGAGCAGTCTTTCTTGGGAGGCCACTCACACACTCTTGCTCTCACACCCATCTTGGGCACGGCTGGGGTGCCATTAGCCGGACCACCGCTCTCGGTGGAATTCGAGGCATTTAAAGAGGTGGCAGGGCCCATGTTGCCATTAATGGCTTTAAATTTTCGAGCAAAATAATCATCCGACTGCATGATTCTGGGAGGATCCTTGAACTTGGAAGAGGCCCTGCCAAGCTTGTGCTTCTCTTCTTGGGACTGCCTTGGGTCGCTCATGTCTGCCGAGGCAAGAAGCTCCAAGGCTCACCAGCAAGACTGAGGTGAAACTAATTACATTGTCATTTACGATGCGACCGTAAACGCAGATATAAAGGCTTCCTCTACAGCTGTACTTTCTCCTTTTAACCGAAAGCAAACAACATCCTCAGAGTATGGTTTTTCCAAAACCAGCTTGCTTCTCAGATGTTGAACTAATTTTGTATGCCTCTGTCCTTTTCAGGAGCATTCCTTAAGACATCTGGCCTGGAGTTATTTCCTTCACCTGAATTAAAACACAGAAAACAGCCATTAGCAATTTTTGTCGCTCAAGTTCAATGCATTCTACATAGGGTTTCTTATCGGTCCTTCTCTCCAATTTCTGCCCATCCCCAAATCCCCCAAACGGTCATGAAGTTTCAAGTCTCTGTTGCTCATACTGCTCCTTCTCTCTGGAACATTCTGCCTTCTCGCACTACTTGGCTGGCTGGCACTTATATGCAGAATCGAGCAGTACCCCTTCCGAGAAACTTTGCCTCGGCCCACATCTGCCAAAGGGTGCTTCCTTTGTGTTCCCACAGCACCCGTGTCTACACTAATGGGAACAGATCTCTTTATACTCCTACTGGCTGGTTTATCGGCCAGTCTCCTCCACCAGCTAACTTCAAGCTCCTCTCAATCAGGAACACGCCCTTCATCTCTGTACCAACATTATCTGTTAATGTGGCCTGGATTAAATGAGGTAGACAAAACATTTCCATTAGTTATAAAGAGTAACACAACGGCCACGTAATTTTTTGAGTATCGTTATACTTCCTTTCAAAACATGTAAACTCAAAATGTCCAGCAGCACAAGGATCAATACCAGGCGTTCTCAATGTATTTTTAGAATGCGGTCTTGCAATCAAGTAAGAACCCGCCGAGATTCCTGGTGAAGTGGGAGGGAGCCTTTAAGAACTGGCTATCCAGGGGCGCCTGGGTGGCTCGGTAGGTTGAGCGTCCGACTTCCGCTCAGGTCATGATGTCTCGGTCTGTGAGTTCCAGCCCCACGTCGGGCTCTGTGCTGACAGCTCGGAGCCTGGAGACTGCTTCGGATTCTGTGTCTCCCTCTCTCTCTGCCCCTCCCCTGTTCATGCTCTGTCTCTCTCTGTCTCAAAAATCAATAAAAAACATTAAAAAAAAAAAAAAAGAACTGGCTATCTGAACGAGTGTTTCTTTTTTTTTTTTAATGTTTATTTATTTTTGAGAGAGACAAAACATGAGGGGGGGGGGGGGGGGGGGGGGGGCAGTGAGAGAGGGAGACACAGATCCAAAGCAGACTCCAAGCTCTGAGCTGTCAGCACAGGGCCCGAAGCGGGGCTCAAACACACAGCCGTGCGATTAAGACCCGAGCCGAGGTTGGCCACTTAGCCAACTGAGCTACCCAGGCATCCCACGAGAGTTAACTTTCTAGTTTATTATGCCACTAGCAATCCGATAAATGTGCAGGGTAAAATAAAAGCACAGAGATACAACACACCTTTGTGCACCTTTGTGGTTAATAGAAACTTGACTTTTTTTTTTTTTTTAAGTTTATTCATTTATTTTTGAGAGAGAGTGTGAGCATAAGCAGGGAGGGGCAGAGACAGACAGGAGACACAGAATCCGAAGCAAGCTCCAGGCTCCGAGCTGTTAGCGCAGAGACTGACACGGGGCTCGGACCCACAAACTGTGAGATCAGGACCTGAGTCGAAGTCAGATGCTCAACCGACTGAGCCAACCAGGTGCCCTGACACTTGAATTTTAATCAACTTTTATTTTTAATTACAGATCACCGTTTCAATGTATTCTATCTCTATTTAGACAAAAATATCTTCCAGGTATCATTATGTCCCCAACGGATGGAAGCCTTCCTTGTTGGCATAAGAATGTATGAATGGCTCTAATTCTTCTGAAAATAATGATGGTGATGAAGGTATAATATCGCGGATTTCCCTCAGTCCTCATCAAAGCACGAAAAAAAAAACGCAAATATTTGTTAGAAAGTATTAAAATTCCAAACAGCTGAGCAGTACTAGAACTCTTTCCAATGGGTTCTTTTTTTGTAAGTAATCTCTACACCGAAGTGGAGCTTGAACTCACCACCCTGAGATCAAGGGTCACGTGCTCCACCGACAGAACCAGCCAGGTGCCCCTCCGATGGGTTCTTAATGGCTTTGAGATGAACATGTGGTAGTCTTTTGGAATATCTGATATTTTCTTATCATGGCAACTTGCCTTCCCCTCATCGGGGGGGAAAAAAAATGGGACTGGGAATGATAAGATGCTGTCTATTCCCAGGGCAACTTCATAACTGAGGAAACAGAATGATGTTTTAGGCTGTGGTAAACAAAGGGAGAGTGAACAATCAGATGCTTCGGTGAACCAAACAGACTGGTGTCGGTCTGTGGTTCTCTGAAAGAGAAGAGACAGGTCTGCATCTTCTCTATTTCACTTGGAATTATTGTGTTTAAAAGGATCATGGGCAATTCTGAATGACAGTTATTTCCTGTACAATTGAGGCTATTACAGAATGCTTTCCTGGAAACTGAAAAAAATGACAACTGAGATATGAAAGAAAACAACTTGTTGCCTACAGTCTCGCTGCTGAAATGGTATTTGATTTACTAGACCGGCTTCTATATGATCTCTAAATTCTATCGACAGTTCTGCTGCTTATAGAACCCAATGAATTTGAAGGCTTACAAATGATTTCTAATGGCTGGTACAGAGACATGTGAATTCTCAACAGACATTCATATGACACTCATTTGCAAGTATATACTATTAATTACATACTAATTAGTTGTGTATAAAGAAGGAAGAACCATGCCCAGCGAAACCACCACACTGTACTTTGAAAAAATATCATCAGCAGCTAAGCACCACCACCTTAAAATATTAGAACCAAATGCCCTCAAAGAAACCAGGAAAGAAGGAATGAATAAAGATAAAAGCTGAAATTAATGGAATGAGGGAAAAACAAGGTAGAAAAGGGACAAATCCAAACGGTAGTTTTTTTTTTAAAGAGAAAGAAAACAGATCTACTCCTTCCAAAGCCTGAAAAAGGCAAAGAGAGAAAGAACAATATTATACAAGTCTGGACATGGGAAAGGAAACATGACCACATATACAGGAGATTAAAATAAATATTAAGCATAAGAAGAATTATACCACAAGCAACTGTAAAGCAACAACTTTGAACACAGAGGAAACTAATGATTTCCTGGCAAACCACAAATTCCCCAAACTGATCCGAGAATGGAAAATGTAAAGGCTGATTCTTGCTGAAGACAACAGAAACGTAACCAATCGCTACATAAAAATATGACCAGTGTACCCATGAGATGCAAGGAGCCATTTTAACCATTTTAAAACTCCTTTATCCTCCCATTTACGAGACCAAACGCTATTTAAAAAAATTAGGAAGTATCCCAGTCTTTCTTTTCCATGTCATGGCACGTGCTGAAAATACCAATATTCACACAGCACATGGCAGTCAAAGCAGGAAGCATTCAAGATTTGGGTGCAGGTAGGACTCTGGCCCAAGCCTGCCACGCCTCAAGCTGAACAAACCAGCACCTCCCCATACGGGGAACCCACTCCCCACACTTCTGGGGGCAGCCCTGGGGTTAAGCCATCTGCCGGGAGATTTGTGAGACACAGAAACCTAGCAAGGACAACACATTCACTGAATAATTACTTCCAGAAAAACAGATCATAAAATAGTCAGCGGTCTATTCTGAGCATTTATACCCTTTTACATTTCTAAATGTATCACTGTTTGTAACAGAATTTAAAGATACAAAATCTTCATCCCCTAGATCTCCCATAGAAATGGAAGACAATACACTGTAAAAAATTAGATTATTTTTACTTTGTATTATTTAAATTTTTTTTAATGTTTATTTTGTTTTAGAGAGAGAGAGAGAGACAGAGTGTAGGTGGGGAAGGCACAGAGAGAGTGGGAGACACAGAATCCGAAGCAGGCTCCAGGCTCTGAGCTGTCAGCACAGAGCCTGATGCGGGTTTCAAACCCACAAGCTGTGAGATCCTGTCCTGAGCCAAAGCCAGATGCTCAACAAACTGAGCCACCCAGGTACCCCAAGATTATTTTTAAACGTAAGAGATAGAAACAATGAAAGACAGATGAATTTGTGTTGAATTTTAGTATTACGCTGGTCAGAAAGCAAAAAAGAACAGCAAACTGAGAGCACACAAAACTCTTCCCCAAAGAAATCTTCTGAGACCATTGCTTCAGTTACGGTTTTTAAATTTTTGATGTGTGAAAACATCAGCCGTAGCAGACAGCTAGTGGCTCGTCCCGGCTAGGACCTATTATTCCCTTTCCTTCTCCTGAATCCCGCTGGGGAACCTTACCTCTAAAATCAGTTTATCCTGGGGGCCTAACTCCACCCCTGTCCTGTGACACAGATCTGACCAATGAAAGTGCTGCATTCTCCTGCCTTCAGGGATTGGTCCAGGGATGAGCCAATGACAGCCCTGTCCTGCCCGGAAGCGTGAGTGATACCCCCCCCCCCCCCAGCATGGGGGCTAGGATTCTTGGCAGGGCTCAGGGGATGTAACATACACAAGGAGCTGCGGGGCTCACTAGCTGGTGTGACCGCGCTGAGGCTGAGCCTCAGGAAGGAAAGAAGGAATCCTAAGGATAGAGGTCTTGACTCCCAACTAGACCTGGCACCAGGTCTAGTGGGGTTTTTTTGTTTGTTTTGCTTTTTGTTTGTTTGTTTATTCCGTTTGAGTTAGGTCTTTGTGTAGTCCAGATCAACTTTAAAGGTTCTAAGAGACCATATTTACACTCAGTGAAAGACGGAAGACAGCAAATTCAATAACCAAAATACTTTGTACTGTGTTGCACATCGCCTGGTCCACGAAGAAATGAATTGAAAGTGTAGTTCTGGCACTTGGATCCAGAATCAAGACCGGCGCCTCTTGGGCAAGATCCTGCTCTCATGTAAATATACGCCCTTCAACGCATGTCACGTGCGCCGCTAACAACCCAAAGTGTTCAAAGCCAAAAAATTCCTGACATGGTAGCTGATTACTAAAGTTGAAGCAGGGCTACGGCAGCTCCCCTCCTGGCCCCTCATCCTTCTAGCCGCATTTTCCAGCTTGCCGTAGCTCCCCAAAGTCAACCTACTGACAGAATCCTAGACAGCGCCTTCCTTTTACAAGGACTACTAAATAGGACTAGACACAAAGTATGATACACGGCACCTTCTTTTAAAAAGTATTCCCAGGCGAATTATTTTTACTACCGCGGTAAAAGCAAGACCCCTCAGAACAATCACAGGACTTGTTTGCAAGTGAGATAAGCTAGAAATATTAACATCATGCAATTAAAACCGGTATTACAGCACATGGGGAAGAATTAAAATCAAGGTCTTTGAAAAGCAGATATTAACAAGGAACGGTACAGGCTCCACACAGGGAGAAATGCAAACAGCAACAACAATGGAGGGGATGAAAATCTAAAGTGTGAGCTGGAATGACCTCTGGAATCATCCAGAACCTAGCGGGGAGGCTCTGGCTGGGAGGGAGACACAGACATGCACGCGTGTGCACGCGCGCGCGCACACACACAACAGCCCCACACCAGTGAATCGTGTTCGCCCTGCAGGGCCGTGGATGACGAGCTGGGCGTCTGGAGCAGCTCGTCTGGCACAGAAGGCCCTTCTGTCATCTTTCATTATCTTTACGTTGTTTGCAAGTTCTAACTTTCCGCCTTTGCCTGTGAGCCCGCAGCATTGAGCTAAGTTTTTGAAAGACCGAAATTTGCACTCTTAGTGGCACGTACGTGAATGTAACGGAAGTCCTGCAGACATCTGTCCCCAGATTTATTCTTTGTACTGACCAAGTATCTGTACAGCCTCTGTGCCCACGCCCACTGTGAATCGCAAGTGCAAGGTGGCGTGCCCGACCGGTGTTGCTGGACATCACAAGGGCAGAAGAGACAGGAAAAGGATGGCACCTTAGAGAAGAGCCTGCAGAAATCAGGGGACTGTGATCGGCCCCCACACAAGGCACAGAGCTCACAATAATTACAGGTGCGCATCACTACCGAAGAAAATACAATCCCCCAAGCACAGAACTGTGTTTAAATGAAGTCCTTTCCGGTTTCCGGTGAGTCTGCGAGGCTGATATGAAAAGTCTGGGACTATTATCCAGCTCGGTCCTGTTCCCCGCCCCACCCCTCCGCCCCGTTTCCTCCCCCATCTGCACAGCTGCCGTGGGAAAGACCTTGATCTCTTCACACTTCCAGCCCCAACCTCTCGGCAAATACCGCAGTTTCTTACTTCTCAGGGGAAAAATAAAGCCAATCTAAATAGTTCGCTGGACTTTTGTCATCACTTAACGGACCTGCCGACTCCTGAACCTGTCCCTCCGTGTGAGCCCCTGGCGGACAATCATTTAAGACTTACCAGCTTTCTTAAGATAAAAATCCAAACTGTGCCTGACAAGTCTCTTCCTGATCTGTCCTGCTCAGGCTGCAGCCTCATTGTCTCGGGGTCCTCCCTCCTTGTCCTCTGTGCTGTGGCCCAGACATGCTGAGTGCCTTTCCAGCCTTCAACCTGTCCACCCCTGCGTCTGAGCTGTCCCTGGAAACGGAGCGTCAGCTGCCTGGGCCGAGCTGACATCCTCATCACTCTCATCCCTGACTGGGTGTCTCTGCGACACGCTCCCTTGGTGTCCTCTCTTTCCCAGACACCCCTCCCCGCCCCCCCTTGCTTCAACCTCCTCGCCTCAAGGCCCTAGGGCTGGGTCTGTTCCATTCACCACTTAACCTGCCGCGCCGGGGAACGGTTTCTAGCGTGTGGCAGTTATTCAATAAATATTATTAAATAAATGAATAAATTACTAAAGCCCTGTGTTAGACAGTAACCTTTTATGAGATAAAGCGTTGAGCACTTAAATGGAGAGTTCTTACGCTTACAGAATATACCGCAATCATGAAAGTTTAATAATTTTGCAGAAACATTTATGACAGAAACTCAGATAAATATGGAGAGCTGTTAGCTCCTTGCAGGCCGCTGTTTGTGCCAAGGCAGGCCCAGATCCTTCCCAGAACAGGTTACCTTGAACATAAGAGTCAACAGCTAGTCTGCTCTGGAAAGAGCTTCCCGCCATCCGCCACTGTACTGGCCACACAAGGTGGGTATAGACAATGTCCTCGAACGGTATGGAAGGAAATCATGCCATAATAAAGCCATATGAACCTAAGAGCCCGCACGTCACTTTTACGACACAGCGGTGCGTCTGCTCCTGTCCGGTCCTAGAATGACTGGGTCATTCTAACAGATGGTAAAAAAACTGGTATGAGAGTTAAAAAAAAATTTTTTTTAACGTTTATTCATCTTTGAGAGACAGAGACAGAGCATGAGCGGGGAAGGGGCAGAGAGAGGGAGACACAGAATCCGAAGCAGGCTCCAGGCTCCTAACTGTCAGCACAGAGCCCGACGCGGGGCTTGAACTCACGAGCCGCGAGATGATGACCTGAGCTGAAGTCAGACGCTCAACCGGCTGAGCCACCCAGGCGCCCCTGGCATGAGAGTTTTAAACTGGCAAGTGCAGAGTTCTCAAACAAAAAAGGCCATGGTATTTTTTCCATGAAAGACAGAAGTGCTGTTTCATCAGATATTAGGAAGGCGGAAAATAAAACAGACCCCCCTCTATGGGCATATTATGGGCATCGCCATTGTCATTTGCCCCCCTCTTGCCTTCGTAAATGAAGACAGTACTTAAGAGGATCTTCAAACATGCTACTTTGCTTGCCCCACGGCAAAATGAACTCACATTGCCAACCTGGTATGGCTACAAAAAACCGAACATCAAAAAAAAATGGAAGTCATCTAGTTCCTCTAATTTAGGCCATAACAGAGAGAATGGACTAATAATCTGCACTGAGGTCTGCTGAGCTGCATGGATGCCCATCTCTCCAGGTAACCCCCTAAACCCGGACAACTGACCACGTGCCAAGACCGGAGACGGTACACAGCCCATCTCTGAACGATCACTAATTAAAATTTCTACATTTCTCGTCCTTTCTTTGAGCTGAGCTCTGATGTCAAGGGCACTGCCCCTCCCTCACCGTTTCCAACGATTCCTACATTTCATCAAAGTCTACGGCTCTTGTTCCCCACTAAAAATGGGAAGATGTCAGCCGCACTCCGTGGGCAACTGAAAAAAAAAAATCCACGTGCGAACCCGTGTGACCTCACGGGCGGGAGGGTGGCCTCCGGTGAGGACGGGGCTCGCTGGGCAAGGCAGCAACCCACAACTTAAGGAGAAACTGAAGGATTTTACAGCTTGAAGGCATAATCTGTTCTCATGCTAATGGTCTTGGCAATAATTTGTAAAGGATAGAACAGAGAAATGGAGAAAATGTGATATTTAAGCATAATTGTCTTTAGATAGGATGTTTTTCAAAGTTTTCCATGAGACATCAGTGAGTCTTTAAGACCAATATTACAGTTATAATTGAGCCACTTATCAGGATTGCAGCTGTAGCAAATGGATTGAAAACCACAAAACGCACAAATTATGAGCCTCATTCAAGGAAAAAAACGGTTAAAATTATATGGCAGACTTATAATAAAAGTCTAACTACTGTAAAAAATGCCTATTTTTCATACTCGTATTCCATCAGCTCTAATACGAACATGTATAATTGGGCAGGGACTAAATGGAGGGACACACTGTCCCCACTTGTACCCTCCCTGTGACCAGGATGGCAGGACAGGAGCTGAGGCGTGCTCGCACTAAGGTCTGAAACGCGTTCGCCATAAAATCGCCAAGTTCAGGTACCTTCGGCCTGGTATTGAGTGAAGCTATGGCTAAACAGCTATGAAACAATCCATGAACTCAAATGCCTATCAGAGCAGACCCCTAAACTCCAGGAAATGAGACAATGTGATAAATGGGCTGTTATTAATAATGGTCATAAATGGATATCCGAAGTTCAGTCATCAGACTTTTGACTGCCAAGATTTTGGTAGATCGGGACATGAAAATTAGTTCTTAGGTATTTTTCTTGAACCAAACAATGGGGTGGAACCACAGATAAATATTCTGGGCCATGAAAACTTTAAAAAGAGCAAAAGTCTCTCTCCTCTTTGGGGTTTTGTGACAAAGGGGTAACCTAAGATTTGTGAGGAGCATAAAATCTTCTCCTGGTCTAATGCTCACATCAGTGCTAGACAATTTTTTGAAGTATTCTGTGCTGTTATTTAGAAAAACTCTCACATGATGCGCTCAGAAAAGCTGATCCCCTTGGTGTAGTTAAGGAGTTTTTCATCAGAGTAAAACAGAGACCCCAGTAAAAAGCCTAAAGGACTCGGCTTCCACTAGAACCCTATGTCCTGAGTCTATCCTGAGTTATAATCCATGGTGAGTAAAAGGGACAAATGAAAGGTTTATGCTCTCACGTAACTTTTTTTCCCTTCCTTTTATTTATTTGTTTATTTCTGAGAGAGAGAGAGAGAGAGAGAGAGAGCCCCAAGTGGGGGAGGGGCAGAGAGAAAGTGAGTGAGAGAGAGAGAGAAGGAAAGGAAGGGAGAGTCCCAAGCAGGCTCCACGCTGTCACTGCACTGCCCAACTTGGGGCTTGAACTCACAAAACCGTGAGATCATGACCTGAGCTGAAATTAAGAGTCAGACACTCAGGGCACCTGGGTGGCCCAGTCGCTTACACATCCGACTTCGGCTCAGGGCATGATCTCACGGTCCGTGAGTCCAAGCCCCGCCTTGGGCTCTGTGCTGACAGCCCGGAGCTTGGAGTCTGCTTCGGATTCTGTGTCCCCCTCCTCTCTCTGCCCCTCCTCCACTCATGCTCTGTCTCACTCTGTCGCTCAAAAATAAATAAATGTTCCAAAAAAATTAAAAAAAAAAAGAGTCAGACGCTCAACTGCGCCACCCGGGTGCCCCTTGTGTGGCTTTCTAAGTGAAGAGGCTGGGCACTCCATCACAGTAGGGTCCTGATCCACTTGTTCATGCTTGTACCCTCGGCCTCTAGAGTTGGCACTCACGATGAACTCACATCCATCCATCTACATTGAAATGGCCGTGAACCAAAGTCCCCCAAAGTACTGAGTCGACGTATCATCGCGACACATTCATGGAACACCGTGATTCTTGCTTCTCTCTCTTTTTGGTTTCCTCTCTGGATCCTCCACTGGTCTTCCTTAAATGCTGACAATCCTCAGAGTTTATACAGTCCACACCCAAGCCACACCGAGGCCTGTCTGCAACCTTCTAGATGTTTCCCAATCCGTGCACACCTTGCCGTCTCAACTGCCCCTGCCACAGGTCGAACTGCTCTCTTCTTTTTCCCGGGTTAGCATAAAATCCTTCAACAGTCTCCCATTTTCATCACGGTAAGGCCTGACTGCCTTAAGGTAAGACAGGTCACGCAGGATCGGGTCCGCCAGGAGCTGCCCAGCCCCATCTTCAGCGGCTGGAGCTCCACACGCCATGTCTGCCCTGCATTTTCTCAAGCAAAGGGCTCTGCGCAGGCTTCCTCCCCCGCCCACAGACCGTCGAGACTCTCCTTCCCTCTACCTTGCTACTTGCAACACATTGCGCCACTCCATGGACACGACCTACGTACTTGTCACTAACCTCCCCTCGGCTCTCAGCACTGGGCACTCGGCAAATACCCAGGATCTACCGCGTGCGACCTGAGATCATGGCAAAGTGACACCTTCTCTCCGAGCCTCAGTTTCCCACCTGTAAAATGGGAAGGATTTTTACCTATTTCAAAGGATTACTTGAAAGATTCAATGAAACGTAGACGCACAGCGCTTATCCCGTGTATCCTGCATGGAAAGTTCTAGAATTATTACCCCACAAAACTGATGTGCGTATGAATAAATATTTATTAACTGATGGACTTAAATTGAGCAATTAAAATGAGTAAGATACATAACTATCCCCCAGGAACACAACAGGAACACAAAGCAGTAACTGACCTGCGGTAGTTAAGCTGATTCTCCCAGAGGCAAACAGAAGCTTCTAGAAGGTGAAGAAAATGCCCAAAACAATCTCCAGTCAGGTGCTGCCCTCTTTCCAGCTAGAACTTCCATTTGAAATTATTTAAGGGAACGCTATTAAATTAGAATGAGATTATGTGGCACTTTTTAACTTTCGGGGTGTCAATAAATACCAGGAATCAATTCTCGGTAGTAAGCTTTTCCCCTATCCAGTCAGCCAGCTAATGTCAAAGGAGAAAAAACAAAGAGCCATTTTGTTAAATGGAACATTTTGATCATGGAATTTTTTTCCAAGGAGACACGAGAACAGCTGTGGGTATTGACTGTTTTCCATTAAATCTTTTAAATCAGAAAGAGATAAAAAGAGATAGCCCTGTACCTCCTTCCCTCAGGAGGTTATTAGTTAATACATTTTTTCAGCGATGTGGCCCCTGAATTACAGATGACACAGTAGGAAATCGGACGTTCCGATTAATAATTTAAGCTGAGGCATTTCTGTCATAGGAAAACACAACAAAAGAAAAACAGAATTTCAACCTAGTGCCAACTGATTTAGACTGTTCTTCTGTTATTCTCACTTAAAAAAAAAAATCACAGAAAATAATCTATTCTATTCTTTAAATAAAGGTTTAGGGACACTGGGGTCGCAAAGAAGGGAACAGGAACATTTGATAAGAAAAACCTGGTAGGCTAGAGCCTTCAGAAAAGACTATTTGCGAGCTGTCCTGTTGTGTTTCTCACACAGAACCAATCCACTCCCTCCGTTATTTTCCACTGAATCCATAGTGAAAACTCTTGCAGAGCAAAGGTCTGTCTGCCTCACCTTGCTCCCCAAAACTCCAATCAATCAATACTATTGAAAACTGAACTGAACACACAAACTGGCTACCCTCAATGCGTTCTCTGTAAAAAGGCATCAAGTAAACCACAAAGCCATCAAACCTGAAGATCCTTCCTTTCGACGGAGCATGAAGGGTATGGAAAAGAAAACCCCACCAACCCATACAACAGTCTAGTATTTTATTTTTCAGGAATAGCCACGTTTAAGGAACACACGACAAACACCATTCACTCCTCACACGCTCAGAGCTACCTTCCCATCCTTCTCAAGTTTATTTGAATTACAGGATACGGAGTTTCGCTGAACAGCTTCGCGAGGTTTATTATCTGATACAAAAAAGCCTTTGTTACTCCAGTAAATAAACGCATTCAGTTCTACTCGGCACCGTACTGGATGCTGGGGGACTGCTGGGGAGCAGTAACAATGAATGACAGAGCGTCCTAATCCTCAAGAAGCTGAGCGGGGCACGATACGCACATGCATGATAAGTAACAGAAGAAATGAGTTAAAAGGATAGGGCAGCCCTTCTGACTAGCGTGTTATCCAAGTTATCCACAATGCCCTCCGTGCCGGTGACGGTCTGGGGAGCGGATGTCCTCATGTGCTGCGGACGGCACCTCCCCCCCAATGCCAATAAACACAGTCGTTTGACTCCGTATTTCCACATCTGAAAAATCTACCCAAGAAATGAGAGCTGTGGGGCAACACTTAGAGAGCAAGACATTCACTCTTTCTACCTACAAGAGTGAAAAACGTGGAACAGTCGTTAACAGCCGGTGGCGAGGGGTTAACCATGCCTCATAGGGGAAATATCATACGATGGAATATGGTACGCAGCCCGAAAAGGTTCTTTGAGTATGTGTGATGTTGGAATTTACAACACAGGTTTATGTGAAAGGATCCAAAAATAAAACCTGATGTTTAAACCATATACGCAAAAGTACTGCAAAGAGGGGGCGGCAGGGTGGCTCAGCCGGTTAAGCATCCGACTCGATTTTGGCTCTGGTCATGATCTCCCTCGAGGTTCGTGGGCTTGAGCCCCACGTTGGGCTCTGTGCCGACAGTGTGGAGCCTGCTTGGGATTCTCTCTCTCCCTCTCTCTCTCTCTGCTTCCCCCACTCTCTTCTCCCTCTCAAAATAAATAAACTTAAAAAAAAAAAAAGCACTGTGAAGAAACAACCCTGCCTTATGACAGTGGCTACCTATTACAGACAGGCTTTATGCAAGCTTTTATAGCCTTCTTCTTTGTATTTTTCTGAAGCGTCCAAATGAAATAACTATGTATGAGAAACATGTAAATCCACATGCTTATAAACTTTAAATTCAATAAACAGGAAAATATTTTTTAAAAACGCCTGTAGGGGCACCTGGGTGGCTCAGTCGGTGAAGCGTCTGACTCCCGGTTTCAGCTCAGGTCACGATCTCATGGCTTCGTGGGTTCGAGCCCCACGCCGGGCTCCGCACTGATGGCGTGGAGCCCGCTTGGGACTCTCTCTCTCCCTCCCTCTCTGTCTGCTCCTCCCCCACTTACGCTGTCTCTGTCTCTCTTACAATAAATAAATAAACTTAAAAAAATTCATAAGTAAAATGCCTATAAAACCGACGCGGGCTACGTTACACAGAGCACATTACTCGTTTTTGTACAACGAGATGGCCATTATCTTCCTCCTCTTGATCTAAGTCCCAAGATACCTAAGATGGTAAGATACACGGAGGCAGGTATTCGAGTTAGATAAGCATTACCTATTGCTGATTGCCTTGGCTACACGGTTTTCTTTTATAGCACGTATTCGCAAAAATATCGCCCTTCATTCCCACGCACTGGAACACCACTTTGGTTAGAACAGTGATACACTTGCACTGGCGTGTATTTTCAGATGCCCCACGCCTGGTGTGAGCCTGGGTGCCCTGCCGGGCAGTGGTGCGCGGAGAGCTCAGAATGAAGGCTGTGTCTCCCTCCGCGGTCGTGATTAACTGTGGGCCCTTCAGCCACCCACGCACCCACGGAAACTCAGTTTCATCTGCGCGACAGGGACGACGTCTGCACAGGGCACGGCAGACGGGTCTCGCGGGACGGAATGAGAAAGCATGCGTCAGCGTTCTGGGGACTTTTAACAGCACACAAATGCAAACTAGGAGTATCATTCCCACCTGATAAATAAGCAGGAGGAAGCGCGAATGGGTTAAGTGGTTTGTTCCTGTCTCTAGCGTCCTTCGCTACCGATCCTGCCACCTCGCCGAGGAACGACACTTGTTCCCACTTAGGACCGATCGGAAGCCTAGCGAGCGAGGTTAAGCAGGAAGCGAAGCGGAGAAAACTGCTGGCAAAACTCCGAGCGAATGAGCATTACCGGATATGATCTCTGTAAGGGGTTTCCCGTTTCCCTGAGCTCCGGACTCAGTTCACCCGCTTGTAACCCTCGAGAAGAGTCCACAGCGCCTCTGCTCCCTGGAGCGCCCATAAGGGAGAGCCAGTTAAAGTGGCCTTCGCTGCAGAGGAACCGCCCTGCCCTCCCCCCGCCCCCCCCCCCGGCTTGTCCCTGCACTCGCCATCCTCACCGGGGACCCCGGCGTCACCTGCATGCAAAATCCTCGCTGGCGTGCTGCACAGAAGTGTGCATTTCGTACGGGATTCCAAGACCCAGTGTTTGGAGTTCTTCCAATTCCGGAGTCTATGTGTAGGCACCTACACCGTGCCCTGCTCCGAGCTGACGACCCAAACGTTGGACTGATGGTTCAAAGGGGGACACGGCCAGCCGGTCACCCACGGGACACCGCAGTCCCATCTCCTCGCGGCGCCTTCGAGGGAGAGAAGCCAGGAGGGGGCTTTACGCCCCGCAGCTGAGGCCGTGGCTGCGACCCGCCAGCGGGAGCATGCCGCACACCAGTGCCTGGCTGGGAGCACCGTGACGTCCCCTCCCAAGAGCCCCCACGCTGGCTGCCTGCTCGATTCTGCTGCAGGGCCTGCTTCTCAGGGCTGGCAGACAGAGGGAGGCTCAGGGAGGCTCAGGAAGGCGGGGACCGTCACTGACACAAAGCAACCTCCCTTCCCAGAAGGCTGGGCCGCCAATAAAGCAATGATCTAACGGGAGAAGACAATGTCCCAAATGCTTGATGTAATAGCTACTGCTGTGTGCAGTCCAAATTCTGCATTCCTGTCCACCGGTAAACTGTCCTAAGGAGAAACAGGAGACATGTGGCACAGTTACTGAGTAGGTCAGCCGGACAGAGAAGAGAGACACAGGAGGGCTTCATTCATGCTTTTCACCATCTGATTTTTACCCCGAGTCGTCCTCGTGCTGGCAGCTAGGAGGAAGGCAAGCTCATTCAGGACTCGGGAACACAAAATTTCCCGAAACCTCAAATTCAGGAGTCATGTTTGGAATGAATCCTTAAGGAACTTTCTTCCCATGGTGTCCTCCTTTAAATAAGGCATTCCCTTCCAGGGGGACACATTTTCATCTCAGGAGACACAGGGAATGAATTCCAGTGCCCTGAAGTGGAAATCCTTCCTCAACATACCGGACTTGGAATTTTTAAAGTATGAAGCGAGGGGCGCCTGCATGGCTCGGTCGGTTGAACGTCTGACTCTTCCTTTTTGCTCAGGTCGGGAACCCAGCGTCGTGGGATCGAGCTCCACGTCGGGCTCTGCACTGAGCAGGGAGCCTTCGTGGGATTCTTTCTGTCTCTTCCTCTGTCCCTCTACCCCGCTCACTGTCTCTCTCTCAAATAAGAAAAACAAGTAGGGACCAAATGCTACGTAAGAAAGAAAAGTTAACCACTCTGAATTACACATGCATACTAGTTAATCTGGGTTGGTTATTTATATATTTTTTAAAGTGCCTATCTCCAAAGATCTTGACTGAAAGCAAAAAACTGAAAGAATGACCACCTAGTATGCTATACAAGATTTTATTAAAATAACACCAAAAACCGTTTCCTTTTATAAACTTATGTTCATGGGAAATCACCACTTTCTTTGAATTTCTAGGTTAATGAATAAGAGACACAGAAACCACAATCATGAGGACCAGTCCTGAGATGTACACAGAATCTCAAACAAGGAAAAAAAGTACAAGCAAGTAAATCATCTATATTACCATAAGCTTCATAAAAACCCTAGCTGGACCCAAAGAATTTGTTTGACTAGTAATGTGTTCTTTATCATAAAATGTTAATACAGGAGCATTCCGTTTATTTAGGGATTTGCCATTTTCAAAACTCTCTTATGTCCACTCGATCCCAGGAAAACCTCTGAGAGACCAGAGAGAGATGTGTCTCCCCAGGTAACAGATAAGGAAGAAAACCGTTGGGCAATTAACTAAGTGATTTGCCTATAATCAAATGACAGCAAATCGAGAGACTCAGAACCAGGATCCAGGCTGCTTCATTCTTTCCACTCTAACTGCTAACTTGTCAAATGTGCGTATGGCCTCTAAACCTCAGGAATAAAAATCAAAACAAAATTCCGGAGTTTGCCCCAAAGAAGCCAACCTAATCCAAACTTGCTAACTTCAAGCAAAAAGAAAACCATCTGGGGAGCCTGGGTGGCTCGGTCGGTTAAGCGGCCGACTTCAACTCAGGTCATGATCTCACGGTTCTTGAGTTCAAGCCCCGCATCGGGCTCTGGGCTGACAGCTCAGAGCCTGGAGCCTGCTTTGGATTCTGTATCTCCCTCGCGCTCGCTCTCTCGCTCTCTGTCCCTCCCCCACTCGCTCTGTCTCTCTTGGTCTGCGTCCTCCCATCTTTTGCTTCTACAACCCCCCTTGCTTATAAAGTCTCTCTTCTTTCCCTGGAAGTAACAAAATCTAAGGGCGCCTGGGTGTCTTAGTCAAGTGCCCAAACTTTGGTTTCGGCTCAGGTCATGATCTTGTGGTTCATGAGTTTGAGCCCAGCTTCAGGCTCTGTGCTGTCAACACTGAGCCTGCTTTGGATCCTCTGTTCCCCTCTCTCTCTGCCCCTACCCCACTCTCACTCTCTCTCTCTCAAAAATAAATACATGAAAAAAAAAAAAAAGAAGCGACAAAATCTAATGCATTCAAAGCCATCTTCTAGCACTCTTTGCTCCCCAACTCACTCATTTACCCTGAAACTGTACCTTGAAACCATTTTCTGTTCCTTTGTTGTGTCACAGTCCACACCATACTCATCCATGCGGCAAACACTTAACCTACCTCCCTACCTGCTAAGCACCCAGCTGGACACAGGACGATGGACAAGACCTGGCTCTCGGCTTGGAGGAGACCAGGAAAAGCTTCCAGGGAAAGCAAACTTGATGGGGCTCAGGGTCCCAGAATTCAGCTCAGCCAAGAGGATGTCCCATGGGGATTCCCTGCTGCCACCCTTCGCTCCTGTTAGCTAAAATCGCATCCAGAGTTGCACACCTTCCCCTCTACCCCTCTATCCCCTCTTCCCCTCTATCTCTAGCTGCTGAGATGAAAACCCCACACATCCAGCGGCGCCTGGGTGGCTCAGTCGGTTAAGCGTCCAACTTCGGCTCAGGTCATGATCGCACGGTTCGTGAGTTCGAGCCCCGCGTCAGGCTCTGTGCGGACAGCTCGGAGCCTGGAGCCTACTTCGGATTCTGTGTCTCCCTCTCTCTCTCTGCCCCTCCCAGACTCATTCTCTCCTCCTCCTCTCTCTCTCTCTCTCTCACTCAAAAATAAGTAAACATTAAAAAAAAAAAAAAAAACCCACACACGCATACAACTGGAGAGTAGCAAGGGACCTTACTACACAATGGTGAGTAAGACATCACAAACCACTCTTCTCTTTCCTCAGCTACGAGGAGCAGGTCTGCAAATGTGACTTTTGTTCTCACGGGGTAAGAAAAATACAGGTGCTGCTGACTTTGGCCAACAGCAGGCAAGAGCGAGCCACAGAGGTCTGTACCAGACTCCCGAGGGCACCCTGCCCATCAAGGCGGTGCGTCATGAACCGCACGAAGCCTGGTTTCACCACCAACCCCAGCGAATGGGGACAGAAGTGCCAGTTCCCAGACCTGAGCGTGAGTCGGCCCAGTGATGAAAGCTCAGTTCTGCCTGACCCTTCAGTCACCGCAGGTGGACCAACCTGTTTTTCCTGAATTCTCTCCTGTTGAACCAGAACCTTCTTCCAGTCTGGAGGAGGAAAGCCTTGCCCTCTGTCCTACCTGCGCTACCTGCATTTATAGGCCCCGTCACAGGTCAGCCACAGAGAGTTTCCTAACGTGCAGGCCCGAGTCCCTCCACAAACAAGCAGTAAAGCTGGAAGGGTTTCTGGAAACATAGGAACCAGTCTCTGAGCAAGAAAGGTTAAGTATTCCTTCTCTCTAAGAAAGAAGTTAACAGGTTGGGGGGGGGGGTGTTTTAACAGGTGGTTCCCAATCTTCAAGACTACCTGAGATGTGCATGCCTTGATTCCTGGGCCCTAGGGTCCAGGCTCCCAGGGTCTGGCATGAGCCCCGGAACCTACTGCCTTAAAAGGTAGCTCTCATACACCACTGGCATCAGCAGCGACTGGTTTAAGCATTACTCGGAAAGAGAAAGCCCAACGTTGAATGCAGGATTCTGAAATCATCCTATTTTCCCCCTTTCTCACGTACTGAAATAGCTTCCTCCCAGATTTCACAGCTGGATGCCAAGCAATTTATTCACTCACGTTTGTTAGTTAGTTTTGAGGAAAACAAACGAAACCCGAAATTGGGAATGCTCTGGAAACCACTGACGTGAGCCCCAAAGCCAAGAAGTTTCTACTCTGGTGACGGCAGCCTGGGTTTGCTCCGCTGGTGAGACGTACCCTCAACTGCAACATTTATGAGCACCGTCTATGTACCAAGAATTAACCCCGATAACTCTGCGTGCTAGGAGTTACCATTACCTCAAATGAAAGCAAAATTTCTCGGGCACCCCAGTATAGCACGTAAGGCCCTTCCCAAATTTAGTTCCAGTCTACAAGACCACCCTGAAAATCTCCTCACTGTCTCCACAGCGCACCAGAGCTGTTCCCACCTCTGCGACTTTCTTCTTGGGAGTTCCCTCCCCAGACCTGCCCTTTCTATTGCACAATTACAACCCCTCTGTGACTGTAAGCACAGAGACTTGGATGTCAGACCTGAGTGCAAATCCTGGCTTCGGTACTTAGTCACTGCACTTCCCCTGGGCGGACTTCTCGAACCCCCTCGGGATCTCAGTTTCATCATCTATACAAGCCGCGGGTGTGCGTTAAGGGTGCTTGTGGGTGCTTCTAGGATTGAGGACACGGGGATGCACAACTAGGAAAAGCCTTGTGTTGACAGAACTTGTATCCTGGCAGATGTCATGTAAGAAAGAGGAACAACGAGGGGCATCTGGGTGGCTCAGTCGGTTAAGCGTCCGACTTCGGCTCAGGTCACAATCCCGCGGTTCATGAGTTCGAGCCCCGCGTCAGGCTCTGTGCTGACAGCTCGGAGCCTGGAGCCTGCTTCGGATTCTGCGGCTCCCTCTCTCTCTACCCCTCCCCTGCTCGCACTCTATCTCTCTCGCTCTCTCTCTCTCTCTCTCTCTCAAAAATAAACGTTAAAAGAAAAAAATTTAAAAAATAAAGAGGAACAAATAAATAAGTAACCTATCAAAGACGAGTGTCATAAAGCAACAGGATGAAGAAGGTTAAGCACGTTTGGGATGCATGTGGATGTGGCAGAAGGGTAAGGTAGCTAAGCGGAAGGCCTGCGGGGAAGGGTGAGGGGAGGAGCCACGCAAGGTGGCCAGGAGGAGGGGTGGGTGAGGAGGTCCTATCAGGGAAATCCAACGACTGGATTGGAGAGTGAGCCTGGCGCACGCTAAAAACAGCAGATACTGGGGGCAGGGGCTGGAGAGGTAGCGGGGGCCAGATCATGGGGGCTTTTACCCTGGAGGGTTCCGGGCAGAGCAGCGAGGAGACCGGACTCGGGTTTTCAGTCACCTTGTCTGCTGCAAAAGAACAGAGGGCAGAGGTGGAGGCGACACGGCAAGACCCCTGCAGTAGTCCAGGCAGGGGAGGGCGACGGGGGCTTGAACTAGGCGGCGAGCACAGGCGCGTTCCCGACGGAAGAATCTGGATTTGGATGAGGAGGGCAGAACAGGTCACGGGAGCTGATGGATGGGCTGAGCGGGATGAGAGAACAAGAGTGAAGGAAGGGCTTGCGGCCTAATGAGCAGGAAGGGTGAAGGGGACCCTCACTGCGATGAGCAGGACTACGGAGGGGCGTGGGCTATGTGGTCAAATATGACCATGCACGTGCCTGAAACCTGGTAAATGCCAGTAGTTGTTTTTGTCCTCGCCCTCATTCCAGGTGAAACCTGGACTCCCCCACAGCACCTGCTGAGCACTCCCCACCGGAAACTCAATTACGTGTTCGACCGGGCACATGATAAATACCCAGCTGTCTTGCATTTTTGCACAGTTTTCGTGGTGGGGGGTGTAAACTTAGCCTCCAAAGCTGTTTGCACACTTCCCGTTGGCAATAAAGCACCTGCCGTAGCACACTTGTTCAAATGAACTGCAGGGTCTGGGGAACTGGAATTCATATCAGAGAAGAAAAATATTCCGAGGCTCAGCTGCTGTACGACCCAATCCGGACAAACACCCAGACTTCACGTCTGCGTTAAAAACTCGGAGGCAGGACAGGGCAACCGGGTTGCTCTTTTTACTTTGGGGGAAATGCTGGACCACTTGGAAGTCAGGTCGCCGGGGGAGAAAACAGGAAAGAAATCCTGCCTGCTGGGGTGTGGTGCTCTGATCCACTGTGTCCAGGAATGGCCTGTCACACCGTGAATATGAGATTCCAGAACCAGCGGAGGGGATGGGTCCGGGGTTTGCGGAGGTCTGAGAGTGGACCAGGGCCAGGCCAGGTGCCAGAAACTGGCTGAGAAGAGTCTGTTAAAAAAAACACTAGTTCCTCAGCCACCCTCCTAGTAATTCTGACTCATGAGATTGGGTGTGGGCCCCCCAGACTGTTTTTAACACGTTCCTCAGGTGTTCCTGGTATTGACTCATCTTTGAGATCCACGGGGTAGGAAAGTACTTTGGAAAATACAAAACACTACACAAGCATATGGTATAATTAGACCATTAATTCAAAAGCAGCGCTAATGGCCGCCTTTCAAAGCCACCACCCCACCCCCTCCCCTTTGGCCCTGTGGACTCCATTCATCTAAGTCTGTATTTCTCCACGCACTGGATCCCAGGTGGCCCAGGCACACAGACTAAAGAGCTTGGCCGGGCAAATCTGATCCCTACAGAAAGCTGGACTTGCGAGTCTGCAGTGGGGACGCTGAATGAGAAAGCAGAGAAAGGGATTGAAGTCAGAGCAGGCATCCCGAGGTAAGCGTTCAGTCTAAAAATCTGAGAGGCAACAGGCAAAGTGTTGGGGAGATCACAGAGGAAGAAGCTGGTGCACATACAGACGCCCGCGGTTGGCACAAAGGCACAAAGGGAAGGAAAAGAGGTCACACGCCCTGCTAGACACACAAAACTTAATATTCACACGGCTTCCATTTGAAGAACAAGAAATCACAGCTCAGAGACACCTAACAGACTCATCTAAAAAGGTGCACAACGCGTTCAGTGTTAGACTAACATCCAACAGCAAGACTGCCTAGATACACCCAGATCTGTCCTCTTGCCATCGAAAAATATATACTAGAAAGTACTGGACTCAACCGAATGGAAAGAAACTCCGAGTGTATGGACCGTATTGGACTGTATTGTTAACATGTCAATTCTCTACCCAAAGTGATCTGAAGACACAATGCAATCTCTACCAAAGTCCCAAAGACGTGTTTTGTGAAAATAGAAAAATCCATCCTAAAATTTATATGGAATCTCAAGGGACCTTGAATAGGCAAAACAATCTTGAAAAAGAAGCACAAAGCTGGAGGTCTCCCATATATTCCAATTTCAAAACTTACTACAAAGCTACGGTACTCAAAATACGGTGGCACAGGTATACAGACAGATATACGGACCAACAGAATAGAACGGAGATCCTGGACCTAAATCCCCGTGTATGTGGTCAAACGATCTTTGACAAGGGTGGAAAGGACAAGACTTTTCAAGAGGGAAAGGACAGTCTTCTCAACAAATGGTTCTGGGAGAACTGGACACCTACATGCAAAAGAATGAGGCTGGACCCTTATCTTATAACGGATGCAAAAACAAACTCGAAATGGATCCAAGACCTAAATGTGGAGAGCTGAAAATATAAAATCCATTGAGGAAAACATAGGGCGGACGCGTCACGGCACTGGATTTGGCAACGATTTCTTGGATAGGACATCGAAAGGACAGGCAACGCAGCAAAAGGAGATTAAGTTGGAATTCATCAAAATAAGAAGCTTTTGTGTCTCACAGGACACTGTCAACAGTAACGTGAAAAGGCAACCCAGATGGGAGGAAGTATTTGCAAATCATGTATCTGTTAACGGGGAGCGTCCACAGCCCACGGCATTCCCGCTGACCCTAGATGCCTGTTTTAGGCTCAGATATCACCACCGTGGATAAATCCTGCTGGACCCAGTGAGTCCGAGTCCTGTGGGGGGTTCTTCAGCAGACCTGCCGTTCTGGGTGTTAACATTCAGCCCCTCCGTGAATCTTCCCATTACCATCTTTTCCCAACTCATAGATTCCAGTTTCGTACAACTTGAAGCCCTTCCCCCCTCTACTTGAGTAGTATATGAAAATAATTTGGTCGCACAGAGTATCTGTTAGGCTTTGACAAATGGAATAAATCAGTTGTAACTGGTAGCTTTATATTCACAATTTAAAATGGCAATTTACGCTCATGAATATAATACAGTATGACAGGACAGAATTACTTCCACTGACAACATCAGGTTTTGATCCTAGAGTAATGTGTAAGATACGGTTCCCAATCACCAGACTCTAGGCCGTAAGTTCCGAGTCCACTAGTCCAGAGAAAGATAAAAGGGAATTTAATAAATGGCTGAAACATCAAGGAGCTGGGTTACAAGTCTGCCAGAGAGAGTCCGCTCGAAGCCTGGGAAACATCCACAACATATGTTTTTTTAAAGCTGTCATAATTTAAAGTCTTTCTAAACATCTACTGTTTAATCTAATTTTCTCTCATGAATGTTTGGCTGCAGCTCAAATTGAATCAACATTTCCATTATAAATCTCTATTTTCACATTTTCCCGGTTTGATTGTAGAATGTCTTTAGTCTGAAATATGACACAAGCAGAAGCCTAAATTTTAATGCTTTTCATTGGCAACACGGTTTTACTACAAAACCAAAATCACAGTTTTCGGCAAGCCAAATGTCTAGAAATCATTTAAGCAAAGCGAAGAATAACATTTTACAGAAAAAAAAAAAAAACTTCAATTATAAATTTCCTTCCAGGTTGTAAAGAAGAAACAAACAAACTTATGCTAGGTTTTTTTTTGATTATTAATATTAATTTTTGCCCATACAAAGATACCACATTTAACTTTGCCTCCTAAATGTGGATATGCGCCATGAAGGAGCGTCCAAATGCTGTTGGATGCCAATCATTACATGTGCATCAAACATAAACCTAGCAGTAAGGAATTCTGCGCCATATCATCATGACATTTCTTTAAGCAAGTTACTTTGGGATACATACGTTTAAATTCTGAAAATCAGAAACAAAAATTCGATTAATCATTTTTCTCAGGGCTACTAAAATTATACATGGGAGACAGAAAAGTAAGTGACACATACTCCACATAAAAGAGATTTAAATGTTCAATCGAGGTCATAAAGGTTGGAGTCTCAAGTCACTTTCTCTCCTTGGGGACACGTTCTGCAGCTCAAGTAGGAGAGAATTCTCTGACCCCCAGTGCCTGACAGCAGCCAAGGCCAAGTGCATGCACATGCTGCCTGGGCAGAGTTGCTGAGGGCCTTCAGAGGAGCCCGCTGAACAGAGCTCTGTCTGCTCAGTCAGATGCAGAGGACAAGTCTGAGATCTGAGAGACAGTAGGTGGAAAAGGGAAAAAGCAATACAAGGTTACCTACGAATCATGTTACACCCTGGAAGCAACCCATCCCCCCAATCTTTCCGTCCACTGAAAACACGGCTTCATCTCGACGATCCTGGAGTAGAATATTCTTACCAATGTCTTATGTGCATGGGAGGCTTTCACACACAATAGACTCTTTAAGGAAAACTGGAGGGAATCCCCTTTAATTCTCAGGAATTCACAGACATTCAAGGCCACGTTCCATTCCTAAGTGATCCAAACAAATCTCTTTGCCTCTTCTGTCACTGCTTGGCAGGAAGCACTCTCCTCTAGCTCTGCTTCAAATGGTATTTGACTCCACAGTCATGAGAACCCAGGCAAAGAAAAAGTCAAACTTAAGAGGAATCGGGCTACAAAATAAATGAGTCGCTTAACTAAAATAAAATAAAAATCTGTAAGCAGATTAATGAGGAGGGAGTTCTCAAAAAACAAATTAAAAACATAAAAAGTTCTAAGTCTGTGCCTTCTTCTCTCACAACTGCAATGTTTCTATGAACGATATCACTTTAAAAGAAATAAAAAGAGGGGTGCCTGAGTGACTCAGTTGGTTAAGCGTCCGACTTTGGCTCAGGTCATGATCTTGTAGTTCGTGGGTTCAAGCCCCGTGTTGGGCTCTGTGCTGACAGCTCAGAGCCTGGAGCCAGCTTCAGATTCTGTGTCTTCCTCTCTCTCTGCCCATCCCCCACTCTCTCTCTCTCTCTCTCTCTCTCTCTCTCAAAAATGAACATTAAAAAAAAAATAAGAAGAAATAAAGAAATAAAAGAAATAAAAAGATCTTCTGCCTAAAAAAAACTTAAGATGCCTGGTTAACAGGAGGAACAGTTCAGGTGACACAGACTGAAATACGAAAATCCGATTTCTCTTGTGTCCAAATATCTGGAAAGTCTAATGGCTTAAGATGTTTACGTTTCAAAGAAGGTGCTTTCATTTGAGAAACTGTGTGTAAATTTCTAGTATCAAGCGATCTGTAATTATACTATGTCCTAGAGCTCCTGGAACAAATTCTGTTGCGATCAATAGAATTAACAAATATTCACACGCACACAAGTCTGTAACTAAACCAAAAGTGTAACAGGAAAACACAAGAGCTGCTTAAAACGAACAGAAGAAGCAATCCCTCTCTCTTTCTTTCTTTCTTTTTTTTTTTTACAGTTCCCGCAGTAAATGCAGATTAAAATTCACAGATCCAAAACCTGTAGCGACAAGGGATGCTTCACCAACATTAGGAACTCTGAAATTCCTAACCCTGTAATTTTGGTCCCACCACCTTTGGGACAGGAGAGGCGGTGTCACGATGGCTGACAGCTCACAGCACCGTGTGGCTGCGGAGCTGGACACAGAGCCGAGAATCCCGGCTCCACGCTTACGGACCCTGTGGCCAGTGTCCGAAGGCTGGGTTTAAGGCCTCGACAACATTTGTGAAATACAACCGACCTTGAACAACATGGGTGTGAACGGCATGGGTCTACGTACATGCAGATTTCAATAAATACAGGACTGTAAATGTATTTTCTCTCATGCTTTTCTTAACATTTTCTTTTCTCTACTTTATTGTAAGAATACAGTATGTAATGCATACGATATACAAAATATGAGTCTATCAACTGTGTTATCAGTAAGGCTTCTCTAGTCAATAATAGGCTATTAGTAATTAAGCTTTGAAGGGAGTCAAAAGTTATACCTGGATTGTTCACTGCATGGGGGTTGGCACTCCTAAATCCCGCATTGTTCAAAGGTCAACTGTATAAACCACAAAAAAGTCTCGGTAATTTCAAGGGTATGAGGGCAAAGCTCAAGTATTTCTATTCCACTACTGACCGGTCGCTGGTCAAGCAGACGGGGGTTTCTGTTGACAGTGGGCTCAGCATTCAGCTGTTAGGGTATAAACAAGAAAGACTCCAGCATGCTGGGGTGTTTCTAACACAGCCCGGGCGGGAGTAGTCTACAAGGTCTTTTAATCCTACAAGCACCCACTTCCCTTCTCCAACACGGCAGAGGGCAGTTAAGTGACCCTCCATAAGGGGTCATACCTCAAGAGTAACCCTTCGTAAAAGAATGACCAGTGTCCCAGCCGTTCTTTCAAAACATCTTTCTACATGAAAGATGGCCCTTTCCAGAAGGCCACAACCATTTTCCATGGAAACCTTTTCTTTTTAAAAAAAAATTTTTTTAATGTTTATTTATCTTTGAGAGAGAGAGAGACAGCGCACGAGCAGGGGAGGGGCAGAGCAAGAGGGAGACACAGAATCTGAAGCAGGCTCCAGGCTCTAAGCTGTCAGCACAGAGCCCGACGCGGGGCTTGAACTCAAGAACCTCGAGATCATGACCTGAGCTGAAGTCGGACAGAGCCACCCAGGCGCCCCTTCCATGGAAACCTTTTCACCTCTGGTATCAAACAGCATAACCTAAACCTTAGTACCTAATCCTGCTGTTTGCAAATTATCCAAAGAGAATCACTTCAGAGAACAGTGCCATCTTTCAGGGTTTTCTTTTTTTTTTTTGCTAGTTTCTACTTTGTAGAATCTTGAAACTTATGTTTAGTGTTTTGTTACTACACACGCCAAAAAAAAAGCATGTACACACACACACACACACACACACACAAACACACACACAAACACTCCCACAGACACAACTGAGAAGACGGGAAAAATGGCTAGATCTTCGTGGCCATGAGAAGGTATACAGGCGCTGCGTAAATTTTGAGCAGCGATCTCAGATCCTCTCCCGAATTATAGTACTCGTCCAGGAAAGCCACAGTGGGCCAGTCAGGAGAAAAACCAAAATGTGACCCTGGCGTCGAAATCTGCAAATGTATATAATACCATGTTCTTTTCCCTATTTTTGTCACCTCGTCGGTCCAGCTGATGAATCTTCCAGAGACACGAGTTTTATCTATTTCCAATGCATCCTAAAACTGTTCTGATCACTGATGCAGGTACCGAAGGGGCCACATCGTTCTTTTTTGCGCCGCCCCCCCCCCCCCCCGAATGAGAATGCATCTCCTTCAGATGTCCTCTGTCAACCCTGCGGTCTCCAGCTCTCCACCAAGTTAACTCTAAGTGTCACTGTCAGTAAAGCAGCTCAATTCCTCAGGCTAATCTGACAAATAAAGCCCTTGGGCTACAGTCCTGCCACCTGAGTCTTCTCTGACAGGGTGAGGAGTTGGCTCCTCAGGCAGGGCCCCCAGGAGTTCAAATGAAGGAGTCTTGTGGGAGAAGCCTCAGGGTTTAGGATCCAGGCAAAGGTCAGTCTAGAATATTCAAAAGCGCTTCATGTAACTTGTTCATTTCATGGAAGAGGTAAAAGGCCAATAGTGATTAACTTGCTAACTCGGAGTCAAACTGAGCTTTGAAGGCCACTTTGCAAGGACGGGTGGAAAGCCTGAGAGGAGATCCCCCCTCCTGCATCTTTTAGGAAGGCGCTATTCAGTCTATTCTGTATCCCCACAGAGTAGGTCTAGGCCCACGTGACTGTGCCCTTAACCCATGACCTTGGAAATGCTATGCACCCATACTGTGCTGATTCGGACCTGGCCAGCCAGCAAGCGGTCCCACCCTCCTCCCCTTCTAGAAGACAGCCTGGCAGTTTGGAGCTGCACCACAGGGCTAGCCCCTGTCCACCAAGAGCGTGAGGACTCTTCTCTTGGATCAGAAGGCCCTAGACAGAAATTGGAAGTCCATGTGGGGTGGGGAGAGGAGCTGCTGAAGCGTCTAAGGCCTGCACTACATGTTCCACAAGGTCAGGCCCTTTTCTAAGTGCCAAGGTCAAATCAACAGACGACAATGCGGCGGCACCTTCCAATAGAGCCTCCTTCACCTGCACCGCCGGCGCCCGCTCCCGGCACAGAAACCCACAGGCGGAGCGCACTGAGGTCAGTCAGGAAAGGAGGAGGAGGACCAAGGGCAGCCGGGGGCTCTGGCAGTTTACAGACATGTTAGAGCAGAGAGGGCAGCGCAAGGGGAGGAAGGAAGGAAAGGAAGAAGGACAAGCGATGGGGGGGGATGCAGGAGAGAAAACACACAGAGAAATAGAGAGGAAGAAATTAGGCAAGGGGGGCAGGAGAATGTGAGAAATAAGCCCACCAACCCAATCAAAGGAGGGACGTGAAGACTTGGAGCAAGGTGAAGCCAGGCTTGAATCAACATTCTAGCAAGAGCGGGTGTCTGACACGCACACGGGGGCAGACAATTTATCTCCTAGCACACAAGCCCCTCCCCTGCTTCCTCATTGGCTCCTAACACACAAACCCCTCCCTTGATTCCTCACTGGCTCCTAACACACAAGCCGCTCCCCTGCTTCCTCATTGGCTCCTAACACACAAACCCCTCCCCTGATTCCTCATTGGCTCCTAGCACACAAGCCCCTCCCCTGATTCCTCACTGGCTGAGTACTACAGAGGTTACAGCCTGACCCGGAAGTCCCCTATGCCCACATGAGGCAAAAAGTAGTCTGGACAAACGTAAGTTCCCTGAACTGAGGCAGAGACTTTTAGTCCCTCCTTCCTTTGTTCTTTGGCACATGCTCATTGCAAACCCCACAAAATGAGCCTCTGCTAAACGGAAAGGAGGGGGCGGGGAAGAAGAACCAGAAAGGGAAGTGTCTAAGGGTTTGGGACTCCACTGTTGGGGTGTAAACCTACTGTTAACTAGACAGCACAGCTTTTATTTGTTATTTCTGAAAATGAAGCATCTCCCTTACTTCTCACAGGGAGAAGGGGAGGGGAAGGGGAGGAGGGATAGGGATCCATTGGGTGGAGTATGGTGATAAAATTTAAAACTTGGAACAGCACAGGGGTGCCTGCCTGGGTGTCTCAGTTGGTCAAGCATTGGACTCATCCAACTCTTGATTTCGGCTCAGGTCACCATCTCACGGTTCGTGGGTTCGAGCCTGGCAATGGGCTCTGTGCTGACAGCACTGGAGCCTGCTTGGGATTCTCTCTCTCTCTCTCTCTCTGCCCCTCCCTTCCTTATGCACTTCCACATGCTCATGCTCTCTCTCTCTCTCAAAAATAAATAAACATTAAAAAAAAAAACAAAAAAAACCACACCAAACTTGGACCAGAACATTATCAGCAGCAGTCATTTGCTTTCATCGGGCACCTCGCCCTCAACACCCACCACATTATGTCCCCCGTGCACCAGACATCATACCAAGTCCTTGACAGTTCATCTCTGGGCTTGCCACTTATTAACAATTTACAATTTTCAACAAGCCAACAGCTCTAGAGTCCAGTCCACATACTGAACAGAAATACCTCGGGAGACAGGAAGACACAAAAACCTTCACACTGACGTCTACAGGTTTCCTGCATCCTGCGGTCCAAATGCCAACCAGGTGGTCTTTAACACGTGAGACTGGACGGTGATTTTTTTCGTCTCCTAAAACCTCAGGTTTATTGACACTGAAAAAAGCCTGAATAATTTTCTTGCCACTATTTGCACCTTGGAGGTAAGACAGTAAGCCAACGCAGTATAATAACATTTGCATAATACTTCAGCCTCCATTAACTTTATCTGCTGGTCAGATGCTTCTTCCTGATATTTGAACAGAGAGAAACCGTGAAGGAAAATCACATTAGCACTAACCAAACGCTAGTTTTCGCTACATACCCTTGCACAAACAAGCTGGCCCTGGGGGAAAGCTGAGCACAGACACAGGACCCGGAGGCGAGGCCAGCCTGGATCCTACAGATACACAGAAAGCAAACGAGGCAGGGACGGAGTGTGAAGTCTTCGGCTGAGCCTTAAATCTCTCTCTCTCTTTTCTCTGTACTTTATTTAAAAATACCTACCCAGACCCTTACCAGAAGAGACAAGATAGCGTCATTCCTTTTTTTATTACAATGCCTCCGATATCCCAAAATGCCCTCTGACTACTTAGCATTTGTAGTTAAGGAGGTAATAACTTCCAGTTATCACGATCCACATAAATAGCACCGGACTGCTACCTCCTACTCGTGTAACCTTGGGAAAGTCTCTCTGGGCTGTTCGGTGATTTCTCTACTGCCCGAGAAAGGCGAATTTGATTTCATAGTTAATCTGCAGTGAAATCCTGTCAGAGACACCCAAACGCAAGCAGAGCTCCTGGGGTAATCGAATTCAACCTCCCACCTCCTGGCGGGGCCATATCCGCACCATCCTGGAAAATGCGGGCATGCGTCTATAAGGACTTCTTCACATCCGGTAGCTGAGACAGCAGGATGACTCACGCCGTGCACAGTGCACCTTTAAAGAAGCTTCCTGGCACACAGTGCAAAGGTACTTGGCCATGAAGTTCTGAAACGCACCCGACTCTAGTCTTAAACACGGCACCACGATGACCCGGGTGAAGAACGTCTGGTCGCGTCCAGTCGCTCAGAATCCTCAAACCCCTTCAGTCCTCTCCCTCTGACATGGAATACAATGGGAATTTCTTCCCCAGCCGGCAGGGCTTCTTCCCCTCCACCACCTGACGCCCTCCTTTCTCACTGTCCGAGAAGCCAGAGACTGCGGTAAAAGAACTTAGGCCAAACCCCCCAGAAGGATGAAAAAGAAAATACAGTGACCTCAGGTCATCCGTGGACGAGGCATCTGCATTGACATTATCTCACTTAATTGTTACGACAAGTCCAATGTGGTGAGAACCCAAGGTCATTTGTTCAGCTGGTTGAAGACACAGGCTTGGACCAGTTGACAAAAACAGAAGCCAAGATCTCATGACTAGTAAAGGATCCGGCAAGCACCGGGCAGTCTGGGTATGCCCAGGTCCCCTCCAGGAAGCCAGCGGAGCCCCGAGAGGAACTACCCGTGGCTTGTGCTCATTAGATACGGCCTCCTAAGTGGATGCAAACAGCCTGGGGCGATGAACGGAGCACGCTGTGTTTGTACACTGGTGTTTGCACGTGACAAAAATCAGGCGCTGCCACCTACTAATTCCCTCAGCCACAGCAAAACAGCTAAGTTTTCCAAGAATCCCTCAAGACGTTACGTTAAGTACGTTTTGTAAATCTGGGCTCCTCCAGAAGGCTTACTCTGTACTAGCTAGATCTCTCCCCGCGCAGGATCTGTCCAGCAGGAGCCACCAGTGTCTTCCAAATGAAAGCCTGTGGGGCAAAAGCAGAGCGACTTGGAGCTAAGCAAAAATAACCTGTTTTCACCTGAGGTCTAATTTTTTTTAATGTTTATTTATTTTATTTTTGAGAGAGAGAGAGAGAGTGGGTGTGAGTGAGGGAAGGGCAGAGAGAGACGAAGACGGAATCTGAAGCAGGTTCCAGGCTCTGAGCGGTCAGCACAGAGCCTGACGTGGGGCTCGAACCCACAAGTGGTAAGATCGTGACCTGAGCCAAAGTCAGATGCTTAACTGACTGAGCCACCCAGGTGTCCCATCTAATTACTGATAGAAAAATACAGCATACACAAACATAATTTGAGCGATCTACTGAAAGATTTTTTTTTTATGATACAAAAGCACCAATACTTTAGAAAATTGGGATTTATGACATCGCCATTAATGTTTTCATAACAAGCGCTTTAAATATAGGCTTACACGAGTATACAGAAAAGCAGCATCCACATGTATTTATGTAAATCCCCTCCAGCACAAATCGTTTTTTCTTTTCTGATATAAAAATTAAAATTTGGGGGGCATCGGGGTAGTCAGTTAAGCATCTGACTTTGGCTCAGGTCACGGTCTCACAGTTGGTGGATTCAAGCCCCACATCGGGGCTGAGCCTGCTTGGGATTCTCTCTCTCTCCCTCTCTCTCTACCCCTCCCTGACTTGTGCTTTCTCTCGCTCTTTCAAAATAAACAAACAAATAATAAATAAATGCTTAAAAAAAAGAGGCTTGATCTTTCATTTTTTTTTTTTCTTCTTAATTTTGCTCTTATACAGGGAATAGGCACAACTATTTCCATGCTCTGGGACATCTTGGGGCATAGGGAATGTTTTACACGATTGAAAGTTTGTAAAGATTTTCAAATACAAGTATGTGCTTACGTGACAAGAATAATCTTAATCTCTCAAAAGGAATAACTGCTCTAATAAAGACAAGTTTGGGGCACCTGGGTGGCTCAGTCGGTTAAGCATCTGACCTTTGATTTTGGCTCAGATCACGATCCCAGGGTCATGGATGGAGCCCCATGTAAAGTTCCGCACTGAGCAAGAAGCCTGCTTAAGATTCTCTGTCTCTCTCTCTCTCTCTCTCTCTCTCTCTCTCTCCTTTTGTCCCTCCCTCCCTCCCTCCCTCCCTCTGTCCCTCTCCCCCATGTAAGCTCTCTCTCTCTAAAAATAAAATAATAATAAAAAAAGACAAGCTCGGTCCAAGTAGTATAGGAATGTGACAATAGCAAAAAAAGAAACAGTACGTAAGCCTGCTAGGTACAATCTAGGTACAAGGTGCCACCTTGGTCACCTATTTCACTAATCAAATAAAAGGCTCCTAACACCCAGAGTAATACTACCAAGGTTTCTCCCAAGGGTGGGAAAAAAAGGCACCCAAGCACCTACCTATTCTCATTATGTTCTCTCAATCAGAAGAGCTCCCAAAATAGATCCCCGTCTTCTCTCAGGCAGGCACTCCCTGCACCCTGGGGTAACTCCCCCAACACTGTGACCTGAGCACCTGAATTCCTTTTAAAGGAATTACCAGGGTTTACACTTTTGTAAACAGGACAGACCCAAGACTGTTTGCTCTTTTTCATACCTTTCCTTCCCGAGGAACACACACACACACACACACACACACACACACACACACACACAATCAGCCAAGCTGATGGTTACCGAAGCCACAAAAGCAGCCAATCCCATATTAAGACAAGTTATTACCATTTGCAAGAACACCCTAACGTGACTAGTAATCTGACAGACACTTTCAAGCCTAATGATTTTGACCGCACTTCATTAAGCATAAATTGTTAAAATGTTCCCTGTAGCAGATGAACACTGAAAAGGTGAAAGGCAGCATGCACGTGGGCACAAATTTGTTCCACAAACAGTGCACATTTGGTGATGGATTTTTAACTTCTGGTACAGACTTCTTATTTTCATATGTGATTTAGGAATTTTAAATTAAAGTGCTTGACTCAAATATCTAACAGGCTCTGTGTGGGAGCCTCGGTGCCCTGGAAGAACCAGGGCTGGCTTTGTTTGTGTTTAATTATAAAAGCAATCTACTGGGGCACCTGGGTGGCTCAGTCGGTTAAGCATCCGACTTCGGCTCAGGTCATGATCTCGCGGTCTGTGAGTTCAAACCCCGCGTCAGGCTCTGTGCTGACCACTCAGAGCCTGGAGCCTGTTTCAGATTCTGTGTCTCCCTCTCTCTCTGACCCTCCCCTCGTTCATGCTCTGTATCTCTCTGTCTCAAAAATAAATAAACGTTAAAAAAAAATTTTTTTTAAATAAATAAAAAAAAATAAAAGCAATCTACTTACCTTCACAAAGATGGGAAAAGACAGAAAAATAAGTAATTCATACATAACATTAGAGCCCTTACAGACGCTGTGATTTACATGCATTTCTTCTAGCCTCTTGTCCTTGGATTGTTTTCTCTACCAAAAAACTGAAATCACTAAAGGCTTTCTAGTCTGATAAAAAGCATAATTGTGGGTTTTTTTAATTCAATTTGTCGAGGAAAAGCAAAAACTTTTCTTAACTACTGTTAAGAGTTTAATGATAAAACAGCTTAACAATTAACTATATGCACCACACTCATGTATACAATACAAAGAGAGAGGGTGCAGGTGCCTTCTGGTTTTCTCATTTACTGTGATTATCTAAATGTTGACGATGAAATTTACATGGTACAACAGATAGAATATTATCCTTTTTTTTTTTTTTTTCAATTATAGCATCAATGACTTTTTTTCTTTTAGGTCAGTATAGATCTGTATTGCTGCTTTCATAAGTCGTTGCCGGCTTCCTCTTAAGAGCTAGAGTAACAGGGCAAAACTGCTAGACAGCATTTCAGAATGTCAATTGTTTCCGCACAGAGCAGAAGTTCCCTTCCTCCTTCTCCGGGCGCCACTGATGTGCGCAGGATCCGATCCGCAACCGTGTTGCCATTACCTCTGTTAGGAACATTCAGATGACAAAACTCCAAAAGCCATTTTTATCTTTCAGCAGACCCAGGGTCCTGCCTAAATCTTGACGCTAATGGAACCCGGAGAGATTTAGATACAAATCAAAGCGGCGGGCTGATCCAAAGCCTAGCCAGAAAGTGCATTCTGCATCGTCCAGGCTATTGGCAGTCAGCTGGCTACACCACAGAACCTGACTCGGGCGTATGAAGATGTTGAAAAAACACCTGAAAAAACACCTCTGCTCTTCCTACAAGACTTGTCTACTGCGCTGAGAGGGGAAAGGAAACTCTAAAAGGCTGCTACTCTTCAGAAATTTCCACCCTCGTGGACTTCGCGTTTTTTGTCTCCTTTTACGAAAGGGCTTTTATGGCCCACTCTTCCCTTGTAAGAGTCAATACACTTTATGAACTTCCCGCTTGGTCTAGTAAAAGATTTCACGGGAGCCTCTGCCCAGCTGGCAGCCAATGACACTGACGGAGAGCCCGCGGCGCCAGACCACACAGCACCCGGCTCTGAGAAGTGTCGCAGGTGTGGTCACAGACACGCTTTGGCCTCCTCGGTGTGGGATAAGCGAGCAGCACAGCCCCGCCGACGGACGCAAAGCAGTACGACAGTGGACACACTTCCTTCCGCTCGTGCACCGGGGTCTACTCTGCTTCCGGGACTGTGTGAGGCACCGGGCGCCGTGGGTGACAAAAACTCAGTTCCTGAAAGCCGCCTAAGCAAAGGAATGACACGCGCAAATCATCAAAACATGTGGACGTTGACACGATCAAAGAGAGAACTGCAAGGTGCCATGGAAGCATCGAGGAAACAGCCAACGGTCCGAGGTGGGGCTGGTCAGGACGGTTTCTCAGAAGGAATGGCACCGAAGTCAGACCTCAAAGGATGAACGGGTGGACAAGAAAGGGGAGGGCATCCGGGTAGGAGAGCAGCGGACAAAATTAAGGCATGACAGGCACGGGAAGGGGGCGGGGTGCGGGACGGCTACAACACAGAGGACCAGGGCTCTCAAGAGAGAGAGGTGAGGGACGATGGAAAGGGAGCTTAAAGCCAGAGGTTCGGGACTCTGTGTCTCGTGTTCATGCTGTGAGCTTTTGCAGGCAATGGGGAGTCAATCCCAACTATCAACCAGGAAAATAGCAAGACTGGATATTTCCTAAAAAGTTGTCACCGGTGGTGTTAGCAGTCAGGATTCTACCAAAGATACGGAACAGCGTGTGTTTATCTAGTTGGGTATGGGGGGTGGCGGGGAAGGGAGAGGAGAGAGACGCAAAGGAATCGGCTTACTCAACTGTGGGAGCTGGGAAGTCTGAAATCCACAGAACAGGCCAGAAACTCCCAGACAAGGGCGGAAGCTGCAAACCCACAGGCAGTTTTTTCTTCTTTAGGGAAACCTCAGGTTTGCTCTTAAAGCCTTTCAAACTGATTGGATGAGCCCCACCCATTGTCTCCTTTACTTCAAGTCAACTGATAGTGGAAGTCAGTCCATCTACAGAATACCTACTCAGCGAGGCCTAGGTTAGCGCCCCTGACTGGGTAACTCGGGGCTTACAGCGGAGGCAAGTTGACAACTTTAAAACTAACCCTTACGGGGGTTCATTCTCACAAATGAACGTGAGACCAGAGACAAGGAAACAGGAAGTCTAAGCTCAGCTGAGAAGAATGATGGGCCGATGGCCGGAAGGGATGTTTCAGGAAGGAGGGGCTGGGGGTGTTAAACGGGGCACCTGAGGAATATCCAGGAAGCTCATCTCTAGGAAGTTAGAGATAAAGAGACCGGAATTCACATACCTCTCATTCAGTAAAGGTCTAGTGATGAACTACTTCTCACCCTGTAATTACCCTACCTTAAAACATGAGGCACAGAAAAGTATAAAAGGGGGTCTCAAGTTCACAGTCAAGGCCTCACAGTGCAAGGCCACAGAAAACTAAATGGTTAAGGTTTAGCCGACAAACTGGCATAGTCCGGGAGAGAGCAGCCAGCACAGAGATAAAGACAGGTGAGGCGGGAGGCACTCCCCACTGCCCTCAGAAGCAGGAGAGATGGGGGGGGGGGGGGACTCTCTGGAGAATTCTGTCAGTTTGCCAGAGAATCATACACTTTCTGAGGAAACGAAACAAAGAGAGCAAGACTTCTGACTGGTCAAGAAAGGCTTTCTGGACTAGAGGGGTTCTTGTTGTTCTGCTTGTTTTCTGGTTGTTTGGGGGGCTGTTCGAGATGCGAAGCATCACGTGCATGCTACCATTTTAGGACCGGAAACAGAAGTATTAGTATCTGCTTGGATATGCATAACACGCCTTGGGCAGGATACCCTAGATGCTGTGAGGAAGGGACGTGGATGGCGGGCAGAGGGTGGGGGACAACTTTTCACCGGATATGCTTTTGGACCATGTGAGTACGTTTCCCCCAGTGAATAAAACTGTAAATAAGTAATAAGAAAAGCGCACTTTTGCCCGACCCCCAGCCCCCGCCAAAGGCAGATTTTTATGAGGGCACACGGCTGTACCCACAGTGAGCAAGTCACGTCCGGGTGATCACGGGATGCGGGGACACAGCCCGAACAGGATGAAAGGCCCTGTCTGGGCAAGGGGGTCACTGTGTGGTGCTCAGGTAATCCCTAGGGACGGGGCGACAGGCACAGGTACTTCCAGAACCATCACTTTCATGGTGTTCAAAATGTGTTCTGAGGTGGGGAGAGGGCAGAGCAGAGCGATCAAACATAAAAACTTTGACAGCCACCAGTCTGGGCAAAGAGTACCGGCATTGTCGTCGTCCAGACCCCACGTCACTCACAGAGGGGTTTCTCTGAGGCTCTCTGCAATGTTTACTGAAGCAATTCCTGTGCATAAGCGCCCGGCCAAAGTTATCTGGCCCAGATACGTATTTTGTTTCCGAGTTCTTCATGCAACCTTCTCTGAAATATTAAGATGTGCGGTGTGGGAGAAGCCCCTCACCTGCAGAGCCACGGCTGACCCGTGGATGCCGCGACAGGGACACGAGCGACTCTGCTCGTGGGCACTGGCTCAACATCTGTGCTGCACAAAGGCCACACGGGACGGCCGGGCTGGGGCCTGACACAGGGCCCGCGGTCCCAAAACACGCTTCCCATTCTTCTCAGACACTAATCCTAAGTGTAAGTAGACAGCCAATTTTCTAGAGAAGTAATGACATAATCCACTCCCTTTACAGACCAGCTTTTCTACAGAGCAATCGCTTGAGCAAAAGGAAACTAAATATGACTATGAACAAAACTCTAGTAATCAGGCATACGCCGCAGGAGAGCCCAGGTCACAAGGGTTCTCGGGGATTCTGCAGTCCACACGGTCGAGGATTGGATGGTTTCCTTCTTCAGTGTCCTGGCTGCCTTAGTAGCAGGCTCACAAGATTAAGGTTTGGTATGATAAGCAAGTATGAAGAGCCACCCTGGTCCTGAGGGAAAACCCCCAGAGACTACAACCAATTTCATTCCTTCATCACCCCAGTCTGTTTCCTCCCCCCACATACCCAGTCCTTAGCGTGAAACGCAGAATGCCCATATTGTCTGCCACTTACCTTCCCACGTTACTAAGACTCATAGACAAAACATTTGTTTTATAACCCCAAACAACGATCGGCTCCATAAATACACTTCATTCATTTATCATATCAACAACCATTTCCCAGGAACCTACTGGAAGGGAGGGAACACGTCCTTAGCCTCAGGAGAAGCCCAAGGAGAGGGACACAGACAGGCCTTCCCAACGGTGCGGTCGTCACGTAAATGCACACAGTCCCACGGGATCCCGGCTCCCCTGAACAGGGACGGCAAAGCCTCCCTGTCTAGATGGAACATGTCACAGTGGGATGGCATTCCAGCTGAGTCTGGGCTGTCGGGCCACGTCAGCCAAGCCTGTGAGAACGCTGACCGCAAGCAGTGTGTCCAAAGGCGCGAAAGCAGAGAAATCTAGGTCCACGAAGGGGCTGGGGAAGAAAATGCGTGCAAGATGAGTGGAAGGGCACATCGGCCCCATCAGGGAGAACCTCTGGAGGTACCAAGGGGCCAACACGTGGCCAGAGGGACAAACAACAGAATTTGAAGATGAATAAAGCCAAGGGGGGGGTTCTTCAAGGAAAGATAATGGAAACGGAAGAAGTTTTCTGTGCCTAGCCAGGATTTGCATGCCAAATGGAAACGCGGGTGCTGGATGTCCTTGGGCTTGTACCGACCCCCCCACCCTGCCCCCCGCCTTCCACATAGCACGTGGTCCCTGCCCCAAGAGAGCTGTAACCACGCCCCAGATCACCCAGGCACACATGTCCCCCCCCCGCTCCCCTCCCACCCCCCATTTCCAGCCTACCTCACACATACCCTGGCTCTCTCCCTTTCACCCGACCTGGACGCCCCCTCGAGGCCCCCTCCTTCTCTGAAGGCTCCACTGCAAATACTCCCAGGTGTACAGGGCCATCATCTTCAACTTGGCTTTTCGCTCTGGCCAGGGCCTTTTCTAACTCCTCCTAAGTGGAGAGACTTGAAAACAAAATCCTCACGGCTGAGGAGGAGTGGGCAGAATTCAAGCAGACCTTGTCTGGAACGTGAGCAGTTCACAGGGAAGATTACAGAGAACCACGGAAGAAGCCAGGTGGGTGTGAGAAGTCTCAGAAGGAGTTAAACATCTTCGCTTAGATGATCAAGATGGGCGCACTATTTGATGAGAACGTCCACGTTCTAGAAAGTTCACTTCAGTGGGACACTTTTTTTTCTACTGATTACAAATCAGTGAGGTACTGCTAATGAGCCTCAAATTCTCGGAGGTTACAGGAAGGGGCCTGAGGCACAAATACAGCAAGGAAAACGAAGCCTTTTTTTTTTTTTTTTAACTGAAAATCTGCTGATCCAACTTCTATTTCAAGGTGAAACGTACAAAATTCATGGTCAATATTATCTCTCCTCTTGACCATTTTTTTATTTTTATTTTTATTTTTTTTTAATTTTTTTTTCAACGTTTTTTATTTATTTTTGGGACAGAGAGAGAGACAGAGCATGAACGGGGGAGGGGCAGAGAGAGAGGGAGACACAGAATTGGAAACAGGCTCCAGGCTCCGAGCCATCAGCCCAGAGCCTGATGCGGGGCTCGAACTCACGGACCGCGAGATCGTGACCTGGCTGAAGTCGGATGCTCAACCGACTGCGCCACCCAGGCGCCCCATGACCATTTTTTTAAAAAGTGTATTTATTTAGGGGCGCCTGGGTGGCTCAGTCAGTTGAGCGTCTGACTTCGGCTCAGGTCACGATCTCGCGGTCCATGAGTTCGAGCCCCACGTCGGGCTCTGTGCTGACGGCTCGGAGCCTGGAGCCTGTTTCCCATTCTGTGTCTCCCTCTGTCTCTGACCCTCCCCCATTCATGCTCTGTCTCTCTCTGTCTCAAAAAATAAATAAAAGTTAAAAAACCTTTTTAAATAAAGTGTATTTATTTATTTTGAGAGGGAGAAAGAGAAAGAGAATGAGTGAGGGATGGGGCAGAGAGAGAGAGAGGGAGAGAGAGAGTCCCAAGTAAACTCCACACAGTCAGCCCAGAGCCCAGCGCAGGGCTCAGTCCCACCAACTGTGAGATCATGACCTGAGCCAAAATCAAGTCAGACACTCACTGACTGAGCCACCCAGGTGCCCCTCTTCCGGACCATTTTTATTCTGTTTCTATGCATCCCTAGCTCACTCCATCACTTCTGCCTTAGATTACACTAACTAGCAAGGAAGGAGGAGGAGTCTCACTCACCCTGAAGCCCAGACACACACAGGCAGAGAGTCTTAGGGTTTGATGATGGAAACCGACAGCGATCTCCCTTTTTCCCACTGCTGTGCAGAAATGGAGAAGACCCATTGAAAATGTCTGAAAAGAAAGGCATTACACTCCTAGCTCTCTGTAAGAGGGAGTTGAGATTTTCCCAAGCTGCAACTACCCACTCTCACTTTGGGGGCTTTTTTTTTGTTGTTGTTGCATAAAATATTTATTAATAATGCCACTTCATCAGTTTACCAAATGGCATCTCGCTGTATTCACAGGAGTTCACTACTCAAAAGACCATCTGTCTGAGAGCTCACCAGAAGGTTTAACTAATCAGTAGTGAAGAATGTATGGTCACATCATATCACGTCAAATATTTACATCTCTCGGATTTTAAATATGAACATTCTTACCCAGCCATCCGCCACAAGTCAGACTTAATGGCTACGCCGTGTTCTTTTATTTTTACTTCTATATTTGCAAACGCATATAGAAATTGCCCTACAAGGAGAGCTTTAACTTATGCAAACAGGACTGCCAATCACAACCGTCTGTACAGCACCTTTATTTAGGCAAGAAAAAAATCCTGACAGCAGCAGCATTTTCAAGCAGAAAAGCAGTTAAACAGTATTACACGAATCAGAAAAACATTTGGGGAAAACAGCTGATGCTGCCTTTCTGAGCATTAATAATTGTGGCCGTGGTTGCCGCCGCTCCAATCAGAATCCGAGGCGGGCAACCCCGCCACCATCTTGGTGATGCAGACGGCAGAGCCCGAGGCTGGCCGAACCTTCTCCACCACGGGAGGTGCCAGGGCCAGAGACCCGGAGAGGTGCACGGGGTTAAAACAGACTAACGCGGGGCGCCTGGGTGGCTCAGGGGGTTAAGCGTCCGACTTCAGCTCAGGTCATGATTTTGTGGTTCAAGAGTTGGAGCCCCGCGTTGGGTTCTGTGCTGACAGCTCGGAGGCTGGAGCCTGCTTCGGATTCCGTGTCTCCCTCTCTCTCTGCCCCTCCCCCGCTCGCACTCTGTCTCTCTCTCTCTCTCTCTCTCAAAAATAAATAAACCTTAAAAGAAAAGAATACAATACTTTTGGGGTGCCTGGGTGGCTCAGTCGGTTAAGCATCCGACTGCGGCTCAGGTCTTGATCTTGCGGTTCGTGAGTTCGAGCCCCGCGTGGGGCTCTGTGCTGACAGCTCAGAGCCTGGAGCCGGCTTCAGATTCTGTGTCTCCCTCTCTCTCTGCCCCTCCCCTGCTCGTGCTGTCTCTCTCTCTCTCAAATGTAAATAAAAACATGTTAAAAAAATTTTTTTTTAAAACCAGACCAACGCTAAAGAAAGAAAACTGTCTTCAAAGTGTTTCTAATAGGATTAAATACAAATAGGAATACACGGACACAGGTTTAAAGAGGGGGGAAAGCAGGCAACGTTGTTATTGCCGAATCGGCTCACGAGGTACCAGGGAAGGAGTGAGTGCAGTGTAGTAGGAAGGAGACAAGACACGGCGGTCTGGGAGGCCAAGATGAGTGAGGACAGCAAGGGCTTTGGGGAAAAGCAAGTGTGAGTGAGAATCTTCCCTCTACTTCCTGGCTGGGGGACCTTGGACAAACCACGCAGGCATCTGTGAGCTGCCTCCTCACCTACGTGGGAGTTATATGTATATGTTTTTTAAAGTTTATTTATTTATTTTGAGAGAGAGAGAGAGAGAGTGGGAGAGAGAACGCAAGCAGGGGAGAGACAGAGAGAGGGAGGGAGGGAGAATCCCAAGCAGGCTCCATGCCGTCAGCGCAGAACCCAACGCGGGGCTCGAACTCGAGAACCGTGAGATCACGACCTGAGCCGAGATCAAGAGTCGGACGTTTAACCGACTGAACCACGCAGAGGCCCCTGCACGGGGATCATAAAGGAATCGGTAGGACTGGCAGGAAGGTTCAATGAGATCATACGGAGCCTGCGTCTGGGATCTAGTAGGTGCTCCAAAAGCACAAACACAAAGCCACTGCCTTCTCTCATTTTTCCCTTGCCGAAGTTCTGTTTTTCTTCTATGACCCAGATCCAATCCTTTCTCCAGCTCGAAGATGAAAAGGCTAGGTCTGGAGCACCTCGTAACGTGAGGCCCCTTACAACTTTAACATCCAAAGCCTGGAAGGAGCACAGGGTGTGGGTGCCAACCGTGTTTACTGCGCTCCCCCGCTGCACTGGGGGCGGGAACCCAACTCACTGAAGATGAGCTGTGTGAGCACGTGGAAAGTCACTGAAAAGGAAAGGCAGGAGGCCAAAACGGACAAACAAGGGGTACTCCCAGCGAGAGCTTTAGGAATGCAGACGGAGAGAAGAGGTCCCAGTGGGAGGGGGTGAGATGGGACCGGGGCCTCAAATGAGGGTTCCCCGCCATTGTCAAAGAGAGAAAGGGCAGCGCGGGCCAGGACGGGCAGAGCCTGGCGAAGGCTGATGGACAAGTGGGTGCGGCTGGAGCCAATGATTCATAGTTAAGTGAACATTTAAGAGCGAAAGCCGGAAAGACTCGTTACTTAGCTCCAGTGCTGAGCCTTAAGACGCCCGGCAGAGAAATGTTACCTTTGTCTTGAAAACGACAGGTTTTTAAGTCAGAGAAAGTTCTGATTCGGAGGAAGTCAATCCAAATTTACGGTAGTCATATACACGTTATTACAAATTTACGGTAGTCATATACACGTTATACTTAGCTCAGTGGGTAACAGAGTGCACAGCGATTGAGAACAATTAGGATCGAGAACAATTCAGGGCAAAGATGGCGTTTACACAGCATCCCGTTGTTCTTGACTTCTTTAGGACCCAAGGTGAAACCAGGAGACGGGTTCCAGAATTGGCATGTGACTCAGAACAGGTAATCGATGAGGATTTGGTGAAAAAGAGCATGCATAAACGAACGGATTACCATGGCAGATACGGTGTTAGGGCAGAAAAGGGGAGAATGAAGAAGGGAGGAGACAGGACCCACGGGATGAGAGCAGGTTCCTGTATTCCACAGCACACAGACTGACACTACCGCGCGGGCCCCTGTCCCGGCCAGACACCGAGAGAAGCAGCCCACCCGGATTTCGACAGAGGAACTACTCCCTCACCTACTCTATTTGTATAGCCGACCCCTGGGCGACACCGGGGTTTACGGCACTGACCCCAGCACGGTCGAAAATCTACATTGTAACTTTTCCCTCCCCAGAAACCGAACTGCTAATGGCCTACTGTTGATGAGGAGTCTAGCCGAGAACATCAACAGTCGATTAATACATATTCTGTATGCTACATATCTTCTATTCTGTATTCTCACAAGAAAATAAGCTAGACAAAAGAAACCGTTATAAAGAAAATCATAAGGGAGAGAAAACACTTTATTTACAGTGCTGTATATATTGTGATAATTCCACATATAAGTAGACCTATGCAGTTCAAACCTGCGTTGTTCAAGGGTCGGCTGTATTCTCTCCCCCCCTCTGGATATCTAATGAACATTTCCCCCCACCTATAAAATAGAAGACTAAATCCTCTTCTACTGTAAAATGCATTTTGGAGCACCTGGGTGGCTCGGTTCAGCACCCGACTTCAGCTCAGGTCATGATCTCCTGGTTCATGGGTTCGAGCCCCACATCAGGCTCTGTGCTGACAGCCCAGGGCCCGGAGCCTGCTTCGCATTCTGTGTCTCCCTCTCTCTCTGCCCCTCCCCTGCTCACACTCTGACTCTCTCTCTTCCATCTTGATCTCCTTGCCTGTGCCTCTGAGAGATCTATGTTAACAAGTGCTAAAATTATTTAAATGGCACGACGAGAGGAAACGAGAAGAGAGGGAAAAAGTAGGAAAGATCTGTGAGTTGGATACGAGACAGGGCACATCAGTGGCAAGAACTGTCTGGGACTTCGGGAACAGGACAAAGATGTCCCCAACCCAGACGTCAGGGGCTGGCTCAGGAAAAGAGCCGGGGACGCGGCTGCGCTAAAATAATAATATTATATTAGGAAATAAATATTTACACTTAAGGTTCTATTTTTAAGAAACTTACTTTAATCCAACCTCCCAAATGCTCAACCCTTCCACAGGAAAACTCGTTCCACAAGGCTTCCCTAAAAATAGTCTCCTTTTTCTTTCTCAAAATACCCTGCTGGTTTGTCTTCAGTTGGCTTTTGCGAGGACACTGGTCTCATGGAGGACGACAACAATCACACACGTTAACTGGAGGACACTACTGGTGTCTTGTGCACACAGCTTGACTAGGACACACATGGGGATGTTTTCTTTCTAGAAATGCAATCTGCATCCCGCCCGTGTTTGTTGTGGGCGCCCCCTGGCCTTGCAGCTGTCCTCAGGCGAGCTGGATATTGTTCCCAGGCATTCCAGGGTATTTGTCAGCTTAATTTTATCAAACGGGCTAAAAAAAGGTTCAATCGTTTTTATTAAAATAACAATGAGGGGGCGCCTGGGTGGCTCTGATGGTTGAGGGTCCAAGCCTTCATCGAGGCTCAGCTCAGGATCTCTTGGTTCCTGAGTTTGAGACCTTCGTGCTCTGACAGCATGGAGCCTCTCTCTTTCCCTCTCTCTCTCTCTATCTGCCCCTCCCCCACTTGCGTTTTTTTCCTCTCTCTCTCTCAAAATAACGTAAACAACTTAACCTTAACTTAAACTTAAAACAAATAAATAAAAACAGCAATACGGAAAGAATTCCCAACAATGCGTGTCTGAGAGGTTCTACACACCTCTCAATAAAATAAAAGCAAGTAAGTTAAGCTAGAACTGAGTTTACACATTCACGTACACTAATGAGCCCACGCTGGCAGAGGCTTCTACTTTAGAATCAGATACGAGGCAAACGTCTGCAAACCTTCTAGGCTCTGCGTCACGTGGCTGATCTCAGCACTGCTGGGAAAACAGGCCACGCTCACATCAAACAAATGAAATCACCCCGTGAGACATATTTATCTCGCTGTTTTGTAAGCCCCGTACCCAAAATCAAGACAGAGGAGTGTTTGGGACTCAACGATTCGCCTCCCAGGTCATTCAGGCCGGACTGGGGAAGCAGGTACGTGTGGAGGAAAGCAGGTAATTCGGGTCCACGGTGGCCAGGGCTCCCCTGGGGCAGCCGAACCCACCGTGACCTGGAACGCCTCCAGGCGGGCGAGCAAGGGCAGGTCTACACATCAGGACTCCTGAAGACGCACTCTACCCAAAGGCCACCGACTGTTCTGCCATGTGCAGGCTCTCACCGAGGCCAGGGCAAGGCAGACAGTCACAAGTACTCCACCTTTGTCAACCCCCTCTGACAGAGCCCCCAGCTGCTAAATGTAATCTAATAATCTGCATATGTAAGGATAAAGGTCTAGACTATGACATCAGCTTCACAGAAAATCAGCAGATTCAAAAAAGAACCGGGGAGCCCACTCAGTCTTTGGAAATCCCAAATAAACGAACGGATGAAAAGGACAGAACAGCAGGAGAGACCAGACTCTGCATTGTGAGTCCTAGAAAGCGCAAAAACACATTTCTAAACAAAACCATACTGGGAATTCGCCCTTATAGACAAGCGTGGGGCGGGGCGGGGGGGAAAATCCCTTCATCACGAGGGTGTTCGCTAAAAAAGTTGCTTCCCTAGCAACTGGATGCTGCTACGAGGTCCTGGAATGGCATTCTGAAGTAAAGACAAGCCAGAGTTAACCCAGAAGACGGTCAACAGTTGAAGGATCACCTAAGCTCGGTGATAGCCCCTGACCAGCTAACACGGGATTCCTCGGAGATGACATTACAGCCAAAGATAGCAAGAGTGCCCACAGTCTGAAATATCGGCCTCAGGAATCCAGGATCCACTGAGCTGTTCAAGAGTTCAATGTGCAGACGTGTATCTAACTGAAGCTGCTATCCCCGCCTGTTCTCAAAACTAGCGGAGGAATAAAGTGAACTCGACCGAGCCTCTGTCGTCGGGGTTTTGCTGGCAGCCCTGGGCCCCCCCCCCCCAAACCCCAACATCTAGGCCATCTGTTGGGGCCCCGGGCTCTTTTGGTGGTGGTGCTGGTGATATTGCTGTTGCTTAAGCAAGGTGACCCAAATGATTAAGCTCCTTTATGTTTTTAAAGGAAAGGCTGAACTCCCAAACTTTTCTTCTCTCCCCTTCAGGGACCAGACCAGGCAGGGAGGCCCCCGTGAAGTTGGACAGACCAAATGAGAATCCATTCTGCAAATGTGCTCTCACACGGCAGACGCCGCTGGCTATCGAATCTCTGGCCCGGCCCCGAGCAGCTGTCAGTGGGGCACATGAACTTCATTCAGGTGTGGATTCATCAGACGCGTAAGTCTGCAGTCCAGGAAAAACTAACAACAGACACCGAAACAAGATAAAGTCAGGAGACCTCAGGAGCTGTTTCCAAGGGCACTTGAGGAACTTTGAACTTTTGCTTTGTAAAACTAGGCTGTTATCCTCTCTTCCACAAACACTTAAAAGACAAACTGAAGCGTTCCAGGTTAATGAATACCCGGATCACATTAAGTCTGCAAAAAACTGATAAGATGCTTAAAAGTGGTCAAACTACTCTTTAAAAAAAAAAAAAAAAAAAAAAGGTTCATTTCACTCAATGTTTTGACCCAGATACCAAAATCTCCTTGAATATGGGATAGAGGGAACTGGGAAGGCCTTCGGGGACACAAGCCAACACTTCTCACAGCTCTGGGGCAGCAGTCAAGCCAGGAGAGAAAATCCTACACCCAAACAAGGTAAATTTCCCCCCAGGCTCCATCAGCAAATGATTAACAAATACTGAAGGGGCGCCTGGGGGCCTCAGTCGGTTAAGCATCTGGGTCTGGAGTTCAGCTCAGGCCGTGATCTGGAGGTTTGTGCGATCCAGCCCCACATCGGGCTTGAGCTGACAGCAAGGAGCCCGCTTGGGATTCTCTCTCTCTCCCTCTTCCTCTCTCCCTCCCCTCTTTGTGCTCTCTCTTTCTCTCTCCCTCTCCCCGGCTCTCTCAAAGTAAATAAATGGACATTAAAAAAAATACTGAAGTGGGCAGTTCAATAAAATGATGGGACAGAGGGTGGGAGGAGGCTGGCATAGCACGTGCCTGTCAAATCCACGGTAGGGGATCGTGGAAACGTTTGTGGACCTTCAGATCTCCCACAGCCAGGATGAATGGGAGGACCTAACATACTGAATGCCTGCTCTGCGGGTGGAGCCTTCTATTTTACGTAAGGCACCCTACGATGTAGTTCTCAGGATCCCCATTGAATGGGACACGGGGGCTTGAAGAGCTGAGGTAGCTGGAAGGTACCGGAAGACACAGGGAGCAGGAGCCGGTGTCTGATTCTGGTCCAGGGGCTACAAGATTCTCCTCGTGTCTTCACACGCGTGCTGTTTTCTCTCCCAGCCCCGCAGAACACGAGGTCCCGCCAAAGGGTGACTTCAACCCGTCTTTCCACTCCCTACCGCTCAGCTTTCTTGTTAAGCCAAATTCCAAGGCACTATGGACTCCCCGATCATCCCTGAGAACGTTTTCGTCTCCAGCAATATTGCCCGCCGGCCCAGAGCTGAATCGCGTCGGCGGGCCAAACACCCTGTTAAGACACTGTTACGTGACGGTCAAGGGGTAAGTCGTACATGTAACACATTTAGGTGGGATACTTTTATATAAATGATTACATCCACATCCACAAAGCAAGGCTGGTTACGTAGAGCAAGCCAAAACAAAGGAACGGCCTTACTGGAAAAAGCGACAAGTCCAAACCACATCGTTCAAACAGAACCCTCCCTGGAAAGTCAGTTGCCACGGGCCTTCATCTTGTACAATGAAAACTTCCCCGGGGAGCTGAGGAAGAAGGAAAGATCACCCTCCGAGATTGAAACTTACAGAGCGAGACGCGCCAAGGCCTGTAAGAGCCGTCTCCTAACTAATGGCAAAACAGAATTTGAAAAGGGGGTTTTGGTCAGGCATTTGGGGCACGGGGAAAAGATGACTCCCAAAGCAAATTCTGGCATCCAGAGGGGGAGAAACGACAGCCATGCGACAGGGAACACTCTCTCAGGACATCCTGATCTCTGCCTACCTCGAGACAGATAACATGCAGACTGAGAGGGGGTCCCCATGATTGTATTTAATTACTAAGTGGGCACTCTCGTCACATACTCAGGTTAGCTTGGTTAATGTGGTGATGGGTTGGAGACACAGATCTGATCTCAGTGCAGCGAAAAAAAAGATTGTTTCTTCTTCTGAATGCCAAATAACACGGGCGCCTGGGTGGTTCAGTGGGATAAGTGTCTGACTTCGGCTCAGGTTATGACCTCGCGGTTCGTGGGTTCGAGCCCCGTGTCGCACTCTGTGCTGACAGCTCAGAGCCTGGAGCCTGCTTCTAATTCTGTGTCTCCCTCCCTCTCTGTCCCTCCCCAGCTTGTACTGTCTCTCTCTCTCTCTCTCAAAAACAAACATTAAAAAAAAATTGTTTTTTGGGGGGCGCCTGAGTGGCTCAGTCGGTTAAGCGTCCGACTTCAGCTCAGGTCATGATCTCACGGTCTATGGGTCCGAGCCCCGCATCGGGCTCTGTGCTGATGGCTCAGAGCCTGGAGCCTGCTTCAGATTCTGTGTCTCCCTCTCTCTCTCTGCCCCTCGCCCTGCTCATGCTCTGTCTCTCTGCCTCTCAAAAATAAATATAAAAGTGTTAAAAAATATTTTAAAAAACTGTTTTTTTTTTCTGAATGTCAAATAATGAATATCACCCAGAAAAGTCTTTTGGAAGAGTTGGCTGGCATTTCTGCGGGCTGATGCACTATAGCCTACATACTCCTGTATGTTTTCTTCAGACTTCTACACTGTGTATAATGTTTTATTGAGGGTCATCACTTATGATCAACAGTAGGTTTTTGGTGTTGTTGGGTTTTTTTTCTTTTTTATTAACCCAACAGACAATAATTTACTGAGCAAGACCCACTGTCTGGGTGTAAAAGTAAACTCTTATCTCTCAGGGTTGGAAATGTCACAGAAACAGTTTGCCTTCACCAGTACTAAATTAATGCTGCCTTGGCAGGGCTGAGGCTAATTTCTGCGAAATTTAATTTGCAAAAACCAGCCCAAGGCTACCATGATATAAATTCGCTTGATGTGTTAATTTCACACTTTACAGTCCTCATCCCACTGGTGGGTGGGTGATCTCAAGTATGTAAAGTAAGGGAGTGTCTGAATTTACCCAAGCAACCTCAGACATCAGCCCTCTGCGCCCGCCTGTCGGAGCTGGAGCTGAGCGTCCCTCCCTCCTGCCTGCCAATGGAAAAGCAGGGATCGGGACAGAACTCAGCCAGGCTGAGTCAATTTTCATTACGCAGAGCTCTATCACAAGGCAACAGCGTCTCATCTAATAAACGCTTTCTTCCACATCTTCAGACAGACGGGGACACTTTCAATAGGGGCAAATAATGACATAAACTCAATCAGCTCTGGTTCGATCTAAGAGGCACGGGACGTCTTTGGCTCCCCAGCCAAGGGCACCAAAGCTGGGGGCCACACGGGCAACCCCCTTCGCCCAGGTCTGTGTTCTTGAAAAGAACCACGCGGGCTCCAGTAAAATAAAGACATTAAATGTCCTGGCTTTAAAAACACTATTTTTAGAAAGACAGTGAAATGATGAGATGTGCAATGTCAGAATGCTTTAATGAAAGCACACCCAGATACACATACAGGATGTTCACAACTACAGAATACAACCACACATGGATATACAGACACACTTATTCATAGAAAAAAGATGATGTTCTTGGTTTTTATCTTCAGCTTTTGGTATGTGGGGTGATTCTACTTCCTTCTTTCTATCCAAATATTCTAGATGGAATACACGTTACTTTTGACAGGGATTCCCCTACAAAGTAAAGAAGCCGTTGGATACAAATACGAATGCCCTTCAGTTTATCGGGATGTGAAGATCTGTGTCTATTACTTGAAATCAGGAGGTTGCTCTCTGGTTGGGAGTGAGCTGTGATGGTTTTCTGAGAGGAGGCTGGCTTGCAGATATAAGATATCTAGATGCAGATATAAGTTGACTGCAGATATCTGGATGCAGATATAAGTTGACTGCATCTGTTTATCAGGGGAATAAAAGTTCCGTGATACAGGGAGGGTGATACCTACCTGTCAGCAAATCCGCCTAGAAACACATTTCCTTCCCGTTGGTTCCCCCTAATTCGTTTGTCACTTTTAATCCCCGTCGACTCCCTTGTCTCTATTTCACACGGAATATGGCTGGCCTTTCAGGGCCCACAGAAGAATTAGCCCAGACACTTGTACCCCAATGTTTATAGCAGCACTTTCAACAATAGCCAAATAATGGAAAGAGCCTAAACGTCCATCAACTGATGAATGGATGAAGAAATTGTCGTTTACATACACAATGAAATACTACGTGGCAATGAGGAAGAATGAAACACGGCCTTTTGTAGCAACGTGGATGGAACTGGAGAGTGTTACGCTAAGTGAAATAAGTCATACAGAGAAAGACAGATACCATATGTTTTCACTCTTAGGATCCTGAGAAATTTAACAGAAGACCATGGGGGAGGGGGAAGAAAAAAAAAAAAAAAAGGTTAGAGAGGGAGGGAGCCAAAACATAAAAGACTCTTAAAAACTGAGAACAAACTGAGGGTTGATGGGAGGTGGGAGGGAGGGGACGGTGGGTGATGGGCGTTGAGGGCGTTGAGGGCACCTGTTGGGATGAGCACTGGGTGTTGTATGGAAACCAATTTGACAATAAATTTCATATCAAAAAATAATAAATAAATAAAAGAATTAGCCCAGAACAGAATTACCCCCGTGCTACCAGCAAAGAAACTCCATTTGAGCTCATAAAAAAGAGTTCTCTTGGTGATGCTGCTGACTTCACTTTGGCCAGCAATCCCGCGTGCCTGCCCACCAGACTGTTGGGATACAGTTACTCGGCCACCTTGGACCCCAAATCACATCCCCAAACCAAGCCGTTAATAAGACATCAGTAATCTGGTCGTCAGTAACTTATAACCAAACAATCACACTTGGAAGACACCGCTATTCCCCGTTGATCTTGTAGCCCAGCGGTCTTTAATAAAACCCCTGGAAATACACAATGTGATTCAGTCTTCGTTTTCAGTCGGTCTGCCTATCGGGCTAGTGAGTCCCCACAGCTCCCCTTAAAAGGGCGTAATTCCTCAGAAACAGGAAGGTTTTCCAGGGACGGTTTAGCGCCCGTGAAAAGTAAGTCACTGCTTATTGGCCGACGTGGTCCACAGGAAGAACCTCCAGCTTTCTACTGCCTGTGCATCTGGCAGATGTGGGCAGGAGGGGCGGCACTGAGCTGGAGGGGAGCCCGGGGCAGGGCGAGGCCTCCAGCCTTCAGGAGGCTCACAGATGAGGCCAGTCATCTTGGTGCAAAGCCTCTCCCACAGCAGGCTTCAGACCCAGGCTGTGTTGGTGATAAGTTCTAAAATCAATGAGAAATGGAAGCTGCTAAGTGGACATCATTTCTCAAAGGGGACAGAATATGAAAGGAACCATTACTGGGAAAATTACCCAAATGAACAGTTTACATATAAGAAATGTAAATCATCCCACCGAGGGTACTGGATTTTAGAGTGCAGATATTTATGAGAGTGGAAAAACCTAAACAGAAACACTGCAGGATCCTGAGCCAGAACCGTGATGTAAAAGAAGCTTTTTTTTTTTTTTTTTTAAGGCACTAAGCTTTCTTCGTCACGTATTTATTACGTACCTACCACACATCGGATAAACGCATTGTGGCATTACATACATTGGTTCACATGTATAAAAAGTCATTCCCTTATGTACCAGTTCCCTGGGAGATAGACCACAACCTCCGCTGTCAGTAAGATAAAGTCAGGGAGATAAAATGAATTCCTGGACCTTCGTGGTAAATGCCATGAATGACCTCTTACCCTCACAGATTATCTTCCCAACTCCAAATAATTATCTATCCGGTCAAAGAGAGTAAGGTTTCAGATAAATTTCAAGAAGTCAGCTTTGACAATTTTAAATGGATTTGCAAATATGCGTCTGTCTCCATGTGATCAGAATAAGGACTGCGTGTCTTAGGCCTTTCCTGGCCAGACTCTGAATAGCCCCTGTTACATACCTGCTTCGTCGAATGAAGCTTGCTTATATTATTATCAACAGGCAAAGCGAATCGGAACATCCACTCAACACAAACACGAGACCAAAACAATGGCAAAAACAGTAACACTTAGCAATTCTTTCGCTATACGAGAATTCCAACTGGATCTCCTGCTCCTGTATATCTGAGTTTGGTCCTGGGCTGGGCGAGTACATAGATCGCCAACTCATCCTATGCTCCTCTGTCACAGAGACACAACACACAGAGACTCGGATAATAAGAAACGGAAAACTAACGTGTGTCCAGGATAAATGGCGCCATTTAACTTCCTGGTCATTTCTGCCACCTCTGCATTCACAACACAAAAGCAAGAGGATACTGTCTTCTGTCTTTCACTGGCACGTCTTCTGGTGCGACCCTGGGCAAGTTCATCATCATTGCTGGGCTTCGAATATCTTATCTGTACCATGAGGTTTTGGGCTACACGGGTGGTCCCCAAACTTCCAAGGAGCCATACAGACAACTGTATCAGAATGATCTTGATGAAAATTCCATTTACTAGCCTCCACCTTAACCTGTGACTCAAAGTCCAGGGGCAGGAGAGAAGGGGACACAGGGCAGCGTGCAGGGTGGGCCTGGGAACGGATAGTTTGGCAAAGGCCTCTGGTGGCTCTTGATAAGCAGGTTTGGAAATTACTACACCCCTTCCGGGCCGGAGGTGAAGGGGAGGCCAGAGAGCCAATCACCTGGGGAGTCCCCACTGCTCCAGTCCCTCTCAGAGGTGCAGAGAGGATAACCATGGCATGGGCACGGGTGAGATCCCTAGATCAATCCCCAAGGAGGCTTGGAGGGTATGGGACCCTAGAGAGATACTGACGAGAAGAAACGGGGAAAATGGTCCAAATGTACTTGGGAAAACCAAAATGTTCCCCTTGACAAGACGGGCCAGGCCTGTCCTATAGAGTGACACAGATCCCAACAGGAAGGAGAGTCATAAATTTGTAACACCAGCAGAAAGACGGCGGTAAAAACCATCAGTATTAACCATAAAAGTCATCAAAGATAGCTCAGAGGCTATCCCCTCACTAAGCACGGCCAAAGAACATCTTTTCTTGGCTAAGTGCCTAGTTATGATTTAGTTTGGGTATGATCTTTGTGAAGACATGTACTTTAAAAAGTCAAAGCTATACGGCAGTGAGCCTGATACCCTGCCTATTATGGCATTTTAATGGTGGGAGATTCAATAAAGGAAAAGAATCATAAATAATATCCAATCTATTATGTGGACACTTTAAGGGCATCATATTATTTTACAGTGAGAGATTATTTTTCCATTGCAACTACGAGTAACCTCATGTTTCTGCCTCCTAATGGACTGATTGCATATTTCTGACAATGGATCAGAACGCAGCAAGTTGCAATGGCCTGTTTATTTTTTTAAGTTTATTTATTTATTTTGAAAGAGAGAGAGAGAGAGCAAGCAGGGGAGGGGCAGAGTAAGAGAGAGAGAGAGAGAGAGAGAGAGAGAGAGAGAGAGAATCCCAAGCAGGCTTATGCTGTCAACACAGAGCCTGATATGGGGCTCAAACTCAAGAGCCATGAGATCATGACCTGAGCCAAAACCAAGAATCGGATACTTAACCGACCCAGCCACCCAGGTGTCCCTCCAATGGCCATTTTAAAAATGAGTTTAAAATAACACTTAGGAGTGCCTGGGTGGCTCAGTTGGTGAAGCATCCAACTTTGGCTCAGGTCATGATCTTGAGGTCCGGGGTCTGAGCCCCATGTTGGGTTCTGTGCTGACAGCTCAGAGCCTGGAGCCTGCTTTGGATTCTGTGTCTCCCTCTCTCTCTCTCTCTCTGCCCCTCCCCTGCTCAGGCTCTGTCTCTGTCTCTCTCAAAAATAACTAAACATTAACAAATTAAAAAATAAATGTAAAATAAATAAACAAAATAACATTTCGTCCTGGTTTTGTGTGTCTAATCCATTTGACGAGCAAGCAGACCCGGGCCAGGGGATCCCCTCAATGGAGGAAAACACATCTTTTTAGACAGAGAGCAGAGATTCAAGAACACGCTTCACGCGTTCATTTCTTCCCCCAGCGCTACAAAGTGCGCGTGTTGTCGCAGGTTTTACAAGGAAAAGGAAAAGGGAAAGAAATAAAAATTAGCCACCTAATAACACCTGCGAAGTGACGTGTCTGGAGAGCGGGGACACCGGAGGAGGGCTGGGCAGACCCCGCATCACCTGACAGACCACCAAACCTCTGTATTTTTAGGCTCTTCGCACCCTTTATAACGAAGAAACAAACAAACAAAAAACCCTGCATGCCTGAATTGGGAGGCGGGAGGCCCTACCTGCAACTCAGCCCTTGTCAGACCAAATCCAGCAGCCTCAAAAGGTTCAAATAGCCTTTTTATAAACCTATTGTGTGGGTTAGCGCCTAAAAATAGTATGGTTCGGCAGGCAGATCACACCGAGGAATAATTCCGACATAATAAACTGCCAAGCAACAGACAAAGGAATGGCAAAGGCCGCCAAAACGTATTTGCAGGTGGCACCTCGGGTAGGCCCCCCCCGCAGTGGACCCCTCCCTGGATGCCTCCAGGTTCCTGACCTTGTCTGAACACACAGGAACCAACCGAACCCTTCCAGCCTAAACAGGAAAGGGCGGGTGGAATCAAGAGGGGACTGAGCCACCGGATTCAAAAGTACTCACTGCCACTCTGTTCCTCACCTAAACAGACATGGCTGCCGGTGAGGATGCCATTTTAGTAACGACGGAATTTATGGCCCTTCCCAGTCTCCCTCACACTAATGCAGAGTTTCCAGCCTTTCCTGCCTATCAGAATCAGTTTTAAAAAATACAGATGTCAGGGGCGCCTGGGTGGCTCGGTGGGTTCGAGCCCCGCATTCGGCTCAGTACTGACAGTGGGGAGCCTGCTTGGGATTCTCTCTCTCTCTCTCTCTCTCTCTCTCTGTCTCACCCTCTTCCACTTGTGTCCACTCTCTATCAAAATAAATAAACTTTTTATACACACACACACACACACACACACACACACACACTGGATATCTAGTTGCATTTCAGTTCCTAAATATCAGTTTTAGGGATCGGGTACTGGTATTTTTAAAATCACCCAGGTGACTCGATGGGTAGCAAAAGTGAAAAACACTGCTGAAAACAACAAAGGACTTTAGGCCAAGCCAGGTCCACCCCCCAGGGGCGGGGGGAAAGGCAGGCAACCAAAGCCAACTGAAAGGGGGTAAGCATCAGGGGCAACGCTTGCAAAAGATGGGCCCATCTTTTATCCTGGATCTTTATCCTGGAAAGAATAAAAATCCAATCACAATGAACTAGAAATGATCATAAAAGAGTCAAAAAATTACCCCCTCGATTTTAATACTCCTTAACGCCCAGTCTTAGCTTAGCATCCACTTCTTCTCTCGGTATATTTATAAAAAAAAGAGATTCTACCATGGGTTTTTACAGCAGGGACAGGACAAAGCCGAGACAGGAGAATAAATGACAGTGTCTTACAAACAGAGTTCAGTTTATTTTTCAGATAAAATCGGGACAGAGAGAAATAAAATGGCTGGATCAGTTGTACAAGCGTTGCCTCACTGAATTCGGGTGAATATCCTACAAGAGATTATTATGTCCTTTTGGCCAAGATAAAACGGAGACACACAAACTGAATTGCCCCAGGTTTCATTAAGCTAATAATCTGACACCTGAAGGGCAAACCCTGTCATTGCCCAAATTCCAAATAAAGGTTCTTTCCCATTGTTGTCACTAACCTAGACTATTTTCATGAAGCCCGTTTGCCGGATGTTTCTGTGCAAATACGTGGAAGCTGGCACGGGCTCAGCCTGAGAGCCGGGAACTAGAATCCTCTCCCTCAGGCCAGAGCTATAGGCCCAGCACCTACGGACAAGTCCCCTGAACGTCTCTGTCCTCGGAGCGCCCAGGGCAGGGAAGACGGTCACCGGAGCTGTTTGCATTTAAGAAAAACACACCTCCCAAGGACTCACAACAAGCCTTAGAAGAGAAAAGTGCTCACAACTGCTGGGTAGCACTATCACTATACTGAGGAGAAGAGAGAATCAAAGCAGGTGCCTAGGTGGCTCAGTCAGTTAAGCGTCTTGACTCTTGATTTCGGCTCAGGTCATGATGTCACAGTTTGTGGGATCAAGTGCCTCGTCAGAATCCCTGCTTGGGGTTCTCTCTCTCTCTCTCTCTGCCCCTCCCCTGTTCTCTCTCTTGCCCGTGCTCCCTCTCTCAAAACTAAATAACAACAACAACAACAACAAAAGCGAGAGTGGGGTGGCGCCCCGGGTGGCTCAGTTGGTTAAGCGTCCCACCCTGGCTCAGATGATGATCTCACAGTTCATGGTTCAAACCCCACGTCAGGCTCTGTGCTGACAGCTCGGAGCCTGGAGCCTGCTTCAGATTCTGTGTCTCCCTCTCTCTTTGCCCCTCCCCGCTCACGCTCTGTCTCTCTCTCTCTCTTCATTTTCTCAAAAGTGAAATAAACATTAAAAAAATTAAAATAAAAGAGAGAATCAAAGAATCCGATCTTAGAAATGTGTTCACATTTGCTAGGCAATTCAATAGAAAAACTTAGTGCGTTTCACTGCATCTGTAGACTCTTCTCTAAATAAACAACCTTACAGAAGGGAGGGCTGCCATTACTTTATGTCAGTCGTGTCTCCAGGTGTGAAGGGGACCAAATGACCTAAGATCCTACACCCCCCCCCCCAGATCGCAGAAACGTGAGGCACAAGGACTGAGTTTGGAATGACACCCACAATGTGATGACGTCATCTCTGCTATCAGACACACGGCTAATTAACACAGAACTGCTTCTCTCCAGGAAAAAGTTATTTCACTTCAGAATCAAAGTCTTAACACTATCCATTGTTCCTCATTGAATGCTGCCTTTATGAAATCTTCCCCTGATATTTCCTCTGGAGAAATGTTTCATGAAAACAAACAAAGGAAAGAAAACAAACCCTGCTGAGATGTAACTTACAAAGCTACAACGTGTTTTGTGAATGAGCCCTGCTGGCATTCAGGTTCCTGAAGGAAGCTAGCAGCCTTTCAGTAAGGGAATACTCAGAATTGTATCTTTCTACTGTGGGACTGCAAATGTTTTCCGAATAGCAGCTCTCAAGAAGACTTACTGCGCTGCGAACATTTGGTAATGGTGATTCCCGATATACTGACTTTGATTATCAGTCTCATTCACCTTCCAGAGGTTGTACAGACCCAAGAAGCCACTTCAGGTGAAGGTTCAACCAACCAGGAACAAGGTTCCAGCTTTTGCGACACTCAGGGGCAAGTGTGTTTTGTGAGGCTGGCTACTTCAAGCGGGTGGTGGGGCCAAAATGGATGAGTTAGCCTTCTCCAGAAGCCACCTGCCCTTGGGACCCTGCCAAAGAAGGAGGTCTGAGAGCCCAGCTCCTCCCGGCTCCATAACTGCTTAGCTGGGTGACCCTGAACACATCATTTACATCCCTGGGCCTCGGCTTCCTTATCCTTAAAATGTGGATATTGGGGGCACCTGGGTGGCTCAGTCGGTTAAGTGTCCAACTTCAGCTCAGGTCATGATCTCACTGTTCATGAGTTCGAACCCTGCATCAGGCTCTATGCTGACAGTGTGGAGCCTGCTTGGGATTCTCTCTCTCCCTCTCTCTCTCTCTCTCTCTCTCTCTCTCTCTGCCCCTCCCCTGCTTTCTCTCTCTCTCTCTCTCTCTCTCTGAAAACTAATATAGTAACACCTACTTCAAAGAACTATTGGGAGATAAATGAGATAGCTGAAGTACTAAAGTATTATCTATCACACAGTAGCAACAGTAAGCAAATAAAGCTGCAATAATGGACTAGAATAATTATTGAGAAGAAGAGAAAATGGCCCGCAAATATTTGCAGATGAGACAAAGTGTCTGCCACATTCCATCATCAAGCCCATCTGTGTGATTACACTGATCAGGGCCACATTTTGGGAAAAATTATTTGTAATATAACAGACATAAAGCACACTGTCCTTTGTTCAACGAGACAGAACCCAACGGTAAGAGAAGAAATTGGAAAAAGAGAAGGAAAAGACACCCCTCGTTATCAAGAAAAGTGCATCTTACCTTGTGAATTGAGAAAAACAACCCCAACAATAATAAATGACAGGTTTGAAAAAAACAAAACAAAATGACTAGAGAGTCAAGAAAGAAAGAAAGAAGAAAAAAAAGACAAAGAGAGAAAGAAAGAAAGAAAGAAAGAAAGAAAAAAGGAGGGAAGAAGAGAAAGAAAGAAAGAAGAAAAGAAAGAAAGAAAGAAAGAAAGAAAGAAAGAAAAAGAAACAATGAAGGAAGGAAGAAGAGAAGGAAAGAAAGAAAGGAAGAAAGAAAGAAAGAAAGAAAAGAAAGAAAGAAACAAAAAGAAACAATGAAGGAAGGAAGAAGAGAAGGAAAGAAAGAAAGA
>NC_064818.1:15333542-15356658 GCF_023721935.1 Panthera uncia | reverse complement strand
GAAACAATGAAGGAAGGAAGAAGAGAAGGAAAGAAAGAAAGAAAGAAACAAAGAAACAAAGAAACAAACAAACAAAAAGAAACAATGAAGGAAGGAAGAAGAGAAAGAAAGAAAGAAGAAAGGAAGGAAGAAGAGAAAGAAAGAAAGAAAGAAAGAAAGAAAGAAAGAAAGAAAGAAAAAGAAGGAAAGAAAGAACAAAGGAAGAAAAGAAAGAAAGAAAGAAAGAAAAAGAAAAAAGGAAGGAAGGAAGGAAAGAAAGAAAGAAAGAAGAAGAGAAAGAAGAAAAGAAAGAAAGAAGAGAAGGAAGGAAAGAAAGAAAGAAAGAAAAAGAAGGAAAGAAAGAAAGAGAAAAAAGGAAGGGAGGAAGAAGAGAAAGAAGAGAAAGAAGGAAAGAAAAAAGAAAGAAAGAAAGAAAAAAGGAAGGAAGAAGAGAAAGAAGAAAAGAAAGAAAGAAGAGAAAGAAGGAAAGAAAAAAGAAAGAAAGAAAAAAGGAAGGAAGAAGAGAAAGAAGAAAAGAAAGAAAGAAGAGAAAGAAGGAAAGAAAGAAAGAAGGAAATAAAGAAAGAAAAAAATGAAGGAAGGAAGAAGAGAAAGAAAGAAAAGAAAGAAAGAAAGAAAGAAAGAAGAAGAGAAAGAAAGAAAGACGGAAAGAAAGAAAAAATGAAGGAAGAAGAGAAAGAAAGAAAGAAAGAAAAAGGGAAGGAAGAAAGAAAGAAAAAAGGAAGGAAGGAAGAAGAGAAAGAAAGAAAGAAAGAAAGAGAAAGAAAGAAAGAAAGAAAGAAAAAGAAAGAAAGAAAAGAAAGAAAGAAAAAGAAAATGAAGGAAGAAAGAAGAGAAAGAAAGGGTGCCTCCATGATGGGTCTCGCTCAGCCAGCCCTATACCCTTGGTGACCTCGCCAAATTCTCGTACTCATGCTTTGGTCAAATCCATCAAATCATCTCTTTCCACACATCTTTTTTGCTATGAATAAACCACACCGAAATGTACGCGTCTAAATGTATTCATTCGTCCATTCACACGTGTGTATGAAGTGCCTGCGACCTGCCAGCCAACCTGGGGGTGCAGCGATGCATGGTCGGCCCAGCTCACTAGCGCCCCCCTCGTGTTCGATGGTTACAGCAATCAAACCCCATATTACAGCTATTTGTATACAATTCGTTCTTTCCGGTTAGATTATAAGCTCTTGAAGGGAAGGACCGTATTCCATATTTTAAACTTTTCTTTTAAGTTTATTTATGCATTTGACAGAGAGAAGCTCGAGCAGGCTCCACGTGGTCAGCGCAGAGCCCAGTGCAGGGCTCAAACTCACCAATCGTGAGATCGTGACCTGAGCCAAAATCAAGAGCTAGGTACTCAACAGACTGAGACACCCAGGCATCCCGGGAGGGACCATATTTTAATCATCTTGTTTCCCTTGGTTCCTGACAGAGTGTTCCATTAGCAGAAATTACCCAACAAGTGTTTACAGAAGCAAATCATCTCCAGCACGAATGGAACAAGAGAGCCCACGGTCTCCCTCCCACGAGCTCTTCAGATTTTAAGCCCACTTGACTGAGGCGGCTAAGACTTTCTATAAATCTGGCTGATCGTGTGATAGGAAGTAGACTGTTTTGCAACATAATCTGGAAAATGTCGGTGTTATGCCATGAGTATAAGCAGCAAAACGTGAAGTTAAGGAAGAGATGGGAAGTCACCCAAACATTTCACATGTAGGCCAGTGCGTTCCCCAATGTCCAGGTGCCTGAGTTGAGGATAAGGCACCATCACAGATCTTGACATCCTGATCCTGGCAACAGGTGGCACACTGCTGTTGGAAGCAAGCAAACGGCATCTACCCCAGGGCTGTTCCCCTACGTAGAGACATCTAAGCGAGTATGAGGTCTCTGCAGAAATCCGGGCAGGACGATAGGAAGTTTACTGGTCTGAGAACGCTGTAAGTCAACGGAGATAAACTGTGGCCTCTCTGGAGGTCAACTAGAACCTCTTGAACTTCATCGGCCTCACAAAGTTGGCCCAAAAAAGCCAGAAAGCAACAAAGGATAGGAATGAAAGGAAGCCTAGCTACCCCTGCCAATACTTATGTTGATTCCAAAAAGGTGCAAGGAAGGGGCACCTGGGTGGCTCAGCGGGGTAAGAGTCGCACTCTTGATTTTGGCTCAGGTCATGATCTCACCGTCAGTGAGATCGAGTGCTGCATCGGGCTCTGGACTGACAGAGAGGAGCCTGCTTGGGATTCTCTCCCTCTCTCTCTCTCTCCGCCCCTTCCCTGAAAGCTTGCTCACATTCTCTCTCCCTCGAAATTAACATATTAAAAAAAAAGGAAGGTCTGAAGTTGAAGGTAAAGCTGAGAGCAGAGAAGAGGAACAAGATGTTCCAGCTTCACAACTTTCTGATAAGAAAACACCTAAGGAGTTAAAACTTCCTACCAGGATTCTGAAGGCCATCTCTAGACCAGTATGGTACCAGCTATTCCGGAAAATCCCTTTCATCTTTGTAAGGACTCGAGTTTGGAGCTCAGCCCGAACTTTTCTCCTACAGCCCCTAATGATAATTGATTTCTCCTCCAGAACAAGTCTCCTGACTTGTTCAGGAGACTGGCTGCTAAGCCTTTACAAAGACTTAGTTAAGGGAGTCCTAATTTCATCAATGAGAAAATGAGGGGACCAAATGGTAAAACCATCTCTCTAAAATTATGCAACAAGTCAGTAGTTAAACCAGTGTGTCACTTCCTCAGTTCTGATGCTATTAAAACATTCACAGATTTCAAGAAACGTATTCGTTACAGATAAATCTATGTGAGAATAACCGTCCTTGCACAAGAGAAAACAGAAGAACCAAAGCAAATGAGCTTCATTTACACTTTTTTTTAACAACAGACATGTTGTACAGATTCCTGACGGCCCCTTTACCTGGGGTGTAATTGTTACCCATGTTAAGAGAGATTTAAAATGGATTTTCAGGGGCGCCAGCATGGCTCAGTCGGTTACACGTCCGACTTCGGCTCAGGTCACGATCTCGCGGTCTGTGGGTTCGAGCCCCGCGACGGGCTCTGTGCTGACAGCTAGGAGCCTGGAGCCTGCTTCGGATTCTGTGTCTCCCTCTCTCTGTCTGCCCCTCCCCTGCTTGTCCTCTGTCTCTCTCACTCTCCAAAATAAATAAACATTAAAATAACGGATTTTCAACTTGGAAAAAAAGACTAGTTGGTACAGAGCAGCTACAGCACAACACAACATGGCTTCACTCCACACTCTGCTCTGAAAGAGTTTGTCTGGATTCACATCATAAGCAACTCAAACAGTTTCTTTTTTTTTAATGTTTATTTATGAGAGAGAGAGGGAGACAGAGCACGAGCGGGAGAGGGGCAGAGAAAGAGAGAGAGAGAGAAATCTGAAGCAGGCGCTAGGCTCCGAGCTGTCAGCACAGAGCCCAACACGGGGCTCGAACTCACGAGCCTTGAGATCACGACCTGAGCCAGAGTCGAACGCTTAATGGATCGAGCCACCCAAGCGCCCCTCAAACAGTTTAAAACAAAAAGACGGTAATGAAGAACTTGCAAAAATACTGGTTTGTATCATGTGACAAAAGACCAATACCCAGAATAAAGTTTCAAAAGCAAAAAACAGTACGTGTAATAATTCCAAAGACAAACAGGCCAAAAAACAAACGAACAAAAACCATAAGTGGCCATAAAGGTGCCTAACTTCAGCATCAATTAAAACAAATAAATAGGGGCGCCTGGGTGGCTCAGTCGGTTAAGAGTCCGACTTCGGCTCAGGTCATGATCTTGCAGTCCGTGAGTTCGAGCCCCGCGTCGGGCTCTGGGCTGACAGCTCAGAGCCTGGAGCCTGCTTCAGATTCTGTGTCTCCCTCTCTCTCTGACCCTCCCCCGTTCATGCTCTGTCTCTCCCTGTCTCAAAAATAAATAAACGTTAAAAAAAATTTAAAAAAAAACAAATAAATAAATATGAAAACAATAAAAGTTTTCACATTAAAATCAGAAACAATAGACTGAGATTAGTCGCTGTTGGTGCTGGCTACAGGCTCACTCCTGAGTCACTGACAGAATCCTAACTGGGCACAACCTATCTGAGGGGCCATCTAGCAGTATCTCCAAAATTTTGAGTGTGAGTACTCTTTTATCCAGCAATTCCATTCCTAGGAATTTATCCCCAAGAGATAGTTACATAAGTATGTATATACTTGTTTACATACAAGCATTTTGTTACTTAGAGCCAAACGCTGACAAGCCCCGAAGTGTCCTTTCGTAGGGATTAAATAATCGTGGAGGTACACAAGGAAATCCGGTTCATCGTTTAAAAAAGTAGACACTACCGAAATACTAACAAGGGAAAGACATCTACGATGTACTGATAAGAAAAAAAAAAGCGACCGGGAAAACAGTATGAAGGGAATAATCCCATTTTTGTTTTGTTTTCTTAAAAAGTGCACATGCAGATTCAGACTAAAGTCTATTGACACGGGCTGCCTTCGGGGAGCGAGATTATAGGGGAGATGTATGCTCTACTTTATATATTTCTGTGTTGTCTGAACACATCTATCAATTTTGAAACTAAAGAATGCCATTTTCGACAAAATGAAGTATGCTTAAAATCATGAGCCTGTATCACAAACGTCTGTACAGTCTCGTATTCCATAAAATCCACATAACTTCACTCATCGAAATGAGCCATAAGGAAATTACTCTGGAGTCCACACCCTCTAGGCTGGAAGCTCTATACACCTGATCCAAAAAATCTTGGACAGTGTTCATTCCCGGCAGGAGCTATTTCCCCATGGTGCTGAAAAGCACAGTAAGGGACACGGGTTAATCCGAGGTGGGGGTCCAGGCAGCTTTTGCCCCTCGGTGGGCCAGAGGCTACTAACACAAGGGACTCATCGCCCGGCTTCAGGGGGGGCCAAGGAACCAGGAGGGACAAAAACAGCCAAACGAGGGAAGGTCTTCCCTTAAGACCAACCCAGGTACCACCCTCCTTTCTCCTGCGCTGGAATGTAGATGATGCCCCTTCATTGTTATTTTCACATCACAATGTCCTCGGGCATCAGGACTTCATTAGCACCTCCTCGGCCAAGTCTCCTGAGTCCCACACAAGAAGGAACTTAGTCTTTTCAGGCTGACTTTCCTTGATTCCCCCTCTTCTCTCTCCCGCGAGTAGTTCTGAAATTTCACCATCAAAGCACTGATGTACTTATATCTGGTAACAAGGAAACCCATCGTGGGCATCGCGCCCTCCTCCAGCGATAGATACCCTGGCTGCTGTCAAAATGCTTCTCTACTGAATAACATTTTAAGACACAGGCTCTCAGGCCACAGCCTTCAAAATGCACCAACACACACACACACACACACACACACACACACAGGCGACAGAGGCTGTGGGAACAAAGAGGATCCAGAGACGTCTGGACAACTGGGGGCAGGACCCGACCCTAGAGTGGACCTCAGACGGAGGGGACGAGGCTCTATAGGATGCTCCGGGCCAGGTGGCAGGACCGGCAGACAGATCCTAGATTAGGTGTTAGTAAGGAATCCATATTAAGTTCTGGACTGATCACTGAACTACTCTCGACCAAGTGAATCTCTCTATTTTTAGGAAACACACACGGACGTTTGGGGAGGGCCAAGGGCCACGATGCATGTAACTTATCCATAAATGGTGCAGAAGAAAACTGCGTGCGTGGGCGTGTGCGTGCATCTGTGTGTGGACAGACGGACAGACAGAAGGATGGTAAGTAAGCCACTTCTGATAATCCAAGGCCAGCGACCAAATGTGCAGGGGCAACGGCTACCGCTGAGGGCTCCTTCCCAAACCACCTGGTGTCCTGCTGTTACAGAAAATGCAACACGTGTGGACACACACAAGGGAGCAGCCAGCTCTGCCTTCATCCCGTGTTGGAGGAAGGCATTCCGGGTGACACCGCGGGGCCCCAGGCACAGGGGCCGGGCCTCATCCAGGGGTCCCCAGGCCTCCTCCACCCCACCCTCCATCACCTTCCTCACTCACAGTGGCCCCTCAGGGCAGGGCACACTAGCCACCAGGACAGCTGCTTCTGTGCAGCCCCTGAACCTCCGCTATGCTCACACTTTGTCCCTTTACTCTAAGTAGGGACACTCCTTGGAGTTTTAAAATTCATGCCCTTTTAAACACTTTAAGGGACAGAGGCTCACAGGAACTTGCTAGTCCCTCCTTCTGAAGCCCCCAGTTTAGGCAATTCCAAAGTTCAAACGGCTTCTTCTTCTTTTTTTATTTATTTATTTTTATTATTTTTTTAATGTTTGTTAATTTTTGAGAGAGACAGAGACAGGGTGTGAGCAGGGGAGGGGCAGAGGGAGGGAGACACAGAATCCCAAGGAGGCTCCAGGCTCTGAGCTGTCAGCGCGGAGCCCGTCGCGGGGCTCGAACCCACAGACCACAAGATCGTGACCTGAGAGAAGTCAGCTGCTTAACCGACTGAGCCAACCAGGCGCCCCTCAGATGGCTTCTTATTAATGGGACCCAGAAGCCCAAATTTAAACCTCTAAGCAGTGGCTTGGGGGTGCGGAAGGGGAGTGGACTCACCTGAGCAGGGAGAATAGAAGCCGCCAGCTTGGGCCACTGGGAGCAAGAACCTGCAAGAGAAGGAAGAGTTCTAGTTCAGAATCACAGAAAAACTTCCGGTCAGCAGTTGTTAAGGTGTGGTCTGAGAGTCCCCAGGGGTTCCCAGGACCCTTCCAGAGGTCTCCCGGGTTCAAACCATTTTCGAAGCAAAAGGCAGGATTTCCCTTTTCCACTCTCTTCCCGCCAAGGCACGGCGGAATCTTCTAGAGGCTGAGTAACCAGTCTCAGCACAAAAGGCTTGAGAGTCTAGCTGTATTCTCGTAAGCGAGGCATTAAAGAGATTTGCAAAAAATGTTCTGCTCATTAAGTTTCTGTTGTTCTGGAAAACAGTGATTCTCGTAAAACATGTTATTTACAATAAAAGGTGAAGGGCTTACTGCTGCCATGTTTAATATACGAACAACTATTTTTAAACCTCTCCATTTGAATCCTAGTGTCACAAATCTCAGTAGAGATGAGCCACATAATAAAAAGCTCTCTGGGATCCTCAATCACTTTTACAGATGTCCAGGGGGCCAAAAATTTGTCATTTACAGATGTCAAGCAAAATTTTGACAACGGCTGGTCTAAGGGTCTATTTCTGGTACTAACTTCTGTTAGGCTGCATCTGCTTTTAATATAGCAGCAGCGGACAATATTGGATATACAGCACAAAGTACCAGGTGCTCTGCTATGTACTTTCTGTACACATGTTATTTCCACATTCATGATCACTTGAACAGAATCAGCCTCTCCTGCCTCCTGGATGAGAAGACTGGTACTCTAAGAAATGGATTATCTGCCCAAAGTGAAGCACACAGAACAGGGTGTGAACTTGAGTCAGCCTGGCTCCTGAGATCGTGATCTTTTCGTTACATCATTTCTAAAAACAGTCGTTGTAAGAATTTATGCAAACTGAACCAGGGCGAGGCGCGCTGAGGCCCCGCACCTCTACCTGACATCGTGCGGACTCAATACGCCACAGCGTGAGGTGCGCGGCTTGGATGAAATGGTCACGACGTGGCTTCCCTAAGTCCTGGTAGAGTCCTGCACTCTGCTCCCTACAAAAGACAGACCCCAGTAAGTGAGCTGTCCCGCAACGGCCGGCTTACGCCTACAGTCCCAGAAACGGTATTGACCGCGATCAATTACAAGACCACCTCCCGAGAAGGCTACCGTTGGCCTTGGCTTTGGGAAGCCCACCTTTTGCAATCTGTCTCCATTCTTACAAAGCCCTGAAACAGCTGACGAAAGGTTACTATCGTTAGTCCCTCAACTGCAGCTGGATTTAAGGTTATGTGCGCCTGTAAGGGAGGGGGGAGACATTCTCACGGACTTAACTTAATGGAGCCGATGCAGCCAATTCGGAGCTTAAAAATGCAAAGCACGTACCGCGAGTCCCTCAAAAAAAATTAAACCTGGAATTACCATACGATCTAGTAATTTCCCTTCTGGGTACATACCCAAGAGAACGGACAGCACAGGTTTTGAAAAGACGCACACACACCCGTGCTCACAGCAGCCTTACTCACAATAGCTAGAAGGCAGAAGCAGCTCAAGTTTCCATCAACAGATGAACGGAAGAACCAGCTGTGGCAAATCCACACGATGGAATATTACTCAGCTTTCAAAAGGAAGGGGATCGGAACACCTTACAACACGGACGAACGCCGAAGACGTGATGCCAAGTGAAGCAAACCGGCCGCAAAAGGACAGATACTCCGGGACTCCCCTTACATGAGGTACCTAGAATAATCAGCTTCATTGAGACAGGAAGCAGAGTTGGGTGGTGGCCAGGGGCTGGGGGAGGGGGAAGGGGAGTTAGAGTTTAATGAGTACAACATTTCTGCTCGGGAAGAGGGAAAGTGTCTCGAGACAGATGGTTGCACCACTGTGTGAATATACTTAACGCCACTGAGCCACACACTTAAAAATAGTAAATGTTCTGTTGTGTAAACTTTATCTCACACACACACACACACACACACACACACACACACACCGAACAATTTATCAAAAAGACTTCTTAACATTAAATAACGGGGAAAAGAATATATTATTGGGCATCCTAGGTCATTGCTTCAATCTTTTACTAGCTTATTAACTCCAACCAGGGGCGCCTGGGTGGGTCAGTCGGTTGAGCATCCGACGACAGCTCAGGTCGTGATCTCACGGTTCACGAGTTCGAGCCCCGAGTGGGGCTCTCTACTGACAGCCCAGAGCCCACTTAGGATCCTCTGTCCCACCCCCTTCTCTGCACCTCCCCTGCTCATGCTCTCTCTCTCCCTTTCTCTCAAAAATAAACATTTATAAATAAATAAATAAATAAATAAATAAATAAGTAACTCCAACCAAGCATCCATCCACTCGGCCCATGTTCGCCAACCACCTCCCAGCTACCAGCTCCTGTGCCACGAACAGCTGAAGGAGACTGTCTCTGGGCAGCACAGGAAGGGCAGCGACCCAGGCATCGCACTAGATGTACTGAGATGCAATCTGGAAAGGCCTGCTTAGGAGACACAACTGCACGGTGAGTGATACATGTTTCTGGCACACAAAGCCACGAGCTCGTGCAACTACAAAAAAAAAAAAAAAATCGTATCCTCTGAACTATCCATATTTTTCAAAGTTGTAGGAACCCTTTTTTTTTCTCTCTCTCAAGAGGCTTTCTGGTCTTCTAATTTTTTTTTTTTTTTTTTAATGCTGGTACATTATAAAACCCTCCGCTTTTTCGAAGTCCTATTGATGAAACGGTTTGTGTTTCACGACTCACTATTTTGGGGTTAATTTCTCCTCTTCGGCGGAGACCCTTTAAATGACGTTGTGACATCCCCCACACAATGAATGCAACTCTGTAAAAGGCACTTTTCCTTCCTTTGATACAAGCAAATATCCTGTAAACAATCCGTGCTCCACTGTTTTAACTCACTGCTTTTGTTTACCGACAGGAAAGGAAACCACAAATCCTCCCAAGTGGGACTGGGGGGCTCCACGGTTCTCCATTTCCTACCGAGCAGGTGGTTTACATGAGGCAACTGGCTATTGTCTTTTGCCCTGTTTTTGCTCTGGAGAAGAAAATCGGTGGGCTTTCGGCAGAGCGTAGTTTTCTCAAAGAGCAGAACTTGGGGCTCTGCGCTGTCCTGCAGAGAGCGGGTCAGAGAAAGGCGAGATGCTCTCCTGTCCCCTGGCCCATTGCTGAGAGGCGGCGACTCACGCTCCAACAGGACTCTCTGCCAGAAAACCAGATTTGCAGGCAAAGAGAGGCCTGGCCCTTTGTTCTTACCAGCAGGTTCCTCAGCTGTTTTTCCCAGTGAAACAGGGCTCTGAGAAAGTGAGGGCAAATATTTACTTTCCACTGAGAAGAATAAAAATATTCGGTCCAGCTCGAAGTCATTACTTCTCCGATGTTAGGACATGCTTGCTAGTATTCAGGAAAAGCACCAGAGAAAGGCTACAGTGTTTTGTTCTTTGTTTTTATTTTAAACAGAAAAATTCCTTTCGAAAGAAGGACATGGGTCCGAGAGGCAAAGTCCTAAGCACCGCTTTCTGTCCTTGTACCTGTGAACGCTGGCAATGTGTGCAAGCAGTCCTTGCGCGGACCGCCCCCCACTCCCCAGTTCTGGGCCAACAGGCCAGCCACGGTTCCCGCCCTGAATCTCGGAACCACGGCCGTGTCCTGTGCACCGTCATGAGGCCCAGGGGTGCAGAGCTACAGTCTCAACCCAGACCTCACCCGCTCCAAAAGGAAACTGCACACTCCAGGAGATGGTTCCTCAAGAAGCAGATAACCGAACGTGGAATCGGCGCCAGATTCAAACAGCCAGTCGTTCCCAGAAAAGGGTTTGGCATCCGCGCAGATGAATGTCACCTTAGGCCACGTGCTCCAGGAAACGCATTTTGGAAACCGCTGCCCCTGCCACGCCCAGCGTTCACCAGCACTGACCACGCGCGGGCACGAGCCATCAGGCTTTTACTATCCCGGCCAGTCGCACTTAGACACACAGTCTTAAGTGTTTTCAGTCCATTTAGAGGTCTAGTTTTACCTGGGCGTCTCAATCACGGGCCGGAGGTCAAATGACTTCTCTGACCACCCTCAAGAGTCTACTTTTGCTGCGAATCGGGTCGGCGCGATGTGAAACTCTCAACGCGGGCAGCGATGCAGTTTGGCTACGAACATTTCCTTTGGGGTCTCAGCGTGGCGCCACGCACGACGTCACTCAGGTGGGCTTATATCTGTTTTCGTTTCGGTGTTTGTTTTGGCGGCTGTCGCAAACGTATTTTTAAATTGTTGCAAGAACCCTTAACAAGAGATTTACCCTCTTAAACGTTTAAGCGCACGATACGCTATTATTAACTCCATAGGCACGATGGGGCACAGCAGGTCTCGAGAATGTACTCATCTTTACGTTATAACTGCAACCTTATACGTATTGAACAGAAATTCCCTATCTGCCCCCTGCCCAGCCCCTGGCAACCACCATGCCCCTCTCTGTTCCCGTGGGTCTGGTTATTTTTGGATTCCTCTCGTAAGTACGATCACATGGCATCTGTTCTCCTGGAACTGGTTTATTTCACTTCGTATAACGTCCTGCAACTTCCTCCTTGTCACATACGGCAGGGTTTCTTGTTTAAGGCTGAATAGTATCCTTTGTATATATTCCCCGGCATTCTTTTCAAGTCAGGTGGAAAGAAGAAGGGCTCTGGAAACGCAGCCCCTTCAAAGTTATTTAAACATTGAATCAATATTTACTTAGCACCTCGAGCATTCAAACACCGTACTAAACGCTGTCCATTCTCGTCACCTAAGGCTCACTGCCTAATGGAGGGAGCCAACCTTTATACAGGTAAGTGGGATGAAATCTCTCGAAGGGCCCCGTTGGGGCACCAGGGAGGGGGAGGCCAAATTTTACCTGGGAGGAGAGAGAGAGGGAAGGTTTTCTACAGCAGGTAACACGGGAGTAGCCGAACCATGGCAAAGGTGTGGGGCGTGGTGGGGACAGTCCTATTCCCTCATGTCTATCAGCAAGGTACATACAGTCTTCCTCTCCCCCATGACTGGCCCAGGGTGAATAAAGAAGAATCTAGGCCTTGAATGCCTCCCCACACCTCGCAGAGCATTCATCATCCCTGTAACACTCTGCTCTCGTATCTAAACTCTAGGATCCAGGAGGGCGGGGGGCAAGGTTCACACTATGCGTCCCGTCCTAAGTACTGTGCTCCGTGCTTTTCTTCAAAAGTACCCGGTCGGTATTTCCCGAAGATTGAAGGAAAAAGAGAAGGATGGAGGGAAAGGGGAGGAGGGAGGAAAGAGGAAGGAAAAAAGACTGGCTCTCTGTGAAGACTTGAAAGCCGCGGAGAATGAGAACACAGGAGGCCAGCACAGTAAGGAGCACACGGTGCGCATCGGCCGGAAGAGAGAACGGAGGCGTTTCAGGACGGAATTCCCAAGGAATGAGCTAAACCATGTGCAATCACCCCTGCGCTGCCATTTTTGACCTACAAAAGCAGGAATTTCATGTGACTCAACCTCCCACACGCTCCTCCCCAGTGAGCTTAACTATTCCACGCCTATGACTGTGACGCATCACTTGCTTTGGTACCCTGCTAGCTTTGCGCCCAAACAGCGAGCTGTCACCCCACCGTGCCACCCCACCCCGGCACCCCTACCTCGACATGCGAAGGGCGGAGCGCACATCCCTCCCGCCAAACCTCGCCCTCGGCCCCCGCTCCACACCCCGGCTGACGTCTCTTTCTCCCTGCCCGTGCCCTCGTCCGCCACCGTGGACCGTGGCAGCTCCGGTGTCTGTCTGCCCGGCACACCAGGGCCACGCCCCCTTCTTCTGGCTCTTGTGGGGAACCTTCCCTGGCCCCACGTAATGCCGTCCACTGGGCCACTCGAGGCCCGGCATTCCCTCACCCTCAGTGCCCAGTTCCGTGTGCAGAACCAAAGCCAAGTCGTCTACATCGTCCCTGGACAGCGCAGGGGTCTGGGGAGGGAGAAGTTCGGTTTCAGCTAAGAGCACTAGCTAGGGGGACTTGAGCTCCTGCTACTGGCTGCCGTCTTGCCGATGACACAGAGAGAGCGCGGCCGTGAAGGACTCCGCAAAGCGGAGTCAAGATACAGAGAAAGGGTCTGGGGCCACGTCAGAACCCCCGGCTCTGTAGCATGCTACTCCTAGATGCCTCCGTTACTTGAGCGATACCCTTTCCGTTTCTGCTTAAAGTTGGGTTTCTGTCATTCATAACCAGTGGTCCAGATGAATTACCTGGGCAAAACTGTACCGCGCAGAACATCACCTCAAAGGAGTCTTCAAATGATTCCCCTAAGATGGCCTTTACTCTGACAGTCATGGCGTCAGTAGGCTCTTCCCCAAATAAAGAAGCCCTGTGGTTCCCATCACCCCAAACGCCAGCATCCTTACGGCCTCAGTGAGAGGCCTTCACCCCAAAACAACTTTCTCAGACATCTCCAGAGGAAAAAAGTTTTCAAGAAAACCCTTCTAGACAGACAGTGTCTCTTGCTCTCTGCTACCCCCAGGGACCATTCCTTACACCATTTATTCTGACATTTTTCAGTCAGTATCGTAGATGATGATTTATTTATAGACGTCTGCCACCTTCAATCGGGAGTTCTTAATGAGCAGAGGCCTTAGGCACAAGAGGTAATCGATACACCGCTGGTGACATGACTAATCCTAAGCAGGAGAGCCTCCTGTGTTCAAAAACAATGGCTGGCGATGACGTCACAATCGATTCGAAGCCTGCACCCCTTTTCCATAAATTTATTACGTTACTTTTTCTTCGGGCTTCTAAGCATAAATAACTAAATCAGCACGACTACTGAGACGTCCTTGATGCGGCGTAGCAAATGCTCTGGGCTCCCTCAGTACATCCCACAAATAAGGTGAGGAGGAAGGACTCTTGGGAGCCAGTACCCCCTTGCTAAATTAAGCTAGACAGCTTTCACCACCCCTCGGTGATCGCAAAGTCCAAACTTGTAACCAAGGCAACCAAGCACTGGCGGTCTGTCCAGCCGCCTCTTCCAGCCCCTCGCCCCGCCACGCTTGCTCACACACCCAAACGGTGGTTTTCACTTGCTTAGGTAGAGGGTGGAGCAGTAAGAACTCCTGAAACTGTTTGGCGAACACGCTCTCCTCTACCGAGTGTGTGACACGTGATGAATAATGACATCATGTTAGTTTGGGAACCGGGAACATTTTTATTAGCAGAAGGATGTGCGTGGTGGATTGAGATCCATCACCACAAACGCGCCTACCTGGGGGCAAAAAAAAAAAAAAAAAAATAGGATGTTGAACTTGGCCCACACAGTTGATACATGTCTTTCCATCCTCATTTGCTAGTTTGCTTTATCATCCGCTTGGAGACAAGCAAAACATCACAAATAAGAAAATATCCTTCCTTAACGTGGCGGTGCGTGGTCTGAAGGGCTGGCAACAGATCCAAACTTAGGGACACCCTCAAAACCCGTGGTACCCTGCACGGTCTACAGGTCGGACAAAATTCTAACGTAACAATATGATGATGCCATTTTAGGACTTGGGGACCCTCCGTCGTATACCTGAAATCGTGTTCAGTAAATCGATCAAGAAAAGAAAGGATAAAACATACTTCAGAAATTCAAGTAGATTCCCTACCGTAAGGATAGTTGCCAAGAGCAACCATGATAAACTGAAAAAGTCTAAATTCACGCAGATGACTCCTGGCCTCCATAAAAGGTAAAATGTCCCAACTAAAAACCTTGCTAGCAGGGCTGTCTGTTTTCTGACACTGGGAGGGACAGAACCCATCACCAGATGCATTTTTTTGAATCACCCTTAAATATCGCTTACACAAAACTCAAGATGAAAAGTCTATGCTGAGCTGGGCAAACCAGACAGAAGGAACATGAGAAAGGGAAAATACACTGGCATAGATTCATCTACTGAGGGCTTGACCACATCCAGAACGGAAGAAAGAACTCTGACCATGCAAAGTGACATAATAATTGTGTTGCCACCTTGGGCAGGGCAGAGGATCCCAGCTAGTATGTAAGGGTGCACTTCCTTTAAGCCCCATTACTTCACTTTGTTCATTTTTTTTTTAAGTTTATTTATTTATTTTGACAGAGAGAGAGAGAGAGAGAGAGAGAGAGCACAAGCAGTGGAGGGGCAGAGAGACAGAGGGATAGAGAGAGAATCCCAGATGGATTCAGGAATCCATCTTACAAACCATGAGATCATGATTTGAGCCGAAATCAAGGGCCGGACGCTTAACTGACTGAGCCACCCAGGCGTCCCTCACTTTGTTCAACTTGAAACAATTATGTATCTTAGTCAACTGAGGCGTAGATCTTTATTGTATACACCTAAATGTAGAAAATGGGAAGCTAACCTCCGTAACTGATACGCAATTTGGGGAGAAAATACAGTGGAACCATCTGAAGTGTAACAAGAGAACAACACTTGCCCATCCATGTAGGTTATCAGCCATCATCAGGGAGACATGTCTTCTATGTTTTCTCAGTACCAAGATATCAGACCTTTAGGTGATATGTTCTACAAGTGTTCTACCTATATGTTCTACACGTACAATCAGTATCCTAGTCTAGGGGCTACCGCTTGTTTTCTAACTGACTTCCCCTCCTTCCCCAGCAATGGAAGATATTTTACAGCCTCAACTCTAGAAGCAGACATCCTACCACCGCAGAGCAGTGGGCCTCATTGTACAAGCACAGATGAAGAGGTGCGGTCTCTAAGTAAAGTGGGGGAGTAAGAATGATATGGGCCAAAGGTTAGGAACTTTGCAAAAATGGAAAGTGACCAAAGCAGAATAATCTCCTCTTAATGTCCTCTCTCTTCCTCCCCTTTCCTTCCGATCTCTCTCGCCTCCAAAAAGTCTTCCCCCTCCAAAGGAGCCCACAATTTGATATCTATACCTGTCTACACAGAAGTACAGCAATGAAACAACACAAAACGACCAAAGGAGGAAGAAAGCCCGTCTGGAAGAGTCATGCTCCATCACAAGGTTCTCTTGGTCTTAGTAACCTAACAAGGGGGGAAAGCAGAGCAAAGAGGAAGCTAGAGTGTGGATCCTGAACGTGCAAATCGCAGGGTTTCTAGAACTGATGAAAACAAAGCTGGAGGTTGGTAATAATGCCACACTGACTTGCACACACTGTACAAATGCCCGCTGACCTGAATGAAAGATTTCACAGGTCCCAAGCAAGAAAAGCATGAGGAACAAACCTGGAAAGGGTGGTACCTCTAATCTGTAACCATAACACCAGTAATAAAAAGAAAACTGGAGAATAGGGTTGGGATGGTATTTCAAAACAAAAGGCCAACGTGAAAAGATAGTATTGACTTGGCTTGACTTCATTAGCCACTCCAGAAAACTCCCACAGAAAGGCAAAACACAAGACGCGGCTCCTCCTCCAGACCTCATGTTTGCTGTGCATGGGGACAGGGCTGGGACAGGGGGTTCTGCCACGCTTCTGCCCACACTGCTCTTTGGTAGCTTCTCAGTGATCGCGTGGGTCGATCTGATCCCAGTGACGTCAATGAAAAAGCCATAAACCAGAATATCTAGGCTCATGTGATCCACACGCTTGAGGAGATGTCCGCTAAGGTATTTATTAATATTTTATCAGACGTTTTCATTTTGCTCAGACTAGCACATCACCTCTACAATGCCTCTACAACTGGGGATTCCTAATGGAAAGAGCCGTTGAAGGAAACCTGGCCTCGTCTCGAGAGGCCCTAAGGGACTAACTCCAGCCTGGGTATTCCACGTTCACAGAAGGAGTCCCTTGCACCATCACACAAAATCAGAAAACCAAGAGAAAAATAAAATGGGGCAGAATATCAACTCCCGAGAAACCGACCAACCTGACAAATTCATAGTAACGGTAACAAAAAACGAAGGCAGTAGTTCTAACCCATGAAATAGTGATTAGCCCCCACCATCACCCAGGTAAGTTTCTTTTAATGACTAAGAAAGGAAAGCACAGACAGAAATGACAAGGTGTTCTAGGCACAAAACCTTTCTCTTCTGGAGCCTTCCGAAGAGCAACTCACCTGTGATGCTTCAGAAGCACAAAACAACGTAAACGGCCGAACCGCCTAGTCATGGTGCAAACACACTTGGAAAACGGGAGTGAATGACTTTATCACGGGCAGCAGAATCAATTTCACAACCACTCCACGCCCCTGCCCTTCGCGCTGGAAAACACTGGTTTTCTTAAGCTAACATCCACAGAGGCTGCAGTGTTGACGGGGGAGGTGGTTCTGCACAGCCAGTGACAGGGACTTCCAGGGGTCAGGAAAGAGACCTGCGAGGGCCAGGGCAGTGAAGGAAGGGAGGAGCGTCACAGTGCAGCATGGACGGGACAGGCTGTGCAGCTCCCTTTCACGATGTCCTAAATTACCTCAAGGAGCACTCGATAAACCAGACTGTCTTCAAACCCACTGACTTTATGAACCCGTTACTCTTGATCTAATGACTCAAACTACAACACGTTTCTGGAGTCACACAGCAGGCATGGATTTAGATGTCTCGGACGCGTGAGCCGCCACCCCCAGTGAGAGTTCCAGCCTCTAGGATCTCTCTTCACCTCGGGCCCCGCCACGTCTGCGGTCTGTGTCTGTACGATCAGTACAAATCAAGCCCAGCTTCTGCTTCACCGAGCACCCTCCCCATTTGTTTTAAAGCAACAGTTCTCGGGGTGCCTGGGTGGCTCAGGCGGTTAAGCATCCGACATCGGCTCAGGTCACGATCTCACCCTCCGTGAGACGAAACATTACCTCGTACTTCAGCGAGCAATCCACTATTCAGACGTGGCTTGGTGGTGACACTCGACAGGAAAGGAACAACGTGGGCGTGTTTTCAAGGGAAACGGCCAATAAGCTACTGAGATCTCAGCCTCTATGCAGCCCTAGGACTCTTTGAAAACTTGTATTTCCATATGCACCGTGACACTGACAACTTCCCTGTATTTAAAGGCTTTTCCAATTGGCAATAGGATATTTTTAACTTACAAAATAAAATCTATCAACACTTGGGAGATGTTCCAAATGACCAATGCGTGACGTTCAAAATCACATCCGGGACAGAGTTTTGAAAGTTAATATATGTGGTTTCAGAATCCACATCTCAACCAACCTTTAAGAAACCACCACTAGTTGGGGAGCCTGGGTGGCTCAGTCGGTTAAGCGTCTGACTTCGGCTCAGGTCATGATCTCGCGGTTCACGAGTTCGAACCTGCCTTGGGCTCTCTGCTGTCAGTGCAGAGCCCCGCTTCGCTTCTGATCCTCTGTACCCCCCTCTCTCTGCCCCTCCTCTGCTGGTGCATGCTCTCTCTCTCTCTCTCTCTCTCTCTCTCTCTCTCAAAAATAAATAAACATTAAAAAAGAAACCACGACCATTTGGGGCGCCTGGGTGGCTCAGTTGGTTGAGCGTCCAACTTCGGCTCAGGTCATGATCTCATGGTTCACGAGTTCGGGCCCCGCATCAGGCTCTGTGCTGACAGCTCAGAGCCTGGAGCCTGCTTCAGATTCTGCGTCTCCCTCTCTCTTGGGCCCCTCCCCTGCTCATGTTCAGTCTTAAGACACTCCCATCCCCACTCTCTCCCCAACCACACCACACATCCATGTGAGGCTGGATTTTCATCATACATGGCAACTGAAGAACATATCACAGCAGAATGGATGCAGACACAAAAATGAGAACCCAGCTGTCTTTGGTTATGCCCAATATTCAAGGCATTTTTATAGAAAGGTATAAAAAATTCATACAACGCTTCTTAATTAGGTTTGTTTGGGTTTGGAAAATGGTGACTTTTGACAAAAAAAAATGCTGTTTATGTTAACGTGAATTCTGCTCAGTAACGATTTTTTTTTTAATCTCTTGGTTTTTATTTCTAATGTGATACACATCAGTGGATACACCCATATAAACAAAAGCTCCCTGGAGTCCTCGATAATTTTGAAGTGTGTACAAAAGTCCCGAGACGAAAATATTTGAGAATCACCACCTTAAAAAGGAACACTTAGATGGTAACTCCCACAGGGAGACAAATTTGAGAAAGAAAGCAGGTGGGCTAACATTTCTTAATCATCAGATGACAATGCAAAAAACAGTCCCATCTTAATTCATTAAGCCAAATATACATTCACTGAGGTCTCTCTTTAAGGAGAGACAAATGGTTAAGGTATTTAAACATGTGGATCGCCATTAATCTTCTACAGATTTCCCAAATGACTGGTCTCGTGTGACGTTAGGGTAACACCGTATGCAAATTCACCCAATTAGCTCACTGATACTTGTACACTCTCCCGAATTCACTAACATCCACCACATTGTCTTTTGCCACCATTGGCTGAGAGACTTCTCACTGAATTATTGATTTTCTGCCAATTAATTACCATAGTAAGATTCAGTAGGGCTTATCTCTGTAGAAATTGTCCCTTCTCCAGTCTTCCTTTTCTTGGACCCTTTAGAGTCTCTTGGGGAATCAAAATAATTGGAAGCCTAAAGACGCGTTCCTGAATTCTAAAAATATCCCTGGCATAACTTACAAACAAGCCAGTTGTCAGACGCTTAAGTGGACAAAGACCTATTTTTCACTGCATAACAGGCTTTGATGCTTTTCCCTTAGATCTTCCCTCAATTCTCTGTCACTTCAACAACTTTACCACTCGAATCTTAGAATAAATCAGTTGTGCTGAACCCAGCCGAAGACTGCTAAGTACATTCATGTACAAACGCTCATTCATAAAAGCCGCATGCTTGACCTTACAAGAACAATAGAGAACAAATTCGCCTTACCGATGGGCAAGCATGGAAATCTAAGAGAAGGGAAAACAGGGTCTAATTCCCGAAATAATACTTGCACAGCTAAGCGGACGTCCCTGCAGCAACTCTAGGATTTAGACTCCACAGCAAAAGAGGATGCTATTCAAAGCCTCCGGATTTCATCTCAAGAATACCCATTATGGCCCTTCTTAAGTTCTCTAAAATGTGGGTGTCACCGGCTTGAGCAGTGAGACTCAATAAGGCTCTATGTTCAGCACAACCTCAGTCTGGAAAAAGCAAACAAATTAAGCCACAGTGTAAATGCTGAGGAAGGAGAAAGAGAAGGAAAGAAAGAAACTTTACGACAGCATCCACATTTAACAAGGTTGCTGGAGGAAGAAAGACATTTTGAGTTATACACATTCTTTTCTGGAAGGAGGGAAGGCACAGAGGAAAAACACCGAGGACTTGGTATCAGATGCACCTTGGGACCCCAGCCTCACCTACATCCTGAAAGATAGGGCCTGGGGCCAGCCCACAGGACCTGCCACACAGCATGTCAGCCCTGGCTTCCTCCTACACCTGCACCAGCATACACACAAAAAAAGAAAAAAACTGGTCCTGCAGTGAAGGAGAGTGAGATCTTCCAACGCCCAGCCAACCAGAGTCACTGTACAAACAGCAAATTCATTAACATGCAACAGACAAGGGGCAACTGGCTAGAGAAGCAATCCTCTAAAGAGAGAACTGAAATCCACCGACTTCAAACACACATAATACCAACAGGAAAGCCTGTGCTTCCTCAGACTTTCCTCCATATAGTTTAGAACAAACAAAAGGTTTCAAACCTTGAGCAAGTTCAGGGCTGCTGAGAAGAAAAGCTGGTAAATCGGAACGTGGTGCATTCAGAGTGTGGGTTTGTTTTCCGGGGAGCAGGGCAGAGGGCTCACCGACCTATTTCGTGCCCCCAGCACCCCGGTGTGAAGGTATCGGCCCGAATGGGAATCATGAGAAAATAGGCAAGTGTATCTGAACGGGAAGACTTAGTAACACAGAAATGAGTAACTCTGCCTGTTACACAAATATTTCACACGTGATTCTCTACTTCCCTGACCAAACTGGAAAATAACTCGACTGTTTATATTTCGGGGGGGGGGGGGGTTATAAAAAAAAAAGGAGTACTGAAATGTTCCACGTGGGTCAGCAGGGGGACTGGAATCAATCCTGTAACGTGTGGACTAATCAGGACTGCATTTGGAAGGCTATCCTCTTCCTCCAGCCCCAGGTCCGCCCAGGGTGCGAGGGGCAGTGGGCCGGGTGGGGGTGGCGCTCAGGGCTCCTGGCAGACCAGACAGGACAGCAGGCTCAGCGCTGCTGAGCCTAGTCCCTTCTTTCCCACTAATCAATGCCCAAAGGGGCGACCAGGACCAGGGGGAAAGATGGCTGAATTACCTATTTCTACTAATCTACTACTGAAAATAAACCACCAGAGAAAGGGAAGGGAAAGAATGTAAAATTATCAATTCTTAGACACACACACACACACACACACACACGCTGTTAGAGGCTGTCTGATAGCGAGAGGAATATTTAGCACAGACATTTGCAGACACTTACTGTCTGAATTAAAATGGGAAGCGGCAGAGATAGGAGTCACTGAATAATTAGCAATGACGACAATTTTACTCTGCTATCTGCCAGATACAATTACGTTCACTCCATCTCCGGAGGTAAACACATCCGAACTGGTAGATCTGAATGGGACCACCTGCCACTTGTCTTTGTTTTGTTTTGTTTTGTTTTAAAGGTTCTTCATTTCGGGATACAACTATGGACACCTAAAATGTTTACGTGCAAAAAAAAAAAAAAAAAACCAGTCATAGCCTATTATAAATTGTGACTTCTGGTACTGAATCAAAATAACTTCTGGTTTATCTGGGAAAATCAAACAAGAGCTGATGTATCAAGCTGTCTACACGTTGCTGGCCTGAAAGGCATTAGAAGGGCTAAGCAAAACTTCCTGAATCATCAAAGAAAGGAAAGTTTATTGTTACCCAGAAACTTGGTAAACTGGTAAGTTTTCTAGAATTTAAAAAAAAAAAAAAAATTTCCAAAACCTTTCCTTAAGGGCCTCAGAAAACCAGCAACGAGCCTAATTTCTTACTACCGAGTAGAAAGGAGCACCGATATGTCAAACGTCGGTGTACCCTTTCCATATGTTCGCCACACGAGAAAGAACCCTGGAGCACACATGCCTTTCTCTCCTTAAATCCCACATCTCCTTCTTTCCTCTGCACAACTAGAAAAACAGAAGAGGGGGCAAAATCGTTATAAGTAACTAAGAAGATCTGCTCCTTCACTGCAAAAGATTCTCAGGTTTGTTTTTTTTAATGCTTTATTATTTGGTGGCTGGCGGAGGGGGCGCAGAGGGAGAGGGAGACATAGAATCTGAAGTGGGCTCCAGGCTCTGAGCCATCAGCACAGACCCTGACCAGGGCTCGAACTCAAGAACCAAGAGAGAAAGACCTGAGCTGAAGTCAGATGCTTAACCGACTGAGCCGCCCAGGTGCCCCAAGATTCTTAGTTTTAACAGCAGCCCAACTGCTGAGCCGGACATATGCAGGTAAATCCAAATTTCTTAGGAAACTCAGACACCAGCTGCAAAATGAATCCAAACATGCGTCTTTCCGGGGGCTGCATAAATTACGACATCTCCTATCTCACACTCCTAACAAAAAACAACACTTCCAAGAAAAACAAGAAGAGATTTTCTCTGAAAATTAAATACTCCCCCACAAAGATGCCTCTAAAATGTTACATTAGCTGGTCATACTCCTAAAAGTCAAGAAGTACTCATTTGTTTAATAGCCCATGTTTACAGAGTCCTAGTGGTGGCCGGGGACAGGGGCTGAAGCCAGGAGCCAGCCCCCACCAGCCCACAGGATGCTAGCATTCAGCCTGTGGATCAACACCAACCCACTTTCCCAGATATTCTTGAACGTAAGCAAGATATTAACTAGAGGTGTTCCTTTCTAGGGCCTGACACAAAGACTACATTACATAAAAAGTTTAAATGCATATATAGTTCTACAGAATAAGGAATTCTGAAATAACTCTCCGTAAAGATTTATTGTCTCTAGGGTGCTTTTCATAAAATGATTTATTGTGGTTTCACCAAAATGATTAGAGAGAAACATTCCAAAATATCTATAAAACGTTGCTAGGCATCTCAAAAGTTAGCCAAGTGGCAAGAATGTTCCAACAAGTTGTCAAAATAAAATGAAAAGACAAAAATTCTCGGCAACACAGAGAATAAAATAACGATATCCCATTAAAAACAAAAAACAAAAAAAAGTCCTTGTGTGAAATGAGCAATAGTCACAGAGCTATAATGAGGATCTTTAGAAAAGTGGATTTCTAACAGGCAAGTAGTTGGACCACGTGGCCCCAGGGATGTTTTTTTTCCTCCGTGGATACGAGGGCAGAGACCTTGCCTGGGTAGGCACGGACTAGCTCTTTTTCTGCATGGTCAATGCTAACCCACACAGGCAAGCTCAGGTCCCTCCGACAGCGGTACTCAGCCGCCCCCTTGACCTCTGGCCGGTGGATCGGGCTTCTGACCCTCTAGCCTCCTGTCGACCAGCAGACTGGTCCCAGTCCCCGAGATTTCTCAAAGCCCCTCTCCCCCACAATCTTTCGGTGACCTCACTCCATCACCCCCCCCCCC
>NC_064818.1:15299890-15333442 GCF_023721935.1 Panthera uncia | reverse complement strand
CCCCATCACGGGCCTTAACCACCTACTAGCTCTGGCTACCTTTTCCTTTTCCCTCTCCATTGGTTCATGTTTTCTCTTCGCTTTTCCTGTTACGAGTTAGGTGGAACTGGAGTCATACCCTGCAAGTCTGTTTTAGCCCGGGGGGGGGGGGGGGGGGGGGGGGGGGGGGGGGGAGGGCAGGGCATGGGTGTGATTGAATAAAAAGCGAGCAGATGGTCCTGGGAAGAGCGTAAAAACACAAGGAGAAGTTGAGTCAGAGGGGCTAGGACCAAGGATGCAGCACCAAGGGAGACATGACTAACACCCACAGGGGCCTGGGTAGGGATCGCACCCGAACCTCACTGTAAGCTCCCAATCATCCATTCCAGTAGCTCTTTCTGGAGCGACTGTGCCCGTGTAATTCTGTTCCGGAGAGTTCCCTCTTCGTTCTCTCCCTGTGAGAAACACCTTGAACCAGCACTAAAGGCAACCGTTGGGACTCTTTTCCCAGCCTCGCTGTTAACTCTTCCCTTTAAGGGTTTAGCAACATCAGTGCGCTTCAGCGTTCAGGAAATCTTCTCCCAGGTCAACCACATGAAATGGCCCGAGTCTCCCAACTTTAATAGGCTCTTTCTTACATCTGGTCAGAATCTCTGCTGTTTCTAACACCATTTAAGTTCACTAAAAATTCCAAGTCCCGGAAGTCAGAAAGAGTACCAATAACCCCCCAAAAGCTCAGCGGCGGGGGATTCCAGATTTGAGGCTAGGGCTCTGACCCAGAACAGGTGGGGGGGGTGGGGGGTGGGGGGAGGTCCTGGCCACGGCCACGTGTCAGAATCACCTGAAGAGTTTCAGGAAGTCCCTGCCCCCAGGCTGCCCCACTCCTATTGGATCAGAACCTCTGGGGTGGGGCCGGGCACGTGTAGTCTTTCAAGAACCCCCCTCCCCCACCATGATCCCAGTGTGCAGACAAGTCTGAGAAGGCTCTTCTTGAACTCCAGGGAAGGCACTCATTCTGAAGATCAGGAACAGCCAACGTGTGATCGGAGCCGGTTCCTACTAAGCACTTACAACACCGTTGGCAGGAATCAGGTCATTTACACCTGGCTAGGCAGGGGGGCGCTGGGTCGCAGTGTCTTTCCTGTCAACTACTCTCTTTTCATTCATATAAAGAAGACTTATCCCCCACCTCATGTAATTTCCAGTCCAAAGAGCACCAAGCTTTGGGGCGATGAAGGTCTTACTTCAATAAAGTGGCTACACAAAACAACACAAAAACGTAAAGAAGAAAAATGTGAAAGTCTGAGCGGCTGATTACAATGAAAGGTCTAGCAAAAAGTTTCAACCCGACAAAACCTCCCCGCACCTCCCAGTCCCCCTGTGAAGGAGAGCAAGGAGCAAGGAGAGGCGAAGGTCAGAGGCACCCCAGTCTTTGTGCTGCAAGGCCACTGCTGTCACTGGGCGGACCCTGATTCTTTTCAGCTGTCACCGTCATCACAAAGGACAGAAGGCCTGGAGACTGGACACTCTATCCCAGCGCACTAATCTCATTCCATCCAGCTCAGACTGGGCTTGAGTCTCAGACTGGGCTTGAGACGAGGTCTGCAAAGTCATCTTTTGTACTTCCTCCAACAATAGGGGTTTTCAAAATCCTGACTTTCATAGAAACTGTCTAAATTAACTTTCAGGAAGTGGGGGTGGGGGTGGGGGGGAGACTATGTGTAGACTTCCACGTATCCTTAGAGTTAGAGTCTTTGCAGCAAATGACCATTTTTGTCCCGTCAATATTCTCTTTCAGAAAAGAAAAAAAACTGACTTTTGGAGACATACGAAATGTGAGCTTGATTCCATTAAAAATTTCAAAAGGGAAAAACGTTCCTACTTTCGTTATGAAATCATCATTCAGTGCTTGCTTAGACGATCGACTGGGTCCATAAACACTTGCAAACCAAATGGTAACTAGGTCAGAACACGCAGGAATCCGGTCTTCCACGATGGCTGACAATTACCTGGAAAGTTCCACTGCCGGGGAAGAGGTGAGTGGCTTCCCTTGCTGCCTGCAGAACTGCTCTCATTCACTAAGGATGCCTTCAGACCCTTCTAACGAAAGTTAACAGCAGGTCTGAAGCTGGGGGTGGCGGGGCGGCGGGGTATGCTGGCGAGACGCAGAGGAAGGGCAGGAGAGAAAAGACTTCCTTCAAGGCAACTCAGATTCCAGCAAGTGGGTGGGCTCACCGTGAAGCGGTTCTACGAATACTCAATTCGGGCAGCCCTGGAACATTCGGTAAGAGTCTTCCAGGGTTCACGTGGTCACAGGAAAACTGCCCTGTGGGTTTCCCACACGCGCGACAAATTCCAAATGGGACAGTGCCACTGGTTTGCAACTTGCTGAAAAACCTCAAAGCGAGGGCCCAAAGCATAGCACAGCTGGGCCCCCAATCACACACGAGGAAGGATCCTAACATGATTTTCTGGTCACTGAAACGTACCTGTGCTAATATGAAAAGAATCTGAATTCCAATGTGCTAACATGAAATAGAATTCGTTCCAGAAAAAAAAAAAAACTACTAAAATATTGCCTGTTTGCTTTTTTTTTTTTTCTTTTGGTCAACTAATATATTCTAAAATACCCGTATTCGTATGGAGAAAGGGTAGGGGGCTCCACTTGAATCCAACAAAATAGCTATAAAGGCATGGTCTATCTGGAGAGGCAACAGTTTATTATTATTTTTTTTTAATTTTTTTTTTTAACGTTTATTTATGTTTGAGACGGAGAGAGACAGAGCATGAATGGGGGAGGGGCAGAGAGAGAGGGAGACACAGAATTGGAAGCAGGCTCCAGGCTCTGAGCCATCAGCCCAGAGCCCGACGCGGGGCTCGAACTCACAGACCGCGAGATCGTGACCTGAGCCGAAGTCGGGCAACAGTTTATTATTCTTGAATTTCATATTTATAGTATTTAATAATGTATTTAACACTCCAAATAGGATTAAATTTCATATTAAAACAAGCACTAGAGAGAAGAGTAGTAGTACGAAGGCTACGGTTCGTGAGAATTTCACTTCCCAAAAGGACAGCGCCGTCTCCTATTCCAGGGTCTGTGAGTACAGCTACCATTGAAACGTAGCGTCTATACCACCACCGTCCGCGTTCCCCACCCTGCTAACTAGGATACCCGCGTTTGCTGCACGGATGGTTGCCGGAGTCCAGCTCCAACAGGTCCAGGGGTTCCCGAAGGACCGACGGTGTCGGTGAAAATAAAACAAAACGAAAATAAAAAAAACTAAAAATAAAAAACTAAAATAAGAAACTGAAACTAAAATAAAAATGGACCTGGACAACAGCAGTGTGTTGAACTGGCTGATCTGTTGCAGCAAACGTGGCATTATATTTGCTAGTGATCTCCTTGCGGCATACGTCATCGACGTTTTTCTAACATCACCTAACTTCGAAAATGTTCCTATGTGTAATCAACCTTTAAGAAATGCCGTGGCGATTTTCTCGTAATGTTCCCGCATACCCTTTGACTATTGATTAATTTCTTACATTATTCCATTATGCACCCACGTGTGTCTATAATTATCTATAGTCTATAAAGCGTTTGCTTTGCTGTTCGCATGAAAGGCCCTCCATTTCTCAACACCTCAAGTGGAACAGTTACAGGGACATGACCTCCTAACCACATGAGGCCAGAAGAACAATGCGTTTGCCTCCGTCCGAGGTGCCAGGAAGGGGCCGAAAAAGCCTTAGAAACCCATGCCCCATGCATTCTCAGAGAGACAATGCACCTAGGAACCAATGAACCATTCTGTACCTTAACCGACTAGGTTCAGTCATCATCTAGAATGCCTCCGGGGGGGGGGGGGGGGGGGGGGGCCTAGGGGTTGACGTCACCTGTGCCCAGAGATACACTCCTTAGTTGCCGGAGTGGGGCTTTCAAATCCATATGTCTCTCCTTTATTGGCCTCCTTTGCTGGCAAACGCATGAGGCTATCCTTCCTGTAAGCAGAGGAGTCGCCATAGGGGATGGCAAGGGCTACACGTAAGGCCGCACAATTTCTTGCGGAACCTTATTTTCTTCCCGAATGGTTCTTTTCCCAGGGGGCCTGCCCAGGGCCATTCCCCAGCAGACAATACCCCAGGTAGTTTTAAGGCCGAATTACCTAAAAGCGGGAGTACAAGATGCTTCCCTGTCGGGCGGTCACCAATCCGCCCACAGCCCGGGTCCTGCCACTCAGGCTGGGGTGGCTCGGCTTCCGGCAGATGGTTTATCTGAAAGTCGGCTATTAAAGTACATTAGAAACAGTCGCGATTTAAAAGAAATACTCTTACCCTCATTCAACCTACAAAAATGTGCTGACCGCCCATCACGTCTAAGAACATGCTGGAAACTGAGGCACCAAAGGTAAGACAGTCGCTTGGTCTCCACCACCACCACCCCCCTCCCCCAGAGCATGTGGCCTGACGGGGACGGGAGGGATTCCACGGCGGGGGTACTGGCGGCTGTACTAAGTGCCTGGAGGAAAAGACCCGGATGATCGGGGAGTGGGGAGCTGAGTCCAGAACCGGGGAGAGGAGGTCAGGAGGGTGTTCTCAGCACTGGTGTCCGAGTTGAGAGCTGAAGGAGGAGCAGCGCTGGCCAAGCGAGCGTGGGGTGGCCGGGCCTGGAGGACAGATGGCAGGTGGCACAGCTGCCCCCGGGGAAGACGCACTGCAGACACGGTCTGGACGGGGGAAGGGAAGGCACAAGGTGGGGACAGTGGATCCGGCAGAAGCCAGGCAACAGTCCCCTGTCTGGTGGCAACGGGTGCCTGGGCTCCAGCCTAAAGAAATGACAAGATCTGATCTGGGAGTCTAATCGCTCAGACTACTGTGGAGACCAGACATTTCAGAGGTGGAATCGGAAGCCCAAACGTGAATTCCTTTTGGCAAGGCTGAGTCCGATGCATCAGAAACAACTTTTGCAATGCAAATAAATACCCCATTTTATTTATTTTTTTCATGTTTATTTCTTTTTGAGAGACAGAGCGCAAGTGGGGGAGGGGCAGAGAGAGAGAGGGAGACACAGAAAAACAGGCTCCAGGCTCTGAGCTGTCAGCACAGAGCCCGATGTGGGGCTCGAAGTCACGAACTGTGAGATCATGACCTGAGCCGAACTCAGATGTTTAACCGACCGAGCTACCCGGGCACCCCTAAATGCCTCATTTTAAAAAACAGGTTTTCTGCATGAAGATCTTTACGTATTGGTTTTCCTAAAGCGAGGTATACCTGCACGTGAGCCGCAGGCTGCTGACAGCTTGCAGATAACTATCTGCCCCTTCACCCCCCTCACCTGGCTGTGAGCTCGTCCATGATTCCGGCTCCCAAAGTCAAGCCTGCTCTGTTTGGTCAATGTTCCTTTAAAAGACAGCTCGTGTCCAACTCCAAAGACACCTGTTTCCCTTTGGTTCATCAGAGACTGGGGAGCCAGACAGAGATGAACCCAGACAAATAGGCCTCAGACGCCCCTCAACTCTGGAACTCGCCCCAGCCTTGGGGCACGAGTCCTAGAGACGTGCCTCCCTCCCCATGAAACAAGCTTATTCTCTCGGACTGCAGGCTGGCCGCTGCATTATCTAACACACAAAATCACAGACTTCCCAACTTTGGGGTTTTTGGCTTGTTCATTTATTTTATTTTATTTTTTTAATTTTTAACGTTTATTTATTTTTGAGACAGAGAGAGACAGAGCATGAACAGGGGAGGGGCAGAGAGAGAGGGAGACACAGAATCAGAAGCAGGCTCCAGGCTCTGAGCCATCAGCCCAGAGCCCGACGCGGGGCTTGAACTCACGGACCGCGAGATGGTGACCTGAGCTGAAGTCGGACGCTTCACCGACTGAGCCACCCAGGCGCCCCTTGGCTTGTTCATTTAAATGGACTTCAACAGTTGCTGATCAAGCAATTTCCCCCATGGCCTGGAATGCGTTCGATTCAGTTGACATCACTTGCCTTAGCAAACAGTGAGTAGTCACTGGGTGAACAGCAACCCGTCACACGCTTCAAAACCTGGACCCCGACAGAGTGGGCGTGGGGGTCCTGGACTCGGGTTACATTCTGCTTTTTAAAAATAAACAACAAAGCCACTGCTCCTCATCTGGGGACACGGCAGCTGCGGCCAAGCTCCCGTCCTGCCGAAGCCAGGACCGGCTCAGGGAGCCCCGCGGTGGGCCTCCTCCAATGGCTGCTTCCTGACCCCGCGTATCCCCCACTAACTATGCCACTTGGTAGGTGGATTCAGGGTAATAGAATGTCGACAGCTTTTCAGCAAAGCGCTGCCTGCCGAGTAAGAATTTTGGCCAAGGGCACATTTTTACCTGTTGCAAGGAAGTTGCACCAGCTTCTGTAAACTGTCAGATCCAAACACGTTGCCAATTCTGGAGAAACCCACACGTCCGTGCTGTGCGCCCACGTGTGCCCACCCCGCGTGGCGCAGCCGCCTGAAACAGCCTTGTTGGCCCCCAGGGGTTCAGCAAGGGTGGCCGCCCACGGTAGGAGAACTGCCTCCGTTGAGATCTGGGACAGTCCCCCTCCCGTGTCCCCTCCGGCAGATGTGACCAGAGCCGGGAAAAGCAGATTTGCCTGAGGCCTGTGAGCGCCCACCATCAGGACCAGAATCCCACGCTGCCAGGTGGGAAGAAGGCCACAACCCACTCCCGGCAGGCTGTGCAGAAACATATCACATCCTCCGCAAACCATTCATCAATCACCTATCTACCCTAGGCATCTCTGGTCCAAGATAAGAAGCACCTTCCTCAATGTGTGCTACTCAGACTTATCAGATGAAAAATTAGCAACTAATGTACTTGCGATGAGAAAGCAAACATGTGGGCTTTGCTCGCACACAGGCTGGGCTCCCAGCGAACCATGGGCAAGAGTCCACACTGGAGTTTACCGCCATCTGAGGGGCCCCCTTGGCCCTGAACCGGCTCAGAAAGCAAGACCTTGGGCTTTGCTGGGTGCTTGCCAGGGATGCTTGAGAAGTTTAAGCTCAGCTCTGGAAGGAGCTATAAACATGACAGCCACTTCAACTTTTCAAAGGAAGGGGCAGTACTGGTGACAGTTAACAACAACAAGAAAAATCATTTCTTTGCATATCGGCGCGGTGCTGTATTAAGCAGAATCAGAAAGCGCATTTTGAATAAAAACTACACAAAATCAATTTATTTCCCCAGTCACTCTCCCTTAAAAGTTACAGCCAAAGTCAACCCTCCCTTTATTTTCAATCAAGCATGTCTAATATCTTCTGGTTACTTGGAGCTTGTAAGGGCACGCTGCCTGATCGGGGGCAAACGCCTTAGGCCCTGCAAAGCAGGGGTGAGGTACGTGAAGGGATGAGAGAATGGGCTGCTGGGCTGACTGAGGACCAAAGTACTGCTGTCTGAGAGTGGCTTCTTCTTTATGCCTGAAGGTATCTGTTTATATAATTTCCCAAAAGAGATGACAGCCTGAATTAAAGAGTGTGCCTGTTGGATGACACAAGTGGCCTATCTCTGCGAGAGCCGGGGAGGAAGCAGGCTGATCCTGAACTCTGCATACACAGTACCTCCACTCCAGTGCAAGAGGCCGGGGGTCACCTGAGGAAGAAACGGAAGCCTCGGGACACGCACACTACCGTCGTGCAGGCAATGCCAGGGGAGACATATATACCATCTCCATTCGCCTAGAAAGCTGGTTATATAAGGCTTGGTAAAATCCAGCCAAGGAGCCATAAACACAGCTATTGTTTCCCATGACAAAGCTACTTCTAGTCTAGCATATTGTAAGTAACCTGCTTCCTGCAGCCAGCGGTGGACAAGCCCATAGGATGAGGGGGGGTTTCTGCAGCACTCCTCCACTGCATCTCCGGAAAAGGAGGTGAACCATGGGGAGGGGGAGTGAGCTAACAGCAGGAGACAGATCTACTCTCCAGGCCTCAAATGTATGGCCAGGCTGGGCCCTGGGGCAGACAATGAGGCATGCAGCCCCCAGGGCCCTAAGATTCTCCCAGGAGTCCAGGAATAGTTAATAGGCAGAGGGTGGATAAGGAATCTGTCTCTAGACCCTCACCTTCCATGCACTCTTCCCGAAAACGGATGGGTATTTCTGTTTTCCCAACAGCTGCTGTCTCCCGAAATCTTAACGTGGTGCATGGTCCCAAAGTTCAAACGCCAACCCCTAGGGCGCCAAAGGGATAATTCAAAATGTGATCATCGGGGAAGATGTCTTTGCTAATTAATCATGACCCTTTAAATTCATAATGCTTCCTGGTTTTAAGCGCCTTAAACATATTTCTGCTAAGGGGAAACTCTGACCCATCTGACCCAGGGGGGAAAAAAAATGAAGAAATATAGATTAGTGGTATGGATTCTCTTAAACATGAACTGGAAATTTTTCCCCCCAGTGCCAAAACGTTCAAGCCATGTTAGGGAAACTCCTCAGATGACGAATTTACTTGAATTCTGTATTTTTCAATCAGGAAGTTAGAATTGATTCTCTCAAACTATACTGTCAAAAACTCTATTTCAACTAAGACAACCCTCGTATTAGTTTCACTGTTTAAAATGTTTAATACCTCACACTTCCCATTACCAAAAATAAATCATTTGACCTTGTGACCAAATTGTTGGGTGTGAACTTAAAAACATGGGAGAGACTATGTAGTTTTTTTGGTTTTTCGGTTCACATCTCTTTTTATTTTTTTTTTAATATGAAATTTATTGTCAAATTGGTTTCCATATAACACCCAGTGCTCATCCCAACAGGTGCCCTCCTCAGTGCCCATCACCCACCCTCCTCTCCCTCCCACCCCCCCATCAACCCTCAGTGGAGACGCCAAAGTTTTTTAAAAGTTCTTCCAGGGGTGCCTGGGTGACTCAGTGGGTTAGGCGTCCGACTTTGGCTCAGGTCATGATCTTACCGTCTGTGAGTTCAAGCCCCGCATCAGGCTCTGTGCTGACAGCTCAGAGCCTGGAGTCTGCTTTAGATTCTGTCTCCCTCGCTCTCTGCCCCTCCCCCACTCATGGTCTGTCTGCCTCTGTCTCTCTCTTTCTCAAAAATAAACATTAAAAAAAACTTTTAAGTTCTTTCAGAGGACATAAGGACAAAAAATTTGAGCACGCCCCAGACACCCCCTCACATGGCGGCCAGAGCAGTAAGCACTCCTCAAGGCCATGAGGAATGTCACTACCGGAGACAGAAGTGGTGCAGGGAAAGTCTATGTAAAGGACAAGGAGGAGGGGGAGGGCATTCCAAGCAGAGAGGAGCCCTGGGAAAGGAGAGAACAGCAAAGCCAGGGATGCACATAAGGGGGCCAGGGGCAGGAGTTTCCAGCCCGGAGAGAGGACTGAGGCGGTGGAGAGCTTGCCTGCCCTGCAGAGGGGCTCAGATTTTATCCACACACCCAAGAGAAGGTTTTAACTAAATCGCTGCTTCTATGGAGAAAATGCTGACAGCAATAGGATGAGCCGGAGAGAATGAGAAGCTGGGAGCAGGCAGGTCAGCTAGGCAGCGATGTCCCACAGAACCTTCTGTAGTGATGGGAATGTTCCATCTGTCCCGTCAGCGAGGACAACGTTCCAGGCGGCTGCCGAACACCTGAAATGCAGCTCATGAGACTGAGGAGGTGAACTTTTCTTTGTATTTAATTTTCCCTCATTTAAATTTACATTGCCACATGCAGGCCGGTGGCTACCCTACTGGACCCACAGGCTAGGGAGCGGTTTTAAGTTCACAGGATGGTATGTCCTGATGTGCGGCAGGAACAGGGGGGGAAAAGATTCAAGAGGGATTTCTGGGGGCGCCTCGGTGGCTCAGTCGGTTAAGTGTCTTACTCTTGATTTCAGGTCAGGTCAGATTCCAGGATCATGGGTGAGCTCAAGCCCCACGTTGGACCCTGTGTTGACAGTGTGGAGCCTGCTTGGGATTCTCCCCCCCCCCCCCCCCCCGTCACTCCCTCCCTCGCGCTCAAAATTAATTATTTATTTATTTATTTTTAAAAAGATTTCTGAAGCACCAACTAGTAGATGCTGGCATACAAGTGGACAGATGTGGCATTAGGACTGAGTTAAGGAGGACACCAAGCTTTGTCTAACCCGCAGACTAGGTCCATGTGATAGCTTGGTACAAAGGGGAAAAGAGGGTAAGAGACATTTGTGGGGGAAGATCATCGATCCAAAATGGACTCACTTCTTTGAAATGTATCAAGAATACCCAGGGGCGCTTGGGTGGCTCAGTCGGTGAAGCGTCCAACTTCGGCTCAGGTCGACGGTTTCACGGTTCACGAGTGGGAGCCCCGCATCAGGCTCTGTGCTGACAACACAGAGTCTGGAGCCTGTTTCAGGTTCTGTGGCTCCCTCTCTCTCTGCCCCTCCCCTGCTCGTGCTATGTGTTTCTCTCTCAAAAAATACAATAAAATAAATTAAATTAAATTAAATAAAGAATACCCAGAAGATGGCTAGAAGGTGGGTGGAAAAAAGGTCAGACAGGTAAAGATTTGGAGGTCACCATCACAGAGGTAGTGAAACAAGCCACTTAGGAGGGTAGGATCACCCAGAGCGAGAGCAAACAGAAGGGACCCCAACACCTCGAAGGTATTCAGGAAGGAGAGGCCAGCCACGGCAGAGAAGAAATGTCCAAAGGCAGTCACAGCATGCGAGAGAGTGGTGCACAGAAGCGGAGGGGAGAGAGAAGGGGGGCAGGGGGGGTTAGTACTCGACATGGTCACAAGGAGGGCAAGTCACAAAGGACGGGGACTGGGGCCAGCGGGAGGATTCACAAGACCAGGAACCGCAGAGTGCTGAGGGATGAGCGCACTGCTGGGTGCTGGGGGCACAGCAAGAATCGGGCAGTCTCCTCTCGCTCAGTGATGAGGCACTCAGGCCCTGCTCCAACACCAGCTACAAGACCACACCCGCTGCAAGTCTTTACCAAGGTCATTTCTTTCTCTGGGCCCCAACAGAAACTATCAGGAAGGTTCGAAGTAAAAGGGTATCTAGCAAAAAAATAATAATAATAAAAATAAACACCTTTCAACTTCCGAAGTCAAGATCAGGAAGTTTAATGGGAACAAACATGATACGTGCCCAGTCTGCTTTACAAAGTCTCTCTTTTGGGGACGCCTGGGTGGCTCAGTCAGTTAAGCATCTGACTTCGGCTCAGGTCATGATCTCACAGTTCGTGGGTTCAAGCCCCGCGTCGGGCTCTGTGCTGACAGCTCAGTCAGGAGCCTGTTTCGGATTCTGTGTCTCCTCCTCTCTCTGCCCCTCCCCTCCTCATGCTCTGTCTGTCTCTGTCTCTCAATAATAAATAAATGTTAAAAAAAAATTTTTTTTTTAAAGTCTCTCTTTTGTCATCCTACACCTACCTGTCACCGCAACTATCTCCTTTAATACCAGTTGGTGGCACTTTTTCAAACAAATGGAGCTGATCCCACCCCAGGGGCCGAGTCCAGCAGGCAGAAAGACCCAGCACACCCAGACTCTTATCTTCAAAGGATCCCAGCAGGTTGTCCAGCATGGAGGGCACCTCCTTTGCAAGAATCCAAACCAACTGTTTTCAAATCAACTTTGTTTCCGACTCTCATTATCACTAACGAGAGGAATATTAACCCTCGGCTTAAAACTTGATTTCCTTCGCGTTCTGACTTTTAAAAAAATAGCCGTATTCATTCAAAACTCCCTCAGCTTCTCTAGGCAGTCGTATTCCTTTCTTTTCCAGCTGTCTTCTCTCCCTGAGCGTAAGCACAGGCATGGGCTCCTGTAGCACGTGCTCGATGTTCAAATAACGCACACGAGGAACAGTAACTGGGAGACGCTGGGCACTTACACGTGCCAGTAGCAGGCAAAGCACTCGTACGAGCGCCCTCCGTGAGCTCACAACCATCTTCCACAGCAGGCCTCACATCCCCATTCTGAGTTGTGCAAACCGAGGTACCACTTGCCCAAGGAAGTGCAGTGCTCAGTCACAGTCAAAGCCTAGGTCACCACAGTGCCCGAACCCCCACCGGAACGCTAGCTGTCGCCACAGACGCTGTCACGGCTTTCTGGTCCATCAGGCCGTGCTGCGTGAGACATTCAGACCACCCGTTTGTGCCTCAGACATGTGATGCTAAGAAGGGCAAGCGATTTCAAGGACATTAACGCTGGATATATTTTAGAGGCGTCTTTTGTAGCACAGGCATGGACTTCATCATCTATTAATACTTTTCATCCACGATCGTTACAGTTTGATAGATACTAAAAACTGACTTCAGACTTGCTATTCAAACATAATTCTTAAATCGTGCTTTCATAAGTCATGTAGATAATTCACGGAGAGACAATTAGCCTTTGACACTGCACTTAATTTAATAAGCCATTCCGGAATTTTAATAGAAGCATTAACAAGCGTGAAAGAAGAATGAACTACTTTTTGAGACCTTATAACTTACAAATTAGCTAATTTTTATTTTTAATGTAAATGTCAAAAAGCACAGTATCAAAGGGCTGGCAATGACACTGCCAAAAACACATGGATGTTATCCGAATCAAGGTATCTCTGCTCTCAAAGATAAGCAAAGAGCGACAACAGTAATTTGAGAGTAAATGCCGAAGTCTCTAACTTAATTCTTAGTCCCACTAAGAAAGATGTCCTCATTGTCCAGGAATACTAGCTATGAGGATTCAACAAAATAATGTATATAAAAGCATTCAGTGCCGGGGCACCTGGGTGGCTCAGTCGGTTAAGCATCCGACTTCGGCTCAGGTCATGATCTCACGGTTCTTGAGTTCGAGGCCCGAGTCGGGCTCTGTGCCGACAGCTCGGAGCCTGGAGCCTGCTTCGGATTCTGTGTCTCCCTCTCTCTCTCTGTCCCTCCCCCGCTCTCACTCTGTCTCTCTCTCCCTCAAAAATAAATAAACATTAAAAACAATTATAAATAAATAAATAAAAGCATTCAGTGCCTTATCAATAAAATGTATTATTAATAGTAAAAAATCAATCTCCTGAAAGTAGGTTGATTTAATGCCTTTATGGTATACATACATGTATTTTCTCCTATGTAACAAGTTTAAACGAAAGAAGGTAGTCAAAAGGTTAAAAATATATAGTGCTTAAACTCAACATACAGTTTCAGCCAAGTAACAGTTTTCAAAGGAGATCTGCCTACATGATACTAACCTCAGATTGTAGGTGCTTTCTGATAAGTAGGTTTAGAATACATAGTAAGTACCTAATAAATATTTGCTAATTCTGGGCCTTAAATACCTCTTTTAATTATACTCAAAAGAACAAATCAAGATTATGTAATAAAATAAATCCACACTACACTGAACCAGGAAACTTTATTGACACAAACTACTTTTTTTTAAGGATACATATAACGGAGTCATAGAATTCAAATACTTTAATGCTATGTTTTTTCCTCTCACTAAATTAATATGTTCATTTTAGAAAAACTGGAAAACAAACGCGGAAAGAAAATGATAATTACACATAACCACAAGTAATAACCACTGTAAATTCTTTAATGTATCCTTGTTCTGAGAATGCATATGCATATTTAATTTTCCTGCAAAACTGGGATCCATTATATATACTGCTTAGCAAGAAAATGTTTTCACTTAATATTCTGTGCACATTTTCCCACGTCATTAAATGGCCCTATAAAACAAGATATTTAATTGATTTAAATTACTTGATCATATGGAGAATCATCATTTAATGCTTTACAGCCAGTATTTTTCCAGTTTTTCACATCATAACTAATACTGCTTTGAGGATCCTTATACATAAATCTTTTGCACCAATTGTGGTTTTTTTGTTGTTGGGCTGAATTCCCCACCCTATATCCCCACCCAATTATTAGCCTCTTCTTTATTAAAGGTTGCACAGAGCTTACCCTAGAAATCGTGGGAAGCAGCGCTCGCAGTACAGAAGGTTAAGGAAAACTTCAGGTTAAGGAAAACTTCACTGTCCCTTCTTTGCTTCTACTCCATTAATCTTTGACCCGGGGCCTCGGAAGAGCTGCTTCACTGAAAGTGTTCGGGCACAGGTGCAGGGTTGCTGGGTCATGTTCCCTCCCACCCGTACACCATCCATCTTCCGCCTCTTGAGGGAAACGGACAGAGAACCCGGAGGTCCAGCTTCTCCCCAGGGAACAAATGCCCATCTAGCGGGGACCCTGCTGCAGAAGACAGACCACCTGCCATAGGTACAAGTGACTTTGAAATAACAAAAATAAAACATAGGCTGGGATCCCCAGGCGTGGGGATACCCAGGCGTGGGGATCAGGGGATCAATTTTCAGTATCATCCCTTCCTCGGGTAGATCCCTTCCTCCTTAGCACAGCCCTTAACCATTTACATGTACAGGGTCCTCCTCTTAATAAAAATATATAGGAGCCCCTGGGTGGTTCAGTTGGTTAAGCTTACAACTCCTTGATTTCAGCTCAGGTCATGATCTCATGATAGTAGGATCGAGCCCCATGTCGGGCTCTGCACTGAGCGTAGAGCCTGCTTGGGATTTTCTCTCTCCCTCTCTCTCTGCTCCTCCCCCACTCACACGTGTGTGTGCACACACACTCTCTTTTAAGGTAAATAAACACAGGGGCGCCTGGGTGGCTCAGTCGGTTAAGGGTCTGACTTCGGCTCAGGTCACAATCTCACACGTCGTGAGTTGGAGCCCCACATCGGGCTCTGTGCTGACAGCTTGGAGCCTGGAGCCTGCTTCAGATTCTGTGTCTCCCTCTCGCTCTATGCCCCTCCCCAGCTCATGCGCTGTCTCTCTCAAAAATAAACATTAAAAAAAATTTTTTTTTAAATAAATTCTGTAAGAACTTCCCTATCCACTAGTAGCTACCTCCTCGCTACAGATCAGTCTTCATGACATCAAACACATTATTTAACACTAATCCACACCCCAACTTTAAAGAAGAGGCAGCTGTTTTCATACACACACACACACAGGAACTTCTTTTCTAATGGTTTGTATTCCACAATTTTAATCTAGTTTCTCTGAAAGCTAAGTCAGGATAATCACCCACATCAAACCTCCTGGAAACCAGTTTGAAAATTGTTGAACACGTTAAGTCACGTGACTAATCCTGATCAGGACAGTATTATGATGTTGTCAAATATAACACAAAAGTACACAAAATCCTTTTTGTTCATCAAAAGACAAATGGTCTACTACTTTACAGAATAAGTTTTCTGACCTGGCCCCCAATGACAAATCAAAGATCAAGTTGGAAATACATCATTTGTTGATTTTCAGATAAAAGCGTAAAATGATATAAACTGAACTTGCCAAATGTACTTTAAAATCTCTTCTTCCATTTCCATCAAAGTACTTCATGTCAAAGGGTCTCTCTACAATGAGTGTGGTTAAAAACAAAACATAGAAACTATCTAGACACATATAATCCCCCGCAAACAGACACCATCAATCTGTCCCTGATTAGAGAAATTAATAAGCAAGGAGCAGGCAAGCTCATTTATCACATCAAGATCTCTAAAAATAGTTGACCATTGAACAGCACAGATTCGAACTGTGTGGGTCCACTTCTATGCAGATTTTTTCCAATACGGTACAGTACTGAAAACCTACTTTCTCTTCCTTATGACTTTCTTAATTTCATTTTCTTTCTCTAGCTTTACTGTAGGAATACCGTATGTGATGCACATAACATACAAAGTAAGTGTTAATCGTCATCGGTAAGGCTTCTGGTCCACAGTAAGCCATTAGTAGTTAAGTTCTGGGGAATTAAAAGTTACATGAGGATTTTCGACTGTGTGGGGGGGTCAGCGCCCCCAACCCCCACGGTGTCCAAGGGTCAAATGCACTGATATATGTGGTATTTGTTACAAATGTGTTATGAGCATTTACTATGAGGAACTGCTCTTTTACTGATAACTGTTACTTGGTTATGATTGTAGAACAAAGTTATGCGTGTAATTGTAATCGAAGATGTAAGGGAGGTAACATCCTTGCTAATTTTTTCAGTTTTTGTTTCATGAAATACCCGAGAGATTATACTAAGAGATCTTGGTAAACAATAAAATATTGTTTTATTCCTCTCGGGGCTGAGAGGAAGCACCATTTCAATCTCTCTCCCTAACTCTGAATTCAACAGAAGGCCAGGGCAGGTGCCTGATAAAAGTAAAATAAAGTGAATATATAAAATGAAACAGAATAAAGGCAATACAGTGGGGCAAGAGGGTGGGGTGGGGAATCGGCTCTGTCCACATAGCGACCTTCACTCACATTTCAAAAATGCATTTTTTGAAAAATTCTATACGGTCTAACAATAGGCCCAAGGCACAGAGGGCTGTGGATGCTCTGTGACCTTGGACTTGTCTACCAGAAGGAGTGGGATGGTCAGCAGCAGCACTGGAGTCACAATGTCTCCACTCCAAAACGTATTACTGAAAATATTAATATTTGCATAAGACCTTTAATACTACATTTAAAGAAAAAATATTACATGTAAAGGAAAAAAAAAAAAGTCTTGATGGCTATAGAAGTCCCATACAAGAAGTAAAAAGCAGGGGCGCCTGGGTGGCTCAGCCAGTTAAGCATCTGACTTGGGCTCAGGTCATGATCTCGTGGTTCGTGGGTTCTAGCCCCACATCAGGCTCTGTGCTGACAGCCCAGAGCTTGGAGCCTGCTTTGGATTCTGTGTCTCCCTCTCTCTCTGCCCCTCCTCCGCTTGCACTCTGTCTCCCTCTGTCTCAAAAATAAATAAAACATTTTAAAAAAAGGAGTAAAAAGCAAAGTTATAGGTCTTCTCTAGCAATCTCTCACTTTCACTATGGAGTCAAGGGGAATATCTCCAGGTGTCAGACATGGAGCTGTCTTCCACCGATTCTGAAAATTATTTGGAATCGAAACATTCGAAGATGAAAAACCTGTGACCAGGGCTGAGCTCTAGGAGGACCCGGCAGCCTTGGGTCCAAGGCAGGGGCCTACAGGCAATCAGGGACAAGCCTACAAAAAACTGCATTTCAGGGCCTGTTAAGCCTACATTTCCACTTAGTGCTGGGTGAAAATGTGTTCCCATGACTCGGCAATTAAAACAACAACAACAACAAAAAACTGGAACAAAACAGAGACACTAACTATAAAGACAAGATGAGAAGGATCAGCCTCCTGGAAACTTCCAATTAAGTTATGCAACTCAAGAACAAAAAAGATATAGTGGCAAAAAAAAAAAAAAAAAAGCCTTGATGTAGGTCGGGCTGGTTCATCTGGACTTAGGGAGCACAGAATAGTATCTTTGAGGAGCCATATGCTTTTTTTAACCCACAGAACATGCCCAGCATCTGAGCAACAGGAAGTCAAGACGGTTCTGAACACAAGAAAGAATCACCCAGGGGAGTAGAGGCAGGTCCAGCAGGCCTTTCTTCGGAGTCCAACAATAACAGAGAGCAGTGGGAGGGGGTGTATACAAGCCACTTCCGGGAGGATTATTAGAATATTTGTGATTTCTTTGGCATCTCCTCCCCTTCTCCCCATGAAGACGTGACCCCTGACAAGCCCTCCTCTAGAAGCCTTCCCTTTCTCCTGCAAACTAAAGGAATGAATACTGAAATCCAGGCCCCTCCTCCCTTCCAGATGCTGCAGAACACCTCACGGAACAGCGAAAGCAGAAATTGTTTCGTTGGTTTTTTGCTAGAATAGTGAATTTCTAAGGGCAAAGGCCAATGTAAATGTTTACCCATTGATGGAAAGTCAAAGTACACACAGTCTAGAGGCACGTGAAGATGGGGTTTAATCAGACACCAGTAAATCACCGGGTCGGTTTTCCCTTCCTGGGGCAGAAGTTTAATATTTCAGTCAAGACGGAGTAGACACACCGTCCGTAGAATTTATATACACTTGATCTAGCCGATTCAGTTCCGCGCTGCTCTTTTGTTCGCTACAAACAAAAAGATGGAGAAAACTCCCAAACTGCCACAGTGCGAGCTGAAAACACACCATCTGCAGCTGCTTAGCTGTGGCTACTGCCCCAAATCATGTGAGAGGCTCAAGACATACTCCTCTTCTCTCAAAGTTATCCTCAGCAGCTGTGTTCTTATCGCTCGGGAGGTTCCCTGAATCCTTCCATGCTTAAATTATTGGCAAAAATTAGCAAAATCAGCATAACCCATCTGTAACGTATCCTGAGCAGACAGCAGCAATTGAGGGGCCATGAATGATCAAAACGCCATGGTGCTCCTGTGAAAAATAAAAACCATCCAGCCTTTCCATCCTTGAAACAATTTCAAGTGTCATTTATTTCGACCAGTAGTCCTCCCCCCACTTTTTAATTTTATCAGTGCGAAGTGACAAATACAACCGAATCTCTGTGTTCTCTCTCTTCTGCAGACCTTCCTTCGGGCTCATGAACACTCCTAATCTCTAGGAAAAGAGTTCAGATCCAAAGCTGGATGCAGTCCCTCAACGTAGAGCAAGTGAGCGGAAGGAAGTCTTTTCTCCCAAACATTCCGAGGGAAATAAGTTCACGTTCAGACCGCGTGTTATGAGGTGACCCTCTGGAAGAAATATTTTGTTTGCTATGCCCAGGATTACTCTGCACATGCTTGGAAGCCACGGGATAACCCTGGAGAACACAGAACTCAGAGCCCAGGCACGGCGGCCGCATCCCACCTCCACATCCTTGGCACCCAAGGTGCACTGACCTTGCCCACCTTGAGCTCAGACAGACTCATGATCTGCTCCTCATGGTCTCCAAAGCAGCCACTTCGACCCATCAGGCTGGCCCTTCAAGAGTTTGTCAAGGTGCCGGCAAGTAGTGCGCCGTTCTTTGGTGGCAAAAGCAATGTGACGTCAGCTCTTCGGGGGGAGGGGGGGGCGGGAATCGCATGCACAGCCGTTTCCCTGCCATCTGCCCCAGGACCCCGTCACGGCTCTTCTCGGACTGGGAGCTGGCCCTTGGACTCCCGTGGAACCTGCTCCTGAATGGCCCATAAGCCGGAGGGCCCTGCAGTCATTCAAAAGGTTTCTGCTCCCAAGAAACCCTCTGGCTCCAGAATAAATGATTCCCATTATTCCATTCATCGAGTGTCTCTTAAGCCTTCTATTATGAGTCTGAATTTTAAACAGGGGACGAGGTCCTTTATTACATCTCCTAATCCATGTCCCCAGTAACATTTCTTTCAGAGTTACAGACTCTGTCTGCAATCTCATTACGAGTAGACGTTACCCTCCCTGCCTCTATCCAGAGCTAAACCGCACTTGAAGAGAGCACTGCCTCCCATTAAAAAAAAAAAAAAATCTGAGAGAAATATTAAGAGAAGACCGACTATACTTCCAGAATGCGAGTGCCATTAGAACAACACCCATGTCTGCCCACCCCCCACCGTAACCGGAGGCCCTCCCTAGAACCGTGCCCGGCTCAAAAGGGAGTGCGGTAAGTATCGGACAAACGAGGCAAGACATGTGCGTGCCCACTGCTCCACGGGCAGGGCCAAGGTCACCGTACCGGAACATACACCAGTCCTGCTGACGAAAACTTAACTAGTTTGTGACCAGCTAGAGAGGTTTAGCAACTCAGAGCTTCAGTAATAGTGGGCCTTTCGAAAAAGGCACGGTTAATTTATTTCCAGCATTTTGCAGGGGGCGCCTGGGTGGCTCAGTCAGTTAAGCCTCTGACGCTTCCTTTCGGTTCAGGTCGTGATCTCACAGTTCATGGGTTCAAGCCCCACATCAGGCTCTGTGCTGGCAGTGTGGAGCCTGCTTGGGATTCTCTCTCTCTCTCTCTCTCTCTCTCTCTCTCTCTCTGCCCCTCCCCCCATCGTGCTTGCTCACTGTCCAAAATTTTAAAAAGGTAAATTTAGCAATGTAGCATTTTATTTTTAAGCAGCTAGGACTTTATTTCGCTAACTGGTATCGACTCACGGCAGCTGATTTTAAAAATCTCCTCATTTTGTAGGTTTTGTTGGTTAGTCTCCTCTATCTAGTGTCTGAAAACTGAAGTCAGGACATTTCAGCTTTAATAATTTATTGCAATGGAACTAGAAATTATTCCTCAGAGATGCCTTACAAAATCTTCATCTTTTAAAAGTTAATCACAAAGGTCAAGAATAGACTTTGCAAAAGTAAATAGATGGATTTTCTTTTACCTAAAATTTTCCAAGTGGCACACATAAATAAGTAAAGGGAGCGTGTGTCGATCTAAATCTTCAGAAGCAGAGGGCTCAGCTGAAAGCTTCTCACCGGCCTGAGCCCACCAGGTGGCAAATGTCTGCAAACTGGCCAGAGGCGCGCCTGGTCTCCCCGAACGCACGGGCGGGAGGTTAAGAAGAGACCCAGTGAGAAAAACGACCAAATTAAGTGTAAAAATCACATCCCTGTTCGGAAAGGGGAAGATGAGGCTTAAGAAAAACACACAAACACCCGAAAGAAATTGCTCCTAAAATCCCTTGACGATCCCACCTTCGAAAACAGCCCGAAACCAAGGGGAAAGGCCGCCTGGTGCGGTGATGCATTTAAAAGCATATAGCCAATCAGGAAAACGTTATGCTGAGCGAAAGAAGCCTTACCCAAAAGAGTGCATCCTGCAGGATTCCATTTCTATGAAGTTCAAACACGGGCAAAACTTATCTATGGCGAAGAGAAAAAAGTACAACAGTGCAGCAAAGTGTACTGATGGGTACCATTATTTTCAAATGCATCCCCCAAAACTGGACTGCTGCATGGATATGCGTGCAGCAAATATAGTAAAATGCCAACACCTTACACGACCTAGGTGGTGGATATATGGTACCCACTGTACTACAGCATTCTTGCAACTTCTCTGCGTGTCTAAAAATCCACGTGATAGGGGCACCTGCGTGGCTCAGTCGGTTAAGCGTCCGACTTCGGCTCAGGTCACAATCTCACGGTCCGTGAGTTCAAGCCCTGTGTCGGGCTCTGTGCTGACAGCTCAGAGCCTGGAGCCTGTTTCAGATTCTGTGTCTCCCTCTCTCTCTGACCCTCCCCTGTTCATGCTCTGTGTCTCTCTGTCTTAAAAATAAATAAGCGTTAAAAATAAATAAATAAATAAATAAATAAATAAATAAATAAATATAAATCCATGTGATAAAAAACCTGAGGGGAAGTCTATGGTGATGATGTTGAGATCTCTTGTTTTAGAGTTTACAGGGGAATGCAAATCTTAGCTAGCACTTTCTACTACTTCGTGGCACTTAAAAGTGACAGAGAGCTATGGCAAGAGGGCATGGACGGTAACTCAACACAGCAGAGAGACCCCGGCCGGCGGGGGACCAGTGTTCCACAGGGTAAATGCTCGGCCCGCAGCCATGCTTCCCAAGCCCTGCTGCCTCGGTTTACAAGTCTGATTACTCATGGGGTGCTTGGGTGGTTCAGTCGGTTAAGCATCCTTTTTTCTTTTTTTAATGTTTATTTATTTTTGAAAGAGAGACACAGAGCGTGACTGGGGGAGGGGCAGAGAGAGACACAAAATCCAAAGCGGGCTCCAGGCTCCGAGCTGTCAGCACAGAGCCCGACGCGGGGCTCGAACTCACGAACCGTGAGATCGTGACCAGAGCCAAAGCCAGATGCTTAACCGACTGAGCCACCCAGGTGCCCCAGCATCCTGACTCTTGATTTCAGCTCAGGTCATGATCTCATGGTTCCTGGGATCGAGACTCACATCGGGCTCTGCGCTGAGAGCGTGGAGACTGTTTGGGATTCTCTCTCTCCTTCTCTCTCTCTGCCCCAACCGCCACTCATTCTCTCTCTCAAAACAAATATACAAGTAAGTAAATAACTGAAACTTAAAAAAATAAAAAATAAAAGTTTGATTACCCAGAATAATTTTTCAAATAAGTCACTCTGGTCAACCAATCACCAAAAGTTATAAATTCCTAAAGTCTTAAAACATGTGACCTTGGATCACAACTGTAATACTGGTGTGTATATTTTCTACACAAACAGCTGAAACAGATTCAAAAATTTCATACCAAAACGTCATGGTCAAAAGGCACAAACTCCCAGTCATAAAATACATAAGTTCCGAGGATGTAATGTACAGAGTGGTGTTATAGTGAATAATACGGGACAGTTAAAGGACTTCAAAGTTGCAAAGACAGATCTTACAAGGTGTCATCCCCAGAAAAAAAAAATTGTGACCAGACTTACTGTGATCATTTCATAGCACACAGAAATGCCAACTGTCATGTGGTACACCTGAAACTAATATGATGTCATCTATATACCTCGATGTTAAAAAAAATAAATAAAGCTCATCATTTACTTTCGATATTTTTTCCTTCAGGTGTATGACATAACCTTTAACAAATTACAGTGGGGGGGGTGGAGATCAGATTGACTACCTCACGTGACAGACGAGTGAGTTAACCACCATGTCAAAAACACGGTCCGTCACTTCTCCTTGAGGTCGCTTTTATCACGAAATCCGTTTTCGGGGTTGCAAAACCTAAACAAGGCAAGGAGGTGAATTTTGTTTCAGGCAGAGGGAGTTGTTGTAGACAACACTGGGTTCAAATGAACAACTAAGTGCGATGGGTTTACTTGCATTGGCCAGTCTCTACAGAGCCCGGAGTGTCCTTGTGTCTAAGGGCCCCTCGCGGAAAATTCAAATCCTAACCATTTGCCAAAGCATAACTTGGCTCCTGCCTTCTTCTGGAATGTTCTCTCGACTAGGCAACCCGCTCTATGCTCAGCAGCCCACGGGGCCTTCAAGCCACAGAGCCCGGCTGTCCCAGGGTCTCACCCAGTAAGCCAGCCCATTCTCTTCCACGATGGGGGCCCGGCTGTTAAACCCTTCTCTTAAATTTCCGAATCAGGAACATGAGGAAGTTTGATTCGAAGACGACCAGAAGGGCCCTCTGAGGCCGGAAATGCTACGAGTCCGTTAATTCTCTGATGGTGCCGGACGCTCACCCGGAGCCCAGGAGGGAACGAGGTAAGTGGCCCCTGCCCCCATGGGTGTCACACCCCAGGATGCCTCCCGCTAACCGGGCAACCTCAGAATGCCAGCGTTTATAGAGGCCTCGGGGATCCTTGTTTTGAAACTGGGTTACGCTCGCTGTCTAGGAAGCGAAGTGAGGTCGGGATGGCCACAAAGCAACCCCTCCCTGCCACCTCCCTCTCCTGCAAGAGCCAGAAAACTCTACTCTGCTCTTCTATACGATGCTCCAAACTGGTCTCCAAAAATTCCCATCTTTCTCCTCAGTTTTGCCTCTTCCAGAAAAGGAGAAGGCAGAAGCGGCTGGGTGCTGAGCCAGCCAGCGCCGGCGGGGAGGGCAGGGAGAAGCAGAGCGTGTTGTCATCGGGGTGGGGGGGGGGGGCCCGCAGAAGGCGAGAGCCTCTGTTTACACTTGCCTCCGTCCTCCACACCTCCCACGGCCCGGTGCCCTCGGATACGGATCTGTTGAGGGACTGGCACAGAAAACCAGTGAGATCAGAGGCGGTGTCCCCTGGAGCCCCGCGCGGGCCCTGCCCCAACTCATCTCACCGCTCACATTCGGTGCCAGCCCGGCATCGCCTCTGCCAGCCCATCGCGCAGGGAGCCGAGGACCGCGGTGCCGGGCCCGGAGGATGGATCTGGAAGGCTCCCCGCCACCAGACGCACAGCGACAGCAGTCATCAGACATCACCCAGATTTAACTGCCCTAAAATTAGCAGTCGGAGCAAAGTAGTTACCGCCGTGATTGCGTCAGAGCTCCGCTCCCTGGCCAGCTGCCAGTTTTAAACAAACCGTCCCGCATGCTCCAACCAGGGAAACAATATTTTGGAAGCGAGCCAGCCAGGCATGTCGGCGAATGTTCCAATTCTAGCTTTGCTATTAATGTTTTATAATTCAGTGACAAGGTGAACAAAGTCTGTATGGGCTGCATCTGCAAGGGGGTTATTTTCTTTGTTGGAAGCACTTATTCTTTGGGTGAGTAAAGTACCGTGGACGGATCCTTTTAAATATTTAAATGCCTGAAATTTATTTAGGGATTCACACTGAACTGGCTTCAACACAGATTATGCAAATCTGGCAAAGTATAAATGCAAAACAAAAACTGTTTTCCCCTTATACTTCTTTGAACCCTGGCAAAGAGGCGGGGAGCCGGAGAAATTGTCCCACTCCCTTCCCAACAAAGGACAGGTAGCCAGACTGGATCAGAAGGGCTACCTCTCCGCGAATTACGACATTTCTCCTGAAGAAGAGACCATCCACCGGCTAATAAAACTCAGACTCCTCAGCCCAACGCTGGGCCACCGTTTTCCCCCTTTCAGGGACAGCTGGCTGGAGTCCGCCATTCTCCTGTGCACACACCTTCTCTACTCACTCCCTCCTTCCATTCACTCCTTCCGTGATCTCTGGAGACCAACCACACCTCACAAAGCAGATGGGAACAGAGGAAAGCGGCCTGTAGCTGGAGCGGAGAGACAGGGCTTCAGGTCTAAGACTAAGAAGACTCAAGGACACGTGGGTGGCTCAGTCGGTTAAGCGTCCGACTTCTGCGCAGGTCATGATCTCGCGGTTCGTGGGTTCGAGCCCCGCGTCGGGTCGGGCACCGACAGCTCAGAGCCTGGAGCCTGCTTCAGATTCTGTGTCTCCCTCTCTCCCTGTTCCTCTGTTGCTTGTGCTTTGTCTCTCTCTCTCTCAAAGGCAAATAAACCTTTAAAAAAAAATTTTTTTAAGACTAAGAAGACCCAGAAAAGCATGTGTTCTCCCCGTAAACCTTAGTTTTTGTGTTAGTGAAAGGGGATCATCCCATCAGCTTACAAGGGTCTGGTTCAGTATGTGAGAGAACACCCATGAAAGTTCCAGCACAATGGCTGTCTTTTACATTTATTTTCAAGAATACCTCCCCCTGATTCTCTATTTTGTTAAGTCGAAAACATTAGTCTCCCTCACTCTTACCAACACATAAAAGTTTTTAAATAGGAACATTGATGCATTTTTCCAAGCAAAAGGCTTCCCATGACCCTCCAGTAAGCAGACTTGGTTGGTAAATGAGGTGATTCTATTATTATTTAGATGACTCTCTCAGTCCTGCCTCAAATCTCATCATAGTACCTCTTAACACAGAAATGTACACGCACAGGACTTAGGATGACACCCTCCTGAGTTCATGGAATATAGGAACTAATACTGTATCAGGATATTGAACGTAAAAGACTTTCACCTGTAAAATGAAAACTACACTTCCTGAGCACCGACTACCTTTAAGGCATAAATATCTCTCTGATGTACTTTGCAATCCTCAAAGTGCTAAGTCAACAAGAGGTGTCCAATGTTCTAGTGATGAGCTTTCAAAAATCACTGTTTCCTCTAGAAATTACCATGGCTGACGGGCCGACAGGCAAAAGACTTTACAGATGAAACGGCACAATTCAGAAATCATTTCTTTTCAGGTATGTTTACGAAGGAGCCCACACCAGGGTTTTTAAGTGACCTGTAGCTTCACCGGATTCCATCAGGGCTGTGCCCTTGTCAGTCTGGAGACTCTGAAACCTGGGATGGGTGCAGACCACATGCTCTCAGGAACAGGAGGACAACCCCCAGGGTGCCCTGCGTCCCCAGAATCACAGCCCTGGAGCAGGGCTATAAACGTCCTAAAGGAACAGCTGGGCCTCTGCTCTCACCCTCTTCAGAAACTACTTACTACTCCCCTTTCACTAGCTTGGTGTCCAAGTTCAGTCACAGGTCCTTTCAGATGGAAATGATTTAAAATGGAAGTATAAAAGGCTGTTGAGGGGTGCCTGGGTGGCTCAGTCGGTTAAGTGTCCGACTTCGGCTCAGACCATGATCTCATGGTCCATGGGTGCCGGCCCCGCGTCGGGCTCTGTGCCGACAGCTCAGAGCCTGGAACCTGCTTCAGATTCTGTGTCTCCCTCTCTCTCTGCCCCTCCCCCGCTCGTGCTCGGTCTCTCTCTTGTCTGGCAAAAATAAATAAACGTTAAAAAAAATTAAAATACAATGCTGAGGCTGGGGGGCTGGCTCAGTCAGTAGATCGGGTGACTCTTGATCTTAGGGTCGTGAGATCAGGTCCCGCGTTGGCTGTGGAGCCTATTTAAAAATACGGGGCGCCTGGGTGGCTCAGTCAGTTGGGCATCCGACTTCAGCTCAGGTCACGATCTCGCAGTCTGTGAGTTCGAGCCCCGCGTCGGGCTCTGGGCTGACGGCTCAGAGCCTGGAGCCTGTTTCAGATTCTGTGTCTCCCTCTCTCTCTGCCCCTCCCCCGTTCATGCTCTGTCTCTCTCTGTCCCCAAAAATAAATAAACGTTAAAAAAAAAAACTTAAAAAAAAATAAATAAATAAAAATTAAAACAATATACACATACACACACTCTTCGTGTCAGGCAATGCTGAGTGCTGTGGATTAAGATCCAGCAGACAACAGGGGAGCAGAGAGTGCACAGGAGGGAGAGTGAAGGGGAGGTGCTAGTTTAGCTGGGTAGCTGCAGCACCAAGGCTCTGGAGAGGCCAGGTGGCTGGGCTCCCTTAACTCCCTCGCAGCAGGAGCTGACATGTGCTAGCACGGTAGCCAATGATACACGAGCCGAACTATACTACTTCCAAATTTGTTTTTACGCTTCAGAAGTTTCCGGATGAGAAAATGATTACTTACGTCCTTCTATCCTGACTGTGGGCCTGGTGGGGGCTGTGTGTGACAGTATGGTGCCTCCTCAACAGCTGAGTTCAACCAGAAACGTTCCAGAAAGAACAGTAACCCCCAAGACGTTATCTACTCCCTACCCAAATTAAACCCCTAAAGAACCCACAGCAATTCTGGAAGAGAACAGGCCAAAGTTAAAAAAAAAAAAAAAAAAAAAGTTCTCAGAAAAGGAACAAATATAGTAAACAGAGGGCCCGGTAAGGATAGAGTCTGTCTTAAACTTCCCTCACAGGATGCTGACAGGCCCCTGAGAAACTGCTTCCAAACAGTCATGAACTCTAAGCTGAAGAGAGTGGTGGACAGAACACGGGTCTCCAGACTGGGGGCCACGCATTTCAAAGGGTAACAAGACAGCCCTTAAGGTGCAAAAGGAAATACTCCATTTCTATTTCTTTTTAATGCCACCCTTCTTCAAATGTGCATTTCTGTGTTTTATAACGTCTGTATCTTAGCATGATAAATTTACATGCATGCAGGTGTATATACACACAGGCACGAACACACAGACACAGACACGTATATTTGCACAGGCATACACACACATTTATTTAGACGGTGATTTTGTACGGAAAGGGTATGCACGCTGAAAAAAATTTAGAAACCCCACTACAAAGAAATCACTGTTCCTTGGATTAAGGTATTAAACACTCAAACGAAAGCTTTTGTCCTTTATGAATAATTAAAACTGTTAATTCCTAAAATTACTTATTAGAAACTTCAGTACAAAGAAGACTGTATCCCAGAGCTATTCCTGAGCCACGTGAACACCCACTGTCCAACCAGGAACCAAATGCATTATCAAGGCCCCTGGAAGACGGAAAGCCAGCATCGTGCTGACTCTACAGGCCACTACGCCCCAAGCACTGCCATCAGAAATGCTTTTTTGAGTCTCCAGAAATAGTTCATCCCGGCATACATAATTTTTTTATTTATCCAAGAGTTCTTGCTTTCCACAGGAACAATTTTTAACATTGGCTCTCTACCTAGATTTTTTCTACTGATGAGTAACTAACTGAATGCACAACCCAACAGCCTGCTCGGGCAACTCGGATTGCTCGAACAGCTCGACCAACGAGGAGCTTCTTCCAGATTTAGCAAATATGCGAAAGTGAAAAATATGGAGTAATCCCACAGGCAGAGCTGAACAAGCCCCTTCGGACTAAACGTATGTTCGGGGAACAGGAAGGGAAGAGTATTAGAACGCTGAGAAAATGGGGAAAGCTCACGGTTCTCTTACCCACTACCCGAAAGTAACACAAAATAAAGTAATACCCAGCCCCAAAATAAGTTCAGAAAGTCCAACAACATTCCGATTTTTCCCACAGGCTTTTCAGTGCCTAAGACCTCCAGAGGTCACAGGTCACAGTGGGGCCCTATTTTCTAAGTCATTCAGTCAGTCAGTCATTAAAATATTTCTTAATCACCAACCATGCAGAGCACAGTTCTAATTACCAGGGACACACTAAAACTGAACTCATTTCTGTCTTAGAATAACCTGGTCAGCAGAAGTAGCCAAGGAGGCTTGACAGCCTCTTTCAGGATGTCTGGAAAAGGCAGAGAGATCGGAGCCAGCTGGTAAGAAATTAGGTGCGTTAGGACTTAACGATAACCGAGAGTGATTCCTTATAAAGCTAGAAGCTTCCAGAGCCACTATTCGTGGCTGAGCCAGTTTGACAATTTCATCCCCGACTTAGGTAGAGATAAAAAAAAAAAAAAAAAAAAAACAGTCTGATGTTCTAAGCAAGCAGCCTTCCTCTGGGAGGGCAGACAAAGGTGCTAACCAACAGAATCAAACTCCCAAGAAGCACCCGGGGTAGAACCAGCTAAAATAAAGGAAAATGAAGCACCATAGATGTTGGGTCTTGCAGCGACGTTAGTGCAGGAAGGCCAACCACGGCTAGTGGCAGTATGTGATTAACGACTCAGGGGTTTTAGTGAACAGGAAACTCACTGAGTCTGGGTAACGTGGCCACCAAAGAAAAAAACAAACAAACAACTGAACGCAGGCCTGGACTCTATCAGTGCGAGTGGGACACGCAGGCTGAGGGAAGGGTACTCCTACTCTGCCCAGGTCAAGCTGAGTGGGAGGCCTTCAGTTCGGGGTCCGAGTGTGACAGGTGGTACTCAGTGAATAACTGAAATACCTCTCTAGAAAGATCTGTTCCACGGGCCACCAAGGGAGTAGAATGCAAATAAACAGGAAGAGTTCGATTTCAGTGCTGTGGGTAAAAAACACTCGTCTAGGGGCGCCTGGGTGGCTCGGTCGGTTAAACGTCTGACTTCGGCTCAGGTCATGATCTCACGGCCCGTGAGTTCGAGCCCCGCGTCGGGCTCTGTGCTGACCGCTCAGAGCCTGGAGCCTGTTTCGGATTCTGTGTCTCCCTCTCTCTCTGCCCCTCCCCTGTTCATGCTCTGTCTCTCTCTGTCTCAAAAATAAATAAACGTTGAAAAAAATAAAATAAAAAATAAAATAAAAAATAAAAAAACACTCGTCTAGTAGTCAAAAACCTCAGAAGGGTGGAGCTCTCCACCCCTTCCAGGCAATGTTCAGGTATTGCTGGAAAACCACTCGTAGGGCATTATTAAGAGATCCCCACATCACAGAAGGGCTGGACTGCGATTTCCAAACACTGGTCCTCAGTGAACTTTTCACTGGCCCGTGCAAAAGGAACAAGTGTCCATGTCTGGGAGGGTATATATGCACAAGTGGGATAATTAAAGAAAAAATAATTTTTTTAATGTTTATTTTTGAGAAGGGGGAGACAGAGCGTGAGTGGGAGAGGGGCGGAGAGAGGGAGACACAGAATCGGAAGCGGGCTCCAGGCTCTGCGCTGTCGGGCCCGACTCGGGGCTCGAACCCGTTGAACCGTGAGATCATGACCTGAGCCGAAGTGGGGACGCTCAACCGACTGAGCCACCCAGGCGCCCCTCATGTGGGATAATTTTAACAAATGTCTTCTCTGGAGGGGAAGAACCTTCCTGTCTGAAGGCATGCGTACTCTTTCTTCCTTTTGCCGGGTGGGGTGGGGTGGGGAGTGGGGTATAAACTAATACACTTTGATGAAATGCATCGAAAGTAGATAGGAACTGATGTTGTTAATTTTCAGTATGTTCGTGTAGCAACACTGCCTCCTGGGGGGCTAGGCGGGGGGAGGGGGGGATATCATGGAACTGGGTTACGCTAAGTATGAAACCTCTCAAGAAACAGAACCTCTCCTGTGGGTCAGATCTGGCTCTCTCCAACCACTCTTGGGACCCAAAGTTTATGAATCAAGTCCAGAAAGGATTGAAATCATTTATCTCTGAAGTTAAGAAGCATTTAAAGTCCTATTATACTGTTATCTCTCCTTCAAAGGGGTCACGGTGACATGTGATTGGAACAGAAAAGCGATTTCTGCCTCACTGATTCCAAGGTAAACCAAGTAGCTAGAACTCTCAGGAATGTTCACATACAAACACACCGTAAGGCAATGAACGCAAGACACAATCATGAAAAACGATGAACTGTCACAGTGAGTCCTTTGCATTACGCTAATACCTTCGTTTTAAATGTTCAAGAAATCTAAAATATTGCTGCTGAAAGGGATCATGGAAATACTTTATCCAAACTCATTTGTGACAGGCAATAGAAGGAGGAAAGTAGAGGTTCCTCTTCCTCCCGCCTAAAGCTCTCCCTAGTCTATCACCCTGCAAGGGAATTAGGTACAATAATAGATGCAGAAAAATCTGGAACACGGTTCCCTGCATTCTTCAGAACTGTACATTGTATCTCACTCAAGTTCAAAACAGGAAAAAAAAACTGCTTTGCTTTTCAGTTAATAGTAACAGTCTAAATTTTCTTCAAGTTCAGCGCATCTTTGAAAAGATAAGTAATCCTAAACCACCAGGACAAGCAGATCATAAATGCAAAGACTCGATGCCTTCCTCAATGTCGAAAAGAAAAAAACAAAAGAAAACAAAACAAAAAAAAAAAACACCTTGCATTTATCAGTTATGGCTGGGATTCAGATAGGGGGCGGTATCCACTCAAACATATAGTCCTTTGCAAAGTGTGCAGTAAACACAGTCCCTTTTAAACTAGTTTTCATGACCAAACCCAATACTTTTAAACCAGTTTCAATTACCAGACAGTTGCCCTTTCAAGGTTAGTGAATATTTCCTCACATTCAAGAACAGACAGATTTTCAAAATGAATAACCCACTATTCCCTCCTCTGCCTCAGGTAAAAAGATCCCCAAGGTGGACAGGTGTTTACTAAGCTCAGGTATCGAGGAACCCTTTAAAATGCCATTCCAGTCTCAAGGCGGGGGGGGGGGGGGGGGGGGATGCGATTGGAAAAGGGGGGGGGGGCAACTTACAAGCCCACAGTACACAGCTTTAACTACAATAAACCTCATAAAAGCCAAATCACAATGCTCTGATAATTCCCATCACATTCCATAAAATGAAACCTCTTTGAAAAAGGCAAACATTCAAAAACACAAGCATCTGATGAAAAATATACAGTTAAATTGGCTGGGGAAAATCTGCAGCCCCTACCCCAAAGCCAGAAGCTCTACCTCCCTACCTGCAACGTATGTTATTTTCTCTTATTTTCCAGACCAAATGCTTATACTGCTTCTTACCCAAGTTCATTTCACCCCATCTATAGGTAGCATGTGGGTACTGATAAAAGCTGTTTCTGATTCCATTTCCTCCTTCCCAGATGTTTGCTAGAGTTTTCTTTTTTTTTTCTTCAGCTATTTATGAATGCACTCCAATTTAGAACAAACAAATTCAACATGTCATATTTTAAGCTGGGCAAGACACACAATAAATGGCAGCTATAAAATAAGTCCAAGATATTTCTCCAGCTTATGAACAAGTATGCCTACCGAGGCAAGATTTGGACAGGCTGCCACGGTCTTGGTCTAGGAAAAAAAAGTACTTAAAATGTATAACTGAGAACCTGCTGTTGCTGATTACCTACTGGCTACAGTAATTCTCATAAAAGGGGTTGTGCTTGGAAATGAAAAACCAAGTGTCAACCGGGAGAAAGACAGAAAGACGTCTCTACCAAATTCTTGGTATGAATCATGCATATATATACTTCCAGCTACACGCATCACTGAAACCTTAGGAAGAATCAATGATTTTGTACACAAAACTCAAGATTGAAGACTGCACTTTCTCACGAATAATGTTGTTTTATACCTCTCTGAATCAAGCAGTGAACTCCTAAGTTAAAAAAGTGAAAATATGGTCTAAATCCAGTCCTCGAATATATTCCTCAAACAAAAACATGAAAACAGACATCCTTAAATTTGTGACTAAAAATGGTGACCAAGTTGTCTCTTGAAATTCATCTTTAAGAATGCCAGAAATAATGACACTTTTTGAAGTGGAGATAAACGTTTGTTTTATACAGAAGTAGTATATTTCAAAGAAAGCAACAGTTCTGGAGATTTTTTTTCCCCTCCCATCACTAATTGCAAAACTGGAAAAATTGCAACCTGGATTGCAGATAGGCAACTCAAAAGCGCAGTTTACAAATGCCCGTCATAAGAAAGCCATCTAGTGTTAACATTTAGAAATGAAAGCTGCAGACAAAAGAGGCAAAGAAAAGAAAAATCTTAGTGACTATTTTGAACTTACTGAGAGCAAACCTATGAGAATCGTCAAGATTCTTTGTTTAAAAAAAAAAAAGGGGGGGCCATCATCATGAAAAGCAACTCCTAAGCTAAACAAAATCCAAAACATGTACTATTTCATTTTGACCAAAATCATGTTTTGGTGACCACAATTCCGTGACCAATGCACTTGATTTTTCCAATACGCACGCTGGAGTCATCTTGGGCTGAATTAATTTAACTGAAGCAGGTTAATGATGACAAATATCTCCCAGAGGGGTAATGCCAAGTTGTTTTCTCTTCCCCAGAAGCATCGGCTCTCGCTTGCAGATGATGAACTGAAATTGATTCTTTGGGTTTGTGGCACGGTTGAAAATTAATCTATAGGCGCTCGTGGGGATACTCCCAGGACGTGGTCAAACTAGCTTTAATAATATGGGGGGACCCGAGAAGGCCCGGGAGCGGAGGATGGAGCGAGGCACGGAGGCCGGAGAGGTGGCAGAGCGGTCGGGACCCCAAAGGGTGGTCGCGCCGAGTTAGAAGGGCGCTCGCCGCGCCTCGGGATCTTACAAAAGAGGGAGCGGGGCCCCCGCCGGCGAGAGCGCGCGCCGGGGGCGCACACCTTCCCGGGGGAAGACACCCCGCAGCAAGTTCAGCAAGTAACCCCGCCCGGCGCGCCGGTGCACAGCGTCCCGCAGCCTTTCATCTTCGCTCTCGGGTTAGTCACAGAGGAGTTGCTGCGCACCCAGAGGAGGTCCTCATTAGTGCTCGTGTCACCAAGACGGGAATAACCTTTCTGCCGATCGATAACTTTGAGAGAACGAGCGGCGGCGGCTCCTCTTCCACCCGGGGCTCGGAAGCGCGGGCGCGTCTGCCAGCCGGACCCCCCGCCCCGCGCCCCTGCCCTGCCCCCGGCCCGGCCCGGCCATCAGCCCCCGAAGCGCTCCCGGGGCAGCCCCTGCACCCCGGGACAGTCCTCGCGGAGGCCGTGCCCAGACACCACCCGAAGGCTCCCGAGCGGATCCCGCCTCGCTCCCCGTCCGCTCGCCCGACACGCACCTCGGAGACGCAGTCCGCCGGGACCTGCTACAGCCCACGAGCGCGCGGCGGCGCGTACCGGGGCCGCCGCCTCGCCGCCCGCCGCTGCCCGGGGCTGCCCATCGGCCCGGACTCTGCCGGCGCCGGGCTCCGGCGGGAGGCGGCCCGGACCCGCCGGCTGCGGCTGGAGCTGTCGGCCTGCGCTCAGGCGGGCGGGCGGCCGGGGCGGGGGCGCGGCGCTGGCAGAGTCCGGGCCGATGGGCAGCCCCGGGCAGCGGCGGGCGGCGA
>NC_064818.1:15170108-15299490 GCF_023721935.1 Panthera uncia | reverse complement strand
CTCCTCCTCCTCCGTCGTCCTCCTCCCGCTCCGCCGGCTCCTCCCGGGCTCCCGGTCTGCCGAGCCGGCTCCCGACGCCGCCGCCCGCCCGCCCGGCGGCACCGCCCCCCGCCCGCTCTGCGGCCTCCCATTGGCCGCCGCCTGCAGGCCCCCTCGGCCCCGCCCCGCGATTGGGCGCGGGCGCCGTCCGTCCCGCCGCCCCGCGGGGCTCGGGGCTCAGCCGGTGCGCGGTTCCCAGGCCCCGCGGCGCGCGAGAGCGGCGCGTCCCGGAGGGGTTCGGGCGCCCTTCCCCGCGAGGGGGCTGCGGGGCGCGGGGGCGCGGCGCCTGGTGACCTCGGGGGAGGTACAGCCTACCTGGACCCGCGCCCCGGGGGAACCGGCGCCGCCCTCCGCGGGCTCGTTTCCCCCCTCCGGCCGGAATAAGTTAAAAACCCCGAGTCCGGCCGCGAGCGGCCCCCTAGCGCCGTCGCGACCCCGCCTGGCCCTCCACTCTCGGCGACTGGGAGAGACGCGCCCGCCCCGGGCTCCGGTCCCCGCGCCGCCAGAGCCTGAGTGTCGCGGCCCGAGGAGACCCAGCCAGCCGCGGGCGCTGCGCGGGCACCTGCCTCAAGACGCAGCGGAATCGCGGCGGCCGGCGACGGCCCAGACCACTGTCTCACTGCGTTCAGAAGACGACGGCAGGAGGGGCGAGCTCCGACTGGGTGCCGGCCTGGGAGGGCGCCCCAGGGCTGCCCAGGCGGTGTTCCTACCGTGTGCCGGCCTGGGGGGAAGGGGGCGTCCCGGGACCGCCCTGGAGATGTCCCTTCTGCGTTCTGGCCCGGGAACGCGCCCCGGGACAACCCTGACTGAGCCCCTGCGCTCTGGGGCTGGGGTACTAGGTTGCACGGTAAGATGAGGTCAGGTAGGTGCCAGCGCCCTGGAATGCTGCACAGATGCAACCTTTCCAAGCTAGGGGGAGGGGTGCAAGGCGAGAAGTCCAGGCGCTGCGGGCCCGGCCCGGAGCCCGCCCACCCCGCGCCGCAGGCAATCCTCAACCTAGGGTCGGAATGCTTTTGGATCTTTATCTAGAGGAGGAGAAGGAAATGAACTTTTTCTACCCATCTTTTTCTACTTTGCTAGGAGATGTTGATCACCCAGGAGGAAGCGCTACCTGAAACTATTAATATAAATTGCTTGACACTTGAACTGGTTGCTGAAAGATTCAAAGGACTCTTTTTTTTTTTTTTTTTTTTTTGAGATTGAGGGATTGCGAGCATAGGAGGGGCAGAGAGAGAGAGAGGAGGCACAGAATCCGAAAGAGGATCCAGGCTGCCAGCCCAGCACAGAGCCCGAGGCGGGGCTAGAACTCACAAATTGCTAGATCATGACCTGAGTCGAGGTCGTCGCGACTGAGCCACCCAGGGGCCCCTCAAGGAACTCTTTGAAGAGAAGACATTTTTAGGGGCGCCCGGGTGGCTCAGTCAGTTAAGCCTCGGATCAGGTCATGATCTCACGTGTTCCTAGCGCTCGTGGGTTCCAGCCACGCGTGGGGCTCAGCGCTCACAGGCTCACAGTCCTACCGTGGGACTTTCCCTCCCTTTCTCTCTGCCCCTGCCCTGCTTATGCACGTGCTCTCTCTCTCTCTCTCAAAATAAAAAGAGAGAGAGAGAGAGAGAGAGAAGACTTTGTTTAAGCTATGGTGGAATTGCCTCTGCCTTTTAAATGGTAAGGTGGGAGTCACAACCTGTAAGCAGGACTGGATTGGTTTAGGTAATCTAACTTACCTTCCAGCCCCACCTTACATAGCATTTCCTGAGCTGGTTTTATGGCATAGGGCCAGCCAGGCTGTTTCCTGAGACTGGATCCAGGGCTTTCAGTTCCTGTTTCTGGAGGCAGAATTCTTCCTGGAGAGATAAAGTTGTCTGTACTTCCCCATCGCCAACACTCCCTAGAATATAACCCTGTGAAAAGTTAGAGGTGGTTCCTCCCATGCCGTGTTTTAAGGCGTGTGTACATCGTACAATCTTTTAGACCTCTTTGTAAAGTAGGTGCATAATATATGGGAGGAGGTGTAATAAAACATGTCTGTTACAATGACATGATAAAATTTCTGAGTTCTCCAGGTTTGATGGGTTTCCCACCTGCCACCCCATTCCCGCACTTACCAGGTAGTCAAATAGTCATTCAACAAACACAATGCAGAGATCCTGGGATGTTCCAGAAGATGCAGGAGCAGGGGATATAAAACCACATAGCACATGGGCCCTGTCTTCAGGAGTCATCCTCATATATCAGAGATGCTCTGCTACAGATGGGAACAAAATCCCACAGGGACAGTCATGGACAGACATTTCCTGGGGGAGCCTAGGGAGGACATATTTCCCTTCATAACACGTTATTACAGTAGTTCTCACACTTGACATAATCGCACATGTCATTGTCTTTCCCACTATGCCGCGAGGGCCTCGAGGAACAGAACCACATCTCCCCCTGCCTTTTGGCTCAAGATGGCGGTCACTGCCTGAGTCAGTGGGTTGGCATGGAGGTGGCCCCTTGCTCTGGCAGCTGCACTTGTCTACTGTCTGGCAGATGAGGAGGAACCTTGAGGTGTTCCTTAAGGTCCAGTGCGGAACGATTTTCCAAGGAAGTCTGCCCAGACGCTCAGTGATGGCGTGAGCCACAATTCTCTTCCTCTCCCACTTTACCATCCCTCTCGTGTTTTGCAAGCTGAAACCGAAACACCCGGGGCCCTTTTGGCCACTATCAAAGTTGGCAGCATTTGTTTAAGCGCTTGTAATTGACCGTGCAATCAGTTATGAAAGCCTGTGAGGGTTTCTGACTTTCCCAGAACCCCAGGTCACATGGAGTCCTCCCTCGTCCCAGTGTCCCCTGCTTCAGGAGACTTCTACTGAGCCCCTTTCCCGCATCTGGTTGATGTTGGACGGTGGTGACGGGGCCCAGGACCAGGTCCACAAGGTGTCCACCTTATAGGACACTGTGAGATCTTCAAGAGACAAACCTCAGGAATGATCGCACATCGTATTCCCCAGAAATATACTACAGAGATACCATTAGGTTTACTGCTGTGTTCTTCCTCACTGGTTTTTCCATCAACCCTCGTTTCTTGACCTTCTAGGCAAGGGCAGAGATTGAAATTGCCTTACCTGTTAAGATATCAGTTCATCATTTCGGCCTTAGGATATCTTACCAGAAAAAAAAAAAATCTTTTTCTATTAAAGCTATAAATTTTGCTGACGTTCTAAAGAAAAATATCAACTATGAAGTGTGACACTGTATTTGTCCAAAAGCTAGAGTGAAAGATCGTGTGTTTATCTTGTCACTGTCACCCTCCCTTGGGTTAAGGCTTCCTCCCCACCCCCTGCCCTGTGTTCAATTTCTGCCTTTCAAGTCTGTTTTCTCCTGTGAATTTCATCATGCTCTGAGGGGTTCCTAAAGAAACAAACTCAAGGGATTAATCCTCTTTACAAGTCTGAATCAGCACATCCACTCCTTCTGAAATAATTCCAACATCGGCCTTACCTATTTTTTTCTAAACGGTGTAAAAAGGCACAGAGTTCAAAGACATACCAGCTGTCTACGCCGTTCCAAGATTTTGAGCTTATTGGCTGACCTTGGCTAGTACTTGTATCTATTTACCTTTGAATTTAGCAAAACGGGACTTTTTAATTTCTTAACACACTACGGCAAGTTTCTACCTACAAACTATATGTATACACTGTCATAAACCTGAATGGCTGTCTAAGCTAATAAGGTTTTAGATTTCTACCCTCATTTCCTCCTTCCCTTTTCTACCATCAACCTCTTTTTAAAAGTATTTCTTTTAAGCCAAATGAATATTCATAAATGGCAACAAATGTGTATTGATTTCATACTACATTCAGGGCATTATGTTAGTCTCAAAGGACCCAAAGGGCTACACAGCAGTGTATGTGTATTTCATGATAAGGAGCAGGTGTTCAGGACCCCTGAGGAGGGGTTCCCACAGGGAGAGCGGGAGAGTCAACCGCCTGCAGGCAAAGCTTGAGCCAGTGGAGGAAAGCATCACCAAAGATACCAAACCTGCCGAGCAAGGAGGAAAGAAGAGAACACCGCCAGCAAGAGGAAACACGATGGGCAAAGACGCAGGAACCAACAGTGCGAGGCATGTTTGGGAAACAGCTGTGCCCTTTGGCCGTATGCAGGCTTATTCACTTACATAACATACACTTATCTAGTGCGTCGTCCATGCGAGGTGCGTTTTCTTCTTCAGAGGGAAATCGTCCCATATGGGCATTGCTTCACTTTCCTTTCCAAATGGCCATCTCTCACAACAGAATCGTGTTAGGCTATCCTGTAATAAAGTAAAATAAGAAGTGCCAATTTCTGGTGCAATTTAAACACGGTTAAGGGACATCTCGGTGGCTCGGTCAGTTAAGCATCTGACTTCGGCTCAAGTCATGATCTCACCGTTCTTGAGTTCAAGCCCCGCGTCGGGCTCTGTGCTGACAGCTCAGAGCCTGGAGCCTGCTTCCAATTCTGTATCTCCCTCTCTCCCTGACCCTCCCCTGCTCACACTCTTACTCTCTCTGTCTCTCATAAATAAATAAATGCTAAACTTTTTTAATTAAAAAAAATAATAAAATCAATAAAAAGTAAAAAAAATTAAAAAAAAAAAACACATGGTTATGCTGCAGCTTAGAAAGCATGGATTACAGGGGCACCTGGGTGGCTCAGTCAGTTGAGCGTCAGACTTCGGCTCAGGTCATGATCTCGCAGCCTGTGAGTTCGAGCCCCGAGTCAGGCTCTGTGCTGACAGCTCAGAGCCTGGAGCCTGCTTCGGATTCTGTGTGTCCCTCTCTCTCTGCCCCTCCCCCATTCATGCTCTGTCTGTCTCTCTCAAAATTAAATAAACATTAAAACATTTTTTAAAAAAGGGGGGCTCCTGGGTGGCACAGTTGGTTGAGCATCCAACTTCGGCTCAGGTCATGATCTCACAGCTTGTGGGTTCGAGCCCTGCATCGGGCTCTGTGCTGATGGCTCAGAGCCTGGAACCTGCTTCGGATTCTGTGTCTCCCTCTCTCTCTGCCCCTCCCCCACTCATTCTCTGTCTGTCTCTCTCTCTCTGTCTCTCTCTGTCAAAAATAAAATAAAAACATTAAAAAACAAAACAAAACCATATTTAGAAAGTGTGGGTTACTGGCCCTGGTTGTGAGTATTCGAGCAGTCCTGATAAAAAGAAAGCACCTGTTCCTTTTCAAGTGAAACTCAATAGAATAAGTAAGAGTTATTAAATAATGTGCTAAATACCACATATTACTCATAGGAGCCAGAGAAGAAAGCTATCTAATAAAAAATAAAACTCAATTCTGCCGGTGTATCTGGAGGCCTACTGTGTGCTCACCTCTGCTGCGGGGGATGTACAAGATCACTACATACAAGTAACCAGGTCGTCCTCAAAAAACTATAATACAGCTAAGCTGGGATTTTTACATAGGAAAATTCTAAGAACGGTGCAAAATCAATACGTTAAAAATTGCATGTTGTACGGATACGTGCGTGAAGAATTGGAAAGGCAGTAGGCACAGAGGATCAAAAATTAAGGACGAATATCTTTCAGGAGGGAAGGATTTCTTGCATTTGTAACATTTGTTGCACAAATAAGAAATCCTGCACGTTGGGGCACCTGGGTGGCTCAGTCGGTTAAGCGTCTGACTGTTGATTTCAGCTTGGGTCGTGATCTTGCAGTTCATGAGTTTGAGTCCCATGTCAGGCTCTGTGCTGACGGTGCAGGATTCTCTCTCTCTGACCCTCTCCTGCTCGCATTTCCCCCCCCCCTCTTTCTCTCTCTCTCCAAATAACTAAATAAACTTAAAAATATATATAGGAACACTGTATGTTGATCTTTGCTGCAATGTTCCCAATCCAGTGTTTTTTCAAGAATCTTTCAAGACATGTGGATTATTTCTTTTCTCATCCTCCAAACCCTTGCCCACAACTATTCCCGTTTGTTTCCCTTTACTTTCCCCTGTCCAGACTCACAGCTAAGCAAGCGACTTGTACAAATTTTATCTTCTGACAGCTGTCTCCTCCCTCACCTCACCATACTTCCAAAAAAAAAAAAAAAAAAAAAAAGGCAATGAAAAAGAGGCCTAAACTGCATATAATTCAAAAACATCTTCCACCTCTGCTCTTGCTTTGGTGGAAACCCAGGTAGTGGAATTTTTAGGAGCCCACACACCTTGGCATCAGACAACCTGGACTCAGAACCTGATTTGAAAGCTTCTTAGATACAAGACTATAGACAAGTTACATCTCAAAGTTCCACTTTCCTCGTATGAAAATGATGATACCCCTACATCAGAGGGCGGTGGTGAGAAGTCCATGTGATTTGGGGTACAAAGTGCTTAGCACGGTTGCTGGCACACAGTGGGTGCTGAAAACGCACTGCGCCGCCAGTGTTTACCATCCCCTCTTACCCTTCATGGGAGTGAAGCCCCGCACACAGAACCCAGCACAGGGGAGGGGTTGATAAATAGCTAAGGAATGAATAAAGGACCGGGTAGGTGAATCGCCCCGAGTGATAAAGTCCTGTATTTGTTTTCCTATTTTCTGCCACGGGAGATACAAGGCTTATATCTTCATCTTTCAAATTTTATTCCCACTTGAGACTTACAGTATTCACTAAGTCATGTTTGGGTTCTCCTGCTAAAAAATAACCAAGTAATAACAGCCACGTAAGTTGCGTTCATCCGTGAGCAGCTGCTACTCTCTACCGCTAGATGGCGTCTATCAATAATAACACTAAAAAGCACCACACATAGGGGGCTAGGTAATAATTCTAAAGAAATTAATACGGAAAAGGCATATGTATCTGTGTGTATACATATTCACGTATGTATGTTTACCTTTTACATATGGTTTCTCTTTAATATTGCTTATGAATACAAAGCTGTCTACAGTTTGGCAAACCTTTGCTTTCCTAACTTTAACCATCTCCTGTAACAACACTTTGAGTTGTTTAATGAAACTCTAGGCAGCCTCAACCTGCAAGACTTTGCACAGCACCTGGTGACCGCGGTCTTTGATGCGGACGGAGGAAGCCCATGTCTTAAGATGAAAAGAGTAGGTAAGGAGAAAGGGACCATCAAACAAAAATCAAAACACCTTTGGACTCCTGATCCCGTTGTTTCTGCAATCTATAAAGTAAGGCATGGAGCTTGCAAAGATGAACTCTGAGTCCTGCGAAATGTTAGGTCTTCGTTTCTAGAAAAGCAGAGGAGTGACTGAGCAGAGAGCCTGTCACAGAGGCCATCTTCAACCACCTACAAAAAATGCCTCCATTAATAGTTCACAATATCGCCTACATCTCAGCATGTCAGAAACCAAATTTTCCCCGAGGGCTGGCTCTTCTCGCTAACCCTGACATGTGTGATAATGCTGCTGTCATCTGCTAAATACTAGATAGGGCCTCCTTGGATTCCTCTTTTGTCTGCCTTCCTGGAGGCAACATAAAACTCCTCAGGTTTTCCCCAGTGGTCTCTCACGACTTCAAGTATATTGACTTCCAGCTCAAAATCCTTCTTGAGCTTCTTGGTGCCTCGTGGATAATGTCCAAATGCTCCTCACCTGACTAGCATGTGGACCTTCCACAGTCTGGCTCCAACACGAGCTTCCTGGATCTCTTGGTAATATTTGCCACCGTGAACGCCTTTCCCTGGGATGCTCCCTTCCCTTTGCCCCACGCGTGACCTTCTCCCTGAGTCCCTCTTACCTCCCTGCCCACTCCTCCTCCCTTTATCTGAAGCTCCTTTCCTTCTCTACCATTTTCACATTTGATTCCCTCCTACTCTTCTCTCCCTGGGAAATCTCATCCTTTCCAGGGTTTACAATTATTATTTTCACCTTCCTCCCTCCTGACCCTATACAGGCGGCCTTGACATATATATATTCAGCTCTATATATTCAGTCAACATCTCTACTTGGATGCCCCAAACGTAGCTCAAATATACCCCAATCGCAACATATCCCCAAATTCGACCATCATATGACCTCCCAAACTCCTTTCTCTGTGACCCCTATTTCGGTAATGGCATCACCACTTATTTGTCACGTCGGAAAGCTGGGGCTCCCCCTCAACTCCTCCTTCTCCCTCATGCACTCATCCAAGCATCGACCGGGACTTGGCCTGTACCTCCTAAGTGTCTCTTGCCTGTAGCGGTCTCTTGCCATCCCGTTTGGCCAAGACAAAAGCAATAGCCTCCTATACAGCCTGTCTTCCATTGTTTCCTGTCTAGCTCTTCTTTAATCCGTATTGGCCTCCTGCAGCCTTCCGTCCACACAGTCAGACTAACCTCCCTCTCGTGCTTCAAAACCTTCAGAGGCTTCTAGAATCCCCAAGATAAAACTGTAACACCTTGATCTGGCTTCCGTTGCCCTCTCTAGCCCCTGGCAATCCAAACTCCTTTCATTTGGTTCTGCCTTCCTACTTCGCCTCTGAGCCTCTGCAGAGACATTTCTCTGCGAACAACTCCCCTCTCTCCCTGCTTTGGTCCAACTAACTCCTCTTCGTCCTTCAGTCTCCAAGAGCCCTCCCTCAGAAGATCACCCTCGATCCCATAGGGCACCCATACATCTTCTCGTGGCCCCAGAGCCGGCCCATCATACACCTTCTTCTGCTTTCTTGTGTGTGTGCCTCTGTCTTTCCCACCAGAGCAGACACTCTGAAGGCAGAAAGCGCGTGGCGGCCTTGACCATCTCCACAAGGCCTAATGTGCATCTGACTTCCCAATAGCTTTTGCCTAAGATCTCAACCTCCGTCCCAGATGGGCCTCTGCTGGTGTCTCTGCTGAAGGGGAAGATAGAGCCAGTGGTGGTTTATTGTCTCTGCAGGTGGTCGAATGTACCTACAGGGAACCAATGCATCTCCAGGAAAAGGACACACGTGGCCTCCTACAGAAGCTTGAAGTTGGAGGGAAGGCCTGATTCTCAGGACAAAATGACGTCTATTACACATATCAATTTATCTTGAGCCCTCCCTCCATGTACCCATGGCTGTATTATAGGGAGACAGAGAGCTGTCCTTCATTTATTTTTTTTTTAATTTTTGTTTAACGTTTTATTTATTTTTGAGACAGGGAGAGACAGAGCATGAACAGGGGAGGGGCAGAGAGAGGGAGACACAGAATCGGAAACAGGCTTCAGGCTCTGAGCTGCCAGCACAGAGCCTGACACAGGGCTTGAACTCACGGACCGTGAGATCATGACCTGAGCTGAAGTCGGCTGCTTAATCGACTGAGCCACCCAGGCACCCTGAGAGCTGTCCTTTAAAATGATCACTTGAGCGGCGCCTGGGTGGCTCAATCAGTTGAGCATCTGACTTCGGCTCAGGTCTTGATCTCGCTGTCCATGAGTTCGAGCCCTGCATTGGGCTCTGTGCCGAAAGCTCGGAGCCTGGAGCCTGCTTCGGATTCTGTGTCTCCCTCTCTCTCTGCCCCTCCCCTGCTCGTGCTCTGCCTCTCTCAAAAATAAATTAACACGAAAAAAATCTTTTAATGATCACTTGAAATCCAGAGTGGCACCAGGACACAAGCAAGTTGTGCTTCTTTTCCTCTATTACAATACAATGAGACAGTCCCCAGATCAAAGGGCATCAGCACATTGGTAGCGGGGCCCCGCAGGATATATTAGCAGCCGGGTGGGAGAGTCAAAAAACAAAAAGACCAATGATTACTCTGAGCACGGTCCCTTCTGGACCAGAAGCCAGTCCAAGGAGTTTGTGGTCACGTCCAAATTGCGTGTGTATGTCCCTGGGTTTTAGAGATAGCATCTCAACCTCTTCATTATTATTGTAACAGGTACAATCTACGTCTTGTCGCTCTAACCACACTTGATAAGGGATGGAGATAAATCCGTCTGAGCAACTTGGCCACTGTTCAAGGAGGTTTGAGGAATGCTCTGAGCGTATGGTATTATTTAGAGAGTAAAGCACGGAGGTGGGGAGCTGGGGGGCAGTACTCATAAGATTTGCCCCCCTGAGGGTGTAAAACTTGGAAAATGCAAGTGGGCTTTTTTGAACTCCAGTTTCCTCATGATCTTGCTATATTTTAAACATGGTTATCTCTCCATTATGTACATCCTCCCCGTAGGAGGGTCCCACCCAGCTATTCTCCCGTAGGAAATTAAAGAAGAAGGGTGTGAAAAGTGAGTACTGAGGGTGTATGTCGGCAAGTAACGGCGATAAAGTGATCTCCCCAACTACAGTCTAAACAAAAAGCAATCGCTTTAGGGTCACCTATTTTGTGGTCATCACCCGCACCTCTTCTCCATGCGACAACACAAGTCAGCAATAGGACGGCAGGATCGTCTCCTCCCCAAAGACAAGGTATAGGAAATAAAACACAAGGCAACACAGTCTCAGACAAGATGCGTTTACATTAGCGTGCGGTTCAAGAGAGCCTAGTTTTCTGAGCACCTAGCAATTACCCACCCAGGACCAGCTGTGGTAGCCCGTGTTTTGCAGAAAAGGATCACAAGTGTCACCAGAAGCTTTGCAGCACCAGGCATCATGCAACATCCGAGGGCCAGGATAAGTAGTCAAGTGCCCAAAACATGCAGACTGATTGTGTATCGCCATACTTTCCATTGACTATACTCTCTGAGTAAAGCCTACCAGAAGGGAAGAGAAATTATCACTATGTCCATGCCTGTCTATGTATCCATATACAAATCAAGGGTGGGAGGTTCCCATTAGTTCACAGAATACACCACATTACATTTCATTTAAATTTTGTTTAATGCTTATTTACTTTAGAGAGAGACAGAGACAGAATGCAAGTGGGTTAGGGGCAGAGAGAGAGGGAGACACAATCTGAAGCAGGCTCCAGGCTCCGAGCTGTCAGCACAGAGCCCGACGCGGGGCTCGAACTCACAGACCGCGAGATCATGACCTGAGCCGAAGTCGGACGCTCAACCGACTGAGCCACCCAGGCGCCCCTACATTTCATTTGCTCTTGTTCTGGTCCATTCATGGTTTCAGTGGTTTACCAGCAGGAAAGCCCTAGAGGCGACCCATCCAGACAAGATTAGACAACATACAATTATCATCTTTAGTGTTTCCACTTGGAAAATTGACTGGTATTCATGTGTAACAATAAAATCAAATTTGTGGGCACTTTACTCCCAAGTCATGGATATAAAGAGAAGATCTGGTAGGGGCTCGGGCTGGGGGCAGGGGGGTGTCACTGTGTACGGGGAGAAGAGGAAACCGAAGAGGAAAGTGCATCTGTATCGACCGTATACTCATAGTTTAAGCACTGAGCTCATTCATTCCAAACATTCTGTAAAGTAATAACAGTAATCTTTGTTTTCTGCAGGCTGTTTGGAGATCAGAGAATCTCTCTAGCATTGTCACTTTAACAAACACGAACACACTGAACTCTTACTGTATGCGGGGTATCCTTCCGGGTAGGGGGCCAGGGAGCAATGCCATAGGTCTGTCTTATAGATGAAACTGGCTCATATCTAGTTTGGGGCTATAACACCCCCAAAAGAGCCTAGGGCATGTGACAAGGATGGAAAACAATCCTAGGATAAATGCCAATTTATTCATTTTTTTTCCATTCATCCACCCATCCATCCTTCTGTCCATCAAGCATACTTCGGATGCTATGGTGAGCCACTCACTGTGCTACTGGCACTGTGGTTGCTAAAATAAATTGGTGCTTAGTCATGAACTAAAGAGGCAATAAACAGATGAAGAATTCTTAAGAAACGTAATTAACAGGATAGTCACTAGGACTTGAATCCACTCCAGCGGTCAGGAGGGATATAAAGCTCAAGTCAACCCCAAAGATTGCCAGATATTAACCAGATATTAACCTGTTTTGGATTAGGATGCCTTTCCCAATTCTCGTGTAAGCTGTCATTTTTCTCTGATTTTCACCTTTTTGGTCACCTACTCTCTCCTGACCTCTGATAAAGGCACCATCTGCCTGTACCTTAACTTGTCCACTGGCCTCAGCTCAAGGTTATAGCGTGTCAGGGTGATTTTTGAGCCAATTCCAGTGAAATATTTTAGAGATAATGAAACAGTTTACAGTCAATTAGTTCAGAGATAATGTAAAAAGGATTCTTTTACTGTTTAAGACGAAGTCTCCAGAGCCTAAATGGACATTTACTACCTGAAGATTTTAAGCTGCTCTTTTTTTTTTTTTAATCAGAAATTGTCATTTTGCTAACATGACATCGTTTTCTTTGTTTTATCACCGCATCCATCTTTACATTGTGACTGCAAAGGTAAGCACGAAAAATCAAGTTTAACTGACAGCTATGTGAAATGTGAAAGTTAAAGCCTTTGAATACTACATAAGCCCATGTATGTGGCATGAGCAGAATTTTCAGCCCTTAAATTCTTAAACGCTCTCTGAGCCATTCAGTGATCTCTATCCGAATGAGTATTTTTAACATATTTATTTAAAAGAACAACCTTAGCGTAACCTCTTGTTCTTGAAATTTTCAGTTAGCATTTGTACTAACATAGTTATTGAACTTTACGGGGAAATTCCATTTTAGCTTGAGAGAACAGAGATTTTATTTCGACGGTTGTGTACAAGTTCCACTACTCTATGCCTACGGAACTTCAACCTGCTTTTCCACCCTCCTTTAGAACATAAAACTTGGCCAACCAAACCTTTCCGGCTCTTTCCAAAGGACACAAGACATTTGGTTCAAAACATGATGTTCTCTTACTTTTTGTAGCTGCTGTGAAAAAAGGCTAATCCTGTTTATAAATAGGAAAATAGATAGCTAATTACATAGACATTAAAGCACGAAGGAAGGAGACGAACACCGGCTTCTGGCTTGGGAATAGTTTGGACAAAGAGAAAATGGCAATATTATTCACCTTTGCTGCAATCCAAAGAATAACCTGCGACCGTTTTCACTTCCATGATTATTGCTCTTCATGACAGAATGTTTATCGTTCAGATAAGACAGGTCCTACTACCAAAAAGCTGACAATTGAGCCTCTCCTGTGTGGAGTCCTGAATTTCCCTGGAAGTCAATCTCACAGGTAACCACCGTATTTACCAGGCAATGCGATTGCTTCTCCCGTTGGCCAGGCGGTCTGACGTCTAGCCCGGCTGCGCCACGGACCGGCTGTAGATTTAGGGACCTCACTCGATCACTAAGCACCTCAATTTGCTCAGCTGCCAGCTATGGAGAGGGAATTAATTTCCAAGACTCGGGGCTTCTGGGTGGCTCAATTAAGAGTCTGACCTCCGCTCAGGTCATGATCTCGCGGTCTGTGAGTTCAAGCCTCCTGTCGGTCTCTGTGCTGACAGCTCAGAGCCTGGAGCCTGCTTCAGATTCTGTGTCTCCCTCTCTCTCAGCCCTTTCCCCCACTCACACTTTGTGCCTCTCTGTCTCTGAAAAATGAATAAACCTTTACCAAAAAAAAAAACATTTTTTTTTTAATAATCTCTAAGACTCTCCCGGCCCTTACCTTACAGGAGTCTGTAACGAAGGGACGGGTAGATGCAACCCCTCAAGGTTAGCAGAAACCACCTGCTCGGAGGCATTCCTTCTCAATTATAGAAGAGGAATATTTCTGATTTCTCAACTTAATGCCACTTTCTACACACAACTGGTTGAGCCTCTGCATTTGTTCTGATGAAAGCATATGGAAGACGGGAGTTTTCTTCTAAAAACCAATGACTCAGACGAGTTGGCCTTGCCTCTTTGAGACTGGCTCTTTTCTATGAATGAAAGGCAGTGACCGCTAGAACAGGTGATCATTCTTATTTCACTGTAAATGTTGGTTGAGTGAAGTAGGCACTTTCTGAGCAGTGGGATCCTATGATGCCACAGAATCTGAAAGTAGACAAGAAAACTACCTAGGTTTCCTGCTGCAATCCAACACCGGCAAGAACTTTTGCTGTTGCCATTATTTTGGCGTCGGGGTGTTTTTGTTTTGCTTTGTCTTTTAGTTCTTTAAACTATCCTTTTCCTTAAAGGATTTCAGCACCGTGGCTGTGTGTCTTCTCATTCTTTTTGCATTAGTATTGATCTCTGTCCATCTCCCACTGACCTGTGCCCGAACAAAGGGACTTCTCCAAAGGGACTTTTCCAAGGGGACTGCACTCTTAACAGCCATGGCTCCTCCCTGCCTTGTCCATCACAAATAAAAGGATTGTCACACGGAAATCTCTTTTATAGCGGCTGCTACTTTTCTCCAGGGAGCGGTTCTTCTCACTCCTTCTTCTTTTATTGGTTGCCAGCCTCTCCCTAAAGGAAAGACACTAACTAACAATCAGACTTGGTATATGATAAGTAAAGAAAGATCTATGGGCCTGTTTCTGTGAGCAAATGCCTGTGGGTTCGGTCATCCAAGGAAAACAACTATATATGAGTCCATTCACTACAACGAAGGTTAATCCATTTGATCTTCATGTCATGACATGTTTCTTTGTCAGACCACCTCTAACGAAAACATAAATTGAAAACCTTGGTGATAAGGGGGAAATAAAAGAAGATGAAAATCTTTTGGCAAAGGCCAGTCAAATATTCATTCTAGATCATTTTTTCCTAATTAAAATTCTGTTTTAATTGGATCAAAGGGACGTTGATAGGCCTTCGATGGGTTTGGTATCCAGGGTGTTTGAATTAGGGGGCAGACTCAGGTTTATGGGAAGTGACGCTGAAATAAATATGAACGTTCCTCTGAGAAAAAGATCGCAATGTCACAAATGAGAAATTACGTATGAAAGCGTACCTTGCTTCTCTACCAACACCTACGGGCTTGTGGTGCTGGACGCCGATAAGACTCAGTCCTACTGGGATACAACCCTGGCCCAGTCCCTTCAAGCCTCTGACTTTCATGGAAAGAAAAAAAAAAGCCTCCTGGGCCCAAAAAAGAGGCATTTTGCCAGATTGGTGAGCTCAAGCCTTTTCAGTCAGGGTTCACCCTGAAAAACAAAAACTCTTCAAGGTGGGATGTTACCCAGGTGATAAGGGATCTGGAAACTTGAACAGAGGACAGTGAGGCCAACCCTCAGGCTGGAGTGACAACGGGTTAAAGCCACTGCAGCCCAGGCCCAGTCCCACCTGCAGATAACGGAGCGGGTGACCGAGCCACGTGGGGGTGCTACCGCTGGCTGTGTAATCAACCACCTCAAACGTTGTGGCTGAAGACACCGTGTATTATCTTGGTAGTTTCTGTGGGCAAGGAATCCAGGCACAGCCTAGACAGGTCCCCTGGCTTGGGTTCTCTCAGGTGTTGGCCAGGGGTACAATCATCGGAAGGCTGCAGTTCAGTGATTGTTGGCGAGACTCGACCCTCACGCACTGGTGGCCGGACGTCTCCCTCAAGTTCTTGCCACACAGGGCAGCTTATTACATGGCAGCTGGCTTCATCATAGCAAACAGGTAAGAAGGCAAGAAGGTGAGTAAGACAGAAGTCATAGTCCTTCTTCTCCTTCTCCTCCTCCTCCTTTTTTTACCTCATCTTGGAGGTGACCTCCTGTCATCTTTGACATGTTCTATTCATTAGAATATATCCAACTCATATGTCAAGGGGAGGGGACAGCACAAGAGTCTGAATGCTAGGAAGATGGGGTCCTTGGTGGCCACTGAGAGGCTGTCTAGTGCACAGGGAGACACAGACATTGTAGAGGTAACAAGAGGTGGGGGCAGAAGTGCCCTGGCTTCTCCTTGTCCCTCACCCTCTAATCTTCTCCTAGGGCCCCCCCGCTGGCAGGACAGTCTTGGATATGCAGCTCCATGGGCTACAGCAGAGCAGAGCAAGGGCAGGGATGGGTCTTAGAGCAGACTGGCAACCCCCCAGCATGGTATCCTTCTAGATTTCCTGCTGTAACTGGACAAACGACACAAAGGGATTGTATCTAAAGAGAACCATTTAGTGGTAATTGTGGCTCTTTCTGGGACAGTGTTTTTGCTCTTTTGTGAGGTGCCTCATACTATGTCCCAACGTTCCTACTCTCCAAAGACCCCCCCCCCCCAACACACATTCTAGTCCCCTCTACAGCTGTGGCTCAGAGAGGATACCTTTAATGCAATAAGGCCTAATTCTGACTCTGCAAACTTGTTCTGATCATCAAGACAAGTTTTGGGAGACCTGGTTAAACCCCCCAGGGAAGGCGAGTAGCTGCGGGTCTATTCTATCACGAGTTCTCTTACTTGAAGACTTTGGCAAGATTTTTGCAATGCATCAACGCTCTGATTTTGATTCATCCCTCTTTTCTGTAAGTGACCACGTGCAATCTCTATCTAGAATGCGACGATAAAAGTAACAGTCATCAGTGGCCAGCTGTTATTAGAGGATCCCTTCTCGCTGATTGTATTTTCCGCAGACGGCTGCAGAACTATTCTTTATCTCACAGGCTCTAACACCCTCTGCACCCCTCTGAAGAGATAGTGTTTATAAACACTCTCCTGGAACCTGGGCCCATGTTTATAACTGTCTCCACAATAAAGGATGGTGGACGGGATACTTTGTGACATTTAAGTCTAGATCGTAAAAGTGCCACGCACGTGTTGTTTCGCTAAACTCGGTCTGGGTATCTAGCCTCCGTACCGGGAGGAAGCCCAGGCACCTGCCGAGTCCCACATGGAGGGAAACAGAGGTCTCTGGCCCCAAACCCCGATCCTGCCCCGTCAACCACCTGGACCGACAAGTTATGTGAGTGAACCATCTTGTTAGCTGTTCTCAGCTAACACGGCTTGGAACAGAGACAAACCATCCCCACCGGGCCTTGTCCGAATGATAGGTCTGTGAGCAAAATAAATGGTAGTCGTAGCTGTTTCAGCCACAAGGCGTTGAGGTGTTTTGTTACACGGCAGTAGGAAGTTGGAATACATTCTTTGGGGGATCCCTAAAAAGTCGAGGCAGAGCATATCTATCAGGAATGTGTTTGGCTAGAAGTAACAGAAAACCTGGCTTGGAGGTTTGCTCACGAAGCAGGAAAACCAGAGGGAGCAGGCTGCTGCATTAGGTTCGGAGGCTCAGCTCTATGAGCGCTATGGCCTCTGAAATCCTTTCCTTCTTTCCCGCATGCTTGTTGCCTGAGCAGAAGCAGGTAGCTGTCCCGGTTCCAGGAACAGAGTCTGTGTGCAAAGCGGGATGAGGACGAAAGGCAAAGAGGCTGAGTCGGATCTATTTGCCTCTGTAAGCTGTCCTCACGCTCTCCCAGCCTCACCTGCTGGAAGAGAGGCAGGAACGATGCCTTTACACGCACTGCGGTGAGGGGACAGCATTAGGTTCTAGAGCAGCCAAACAAAATGTCTGCCACAGGACTTCGCAAGGGGTCCCTGCGTGAGATGAAGCGCCTTCCGAGTGAGCGGCAAGAAGTTTCCAGAAACAAAAACGAAAAGAAATGAGTACAAGTCAGACCTGTTTTACCAGTCAAGAGAAAAAAAATATACATATTTGAGATTTTGTTGTCACCTATTTAATGATTTCAGAAATTGGCAAAACTCCACCCCCATATGACTAACTCAGGTATTTCCTCCAGTTCCTTGAACATCTTCTGGGAGATAGTTCCCAAGTGTCTCTCAGCTGCCCAGCCTCCCCCTGAATTCTAGTTCCACATTTGCCACCGTCTCAAGCTGGATGACCTCCGCGGTGTCCCAACCAGTCCTGTCCCCACCCCGTTAGCCCACCCCGTCACCCTCCCGCCCCGATTCCCGCTAAAGTTCAGTCAACATAGCTTTGTAACTTCCTAGGAAGATTCTGTGAGCTACACAGTGGTTTCTCCTCCAATATTGCCCGCTCTTTTGTAAATAAGCACATGATTCACTCATCAGTGGCTCTTGGACCAGGGTTTAAAGGTGTAACAGTGGGCTCAGCTCTAATACCTCGAGAAACATAGAATGCAGAGAGGCTGAGCAAATCTTACCAGTGAAATAACCTCCCCAACTTCTGAGAGCTTAGGAAAGGAAATTCTGCCGCAGCTAATATGCGCGGATAACGTGATCATTCACATAAAAGACTGAATGCCTGTATGTGACTTTCCTCTACATCCTCTTCTATCAATGGGGCACCTGGGTGGCTCAGTCGGTTGAGTGTCTGACTCTTGATTTCAGCTCAGGTTGTGAGCCCAAGGTTGTGAGATCGAGCCCCATGTCGGGCTCCGTGCTACGTGTGGAGATTGCTTCAGATTCTCTCTCTCTCTCTCTCCATTTCCCCCCTCAAATAAAAAAATAACAATAAAAAATAAATCCTCTTATATCAAGCTAGTGGGGGAGTCTCGTTCAGATCTGCATTTCCCAACGGAAGTGCCCGGCAACCCTTATGTCTCCACCTGTCTGTGAGCACGTGGAATCTTTTGTGCCCCCTTTTCCGTCTAGACTTACCAATTTGAACAAACTGGAACAACTCAGCTTGACCTACAACTCCACCAGATTAAGTGTGAGTGCAGCTCTGGTCTTGTACTTCTCACGAGCTGTGAGATCATGACCTGAGCTGCAGTTGGACGCGTAACCGACTGAGCCACCTGGGCGCCCCTCTGCTCACAGATCTTTAATGGCACCTCCTTCTACGCTCCCTGTGCGTGATGAGCGAATGTCTGACCTTCCACACCCACCTCTCCTTGTTATCTGACCTTCCTCCTGTCTCCGGCTCGTGTGCCCACACTTTCCTGCCTTTCGCTCTGGCTGCTTCCTCTGAACCATGTTCTTCCTTGTAACAACACCTAGTTCAAAAACATGCACAATATCATGGAAGGTAGAGGCATGTATTTAAGTAATCCATAAGGGAATAAAGTATGGGTTTTATCCTAATATCTTGGGCAAATTTGGTACTCGGTGAATATTTGCTGAAAACAATAGATCGAAGGTCCTTCGTCTATCAGCTATCTGCCAAATAGACAGGTTCTGATTGAGAAGACGTTTTCAGTGGTCAGCTGGTTAATTGGTTGTCCCCTGTAGTTTGTGACCCTGCCACCTGCTTCACTGTGTACCTGTGTTTGCCCTGTGGTGCAGTTTCCAATGGTCGCGCTGACATAAACGATCTACTGACCGCCCATGGGCCATTCCCGTGTGTTAATTTCCCAGCCACACATGCATCTACATACACGGATTACAACTCCAGCACCTCCTCCCGTGCTTGTCTGAACACCACAACCGAAGTTGAGGGTGAGGGGGAGTTTAAAAGGCAGGTATATAGTGACCACAGTTCAGTTCTGTCTATGGCATGCGGGGACCTCATCATCGGGCCCTTCTGAGTTCCCATCGCGGCCCTGATCTGTTCGAGGACTGAAGCAGGCACACCAGCCCGTTCCTAGGGTGGATGGACCCACAGAATTAATTCAGCTTATTTCTGTCTGGTTTTCAGCTAGGCCGAGTGGAAGCTTAGGCTGATTTGTGGTCATGAGGGATAGTAAATGCCAACATTCATTCTTTTCTGCAGTTCCTCTGCCTTATATCAGCAGCTAGCAGAAGACTCCAGTCTCTCCTTGTTTCAAAGTGTGACCTTCCATTTAGATATCTTTCAAAATCCTTAAAGAATCCTCTATTTCTAAATTTGCTTGAAAACCCGTAAGGTCCCCACGCCCCATCCTTCCTCAGGTTTTCCTTCTCCACCCCTGTACGATCCTCTCTTGGCTCCCCTGGGTCCAGGGGAGTTAATTTTGGAACACAAGGCTGCGGGCTTGCCATGTTATAATGACTTAGGTACAGCTAATAACAAATGACCACCCCTTCCGCCCTGCTTTTAGGACACATCATGTTAGAGATTTCCCAATTTAGAGTGAACATCGACACCTTTTATAATTAGAGGACACTTAAATATTTTATGTTTCTGTTTTATCCCTGTTATGTTAATATCTTTCATTCCTAAGTCTTTGCCTTTGATGCGTAAAGTTCTCCAGCACTTACTCCTCTTAACAGCATTGAGCTCAATCCCTGCTCCTAAAGGCCTAATGCCCAGTAAAAACTGGGTTCTGATTAGTTGAATAGAGGAAGGAAAGAATGAACAAAAGCAAAACCCAAAACCTCCGTGTATAATTTTTGTGATATGAATTCTAACATCACGTCCCATGAAGGATGATTTTTAAGTTCCATTCGATAATAATGGGAGGCTGTGATGCTCAGGGCGCAAAGCTTACACAGCTGATATAGAAGTTAAGTCCAGTCCACAGAAATGATTTAAGCTCAAAATCAGAAAGCATAAGCACACTCTTAAAATTAGAATGCCCTTTTGACGCTCTTTGCATTTTCCGTTTGAAATAACTGAGACCCGGGGAAATTACAAATTTGCTCAGCGGCACATGGTCAGGCAAGGTCATGGACCCTAGGTTCTTGACCCTCCCCCCCCGCCGGTCGTCTTTAACCTGTAGAATTTCTCTCCACCCCCCAGCCCATCTGCTGATTCTGGGCATGGCATCTGTATTAGACCCAGCTTCTCAGAGCGTATCGATGTGAGCCAATTGGATGTAAGTACAAAGAGAACAGAAAACTCTCTTTTCCCAGGCAGCTGGAAAGTTTCACTTGGAACTTATTTTTAGCATCTTGTGTGTGCTCTGGAGGAACCATGGCAACAAAGGCATCTCGGAGAACCTGCTGGAGACACTCACATGGACAAGCGAATAAATAGTCCCAGAGGGAGGCAGCTCCATCTCTATGGGGGGTCGAGGACAAGCCGGACATGTCCTTGTCACTAGGAAAGCCATCATCAGAGAAGAATGGACTCAGAATCAGCAGGACTCTCCTCCACGCAGGCTCTAAATGACTAATGAGATCATCTGTGTAAAACTGTCATCACTTCCCTTCCCTCCCTTCCTCCCCCAGCACCAATAGGGTGTAAATGAAGCTGAACAAGTAGCCTCCGACTTTGAGGTCTGATCATGTGTCATGTTTTGTTAAGGACTCCAGTCCTTCGTGAAACTTCTAAACTGCAGAGCTGCGGGAGAGGAAGTGGACCCTTCAAGACCTCAGGCTACCATGGGGTGACTGGCTGCGGAGACAGTCATCCGTCTCTGCCGTCTCAGCAAAGACAACATCGGAAGTGGCTTCCTTACTCCCAAGAACAGGTGAAAGGACACGTGAGGACACGCGGCCCAGGAGAAGTCACATCGGTGGGAGAATCGGCAGCACCTGATGAGAACTAGCACTCAAACTGACTTCACACAAGTCTATTTTCCATGCCAAACTCATGGGAAAGAACCCAGAGCCAATGCAGGAAACGCTCCTGTTCTGGAATTTCTCTGTCTAGTTCTCGAACACTGACAGACCCAGGCGAGATTTAGGCAAGGTCACAGTTTGTATGTCTGGGACAAGACCCTAGAGCGTCTAACCTTCACACTGTAGACCCACCCCCATGCCACGCCTTCTCCAACATTTGGTGAGAAGGCCTTATGCTTGCTGGAGAGATGAATCCAATGTACAAAGTCTGTGAGATGATTGACCCAGTGAAGTGAAAAGTGCTTCGGCTCAGTCTTGTTCGTTCTCCATCTCTCTGCCTGGGTGCCTTTCCACGATGACTTTAGAAAAGCTTGAATGTTTCTAATTACATGTGGTACCTTTCCAAAGGATAGAAATATACATATTACATTGCATTCGTGCTTCAATGTCATCTTGAAACATGACAGTAACTGATAAAATGTCTTTCACTGGCATATCTTCTACACTTTCAAACGCATTTCAACAAAACCCAAAGTTTCGTGGTGGTATCACTACACTGAAGCCCAAACACAATCCTCTGATTCAAACACAGTCAAGACTGAGGACAGTGTTGTTCACCAAGAGGTATTTCATAAATAATAAACAGGGCAGGAAAAGAAAACCATCATTCTCGTCACATGGCTGGAAAGACCTGTATCGATCTTGACTTCCCCACGAAACCACACAAATATATGATGGTGTTATTGAACCAGCTTCCTCCCAGCAGATGAACTCTGGCATTTTTTTAATTTAGAATATTTGCAATACGTGTATTAGAAAGGAAAGCCGTGAATGGAAATTAACTCCCTTATGGGTTGCAGATTGGGAAACGACCACTGCATCATGTCTCCAAAGGTGTGATGAGACCGTATTTTCAGTTATTCTGTGCTCTCTGCCAAAAACGAAACCCTCCTTTTTAACTGACTTTTCACCAAAGTAGATAATGGAAACTTCGAATTTCTACATAAAATAACTGTGGAGACCATTTAAAAACTGCCAGAGTATCTTCAAGTCAACTCAAAGTGAATAACTAGGACACGGTGACATCTGCTTAACCATAGGACATGCAGTCCACGCTTCGCCCCTCTACGCCACACGGTCAGGCAAAATCTGGCTGACATGAAGAAAAATAAAGAAAAACAGCCGCACAACATGAGACAGTGAAGACAGCCCGCAGGAAGATACAGGCATGATGAATCTTGCTTCTGGATCTTCTCCATGTAGAGACTATGATTGGTCCAGGAAAAGATTGTGCAGAAGAACAAACAAACAGAAACAAACCGGAGTATTCCCCAAAGCCCACGTTCTATCAGCCCTTTCCACGAAACCAAAGGGCTCTCTACTTCCTTCTGCTGTCTCAGTCCTTGCCTTACAGACAGAAGCCCATGGGAGCAGTGTCTCTCCTGGAATACATCACAGTTTATTTATTCTGTATAGGCACTTATAAAAAGGGGGAAAGACATATACATTTTCACGTACTGTGGGAGACGTGAGACAGCTGAACATGCATGAGAACCGTAATCAGTAAACTTGGGTTCGAGACCAGATAACAAACGTAATCGCTCTGAGGTTTGGTATCTACGTCTGTAACCAGGGACTAATGATCGCCACATGATAAAGACACCTTGAGAGTGGAAAATCCTAAAGTCTATGCAAATATTGACCTGGAAAGGACCATAGGAAACCACCTTAGTCACCTCTATAGCGCTCAGCTGAATCACCCCTCAGTTCGCATGCACTGAGTTAAGCAAGTTCAGAGAAGGATCGACAGTGCAAAGTCCTTGGTAACATTCCAAGTAGGTGATATCCAAATCCCTCACACAGCCTAAGTCTCTTTTCCTTTCTCCTTATCTCAGTAGAGATGGAAAAGTTGCCATACAATTAATGGCCTTTGTTTTCATGAAGTCTGTAGTGTCATTCCTTAACTATTGCTTTAAAAGACAGAATCCTGCCAAGATTGTAACCATTTTTTTTTAAAAAAAGATATTTATATATTTATTTTGAGAGAAAGAGAGAGCACGCACCTGCAAGCAGGGGAGGGGTAAAGAGAGGGGAAGAGAATACCAAGCAGACTCTGTGCTGTCAGCACAGAGCCCAACATGGGGCTCAATCTCACGAACCGTGAAATCACGACCTAAACCAAAGTCAAGAGTCGGACGCTTAACCGACTGAGCCATCCAGGCACCCCAACTTTAACCATTTTTCAAAATCATGCCTGTAGGGGTGCCTGGGTGGCTCAGTCGGTTGAGCATCCGACTTCGGCTCAGGTCATGATCTCACGGTCCTTGAGTTTGAGCCCCGCGTCGGGCTCTGTGCTGACGGCTCAGAGCCTGGAGCCTGTTTCAGATTCTGTGTCTCCCTCTCTCTCTGACCCTCCCCCATTCATGTTCTGTCTCTCTGTCTCAAAAATGAATAAAACGTTAAAATAAATAAATAAATAAATAAATAAATAAAATAAATAAAATAAAATCATCCCTGTAGATATGTACTATGCTGCCTCCGATCTCCACAGCTGATTTTCTCCCGGACCCTGAGCTCTGCAACTATGAATTGTGGTCTCATCCTAACACAGTACTTCTTGGTTCCCACTTGCAATCCCCTTGGCCTTCATATACTAACTGACAGAGCATCAGGTCTTTATCTGCTGCAACATGTCGATCTTTTCCTGCCTTTGATCTATGTAACTGTTTTGTCTTGTATTTGTGCCGTTTTCTCTCTGTTTGGTGTAACTTTCTTAGTTTAAGCTGTCAGTTCACCAAACACACATTACATTCCTATATTCCAGTAGTCCACGGTCTCTGTCCTGCCTTAGTGTTGACTGCCAAACTAATGAAGGTAATTGTCATTCCAATCATCTAGGGGTTATGCAGTGTAGGGGCCAGAAACGATGCCCCGGAACAGCAGTCATTGTGCTATTTGAAGTCGGTACTGCTATTTAGAAAATAACCCTTCTGTAAATGAATTTCTCATGGTGTGTATAGTCACAGAATGGCTATGTAACTTAGCTCATGTAGTCCTAGTACTTTAGTATAGCACGTAGTCCAGAATAACGGGTTCGAATGAAGCTAAGATAACTGTGGCCTCCCCTGGTCTCCCTGGCTGGTTTTTGTCAGGGAAGAGGACTTGATTGGCCTGACCAACTTTGTGCTTCATAAAGCTGTGTGGGGGGCCGACCAGGACTTTGGTCCTCTTGAAGGCAATTGAGAAATGAGTCTTTCTGGGACAAAAGTCAAATAGTTACTATTTACCAAACAGAGCAGATTCAACACTGACTCTTCAGGACTCGGAACGCTTTGCTTTGTGTTGATCCTTTGCTCCCTTTCAGAAAGAAAGGAGAATGACTCAGGCAGAAACAGGCATCTCCTGAGAACTGGTACCTTCCAGCAGTGGGCTGGTAACTGCAGTCCCTGTGATGAGAGCAGGAGAAACGCATCCTTTCTCCACTTCCTCCCCAAGCTCTACCTCCCACAGTCTTGTTAACAGATGAAATAAACTTTGACTTATTAATGTAGCGAAAGCCACATGGTCTGAATGAAATGAAGAAAAATGGTTTTGGTTAGCGCAGGGGAAACATTTTGAATCAGCTGCTGGCTCAGTAAGTCAGCTTTCCACTGGGGTAACTGATGCTTTTTACAGACGTCCAAATGGGCTTGACAAGAATAGCGGAGGTAACAGTATAGCTTATTTGGAAAGAACTACTACCTGACATGAGATTTCCCACTCAGGCCTCAGTTCTTGACCCCACACTTTGAAGCACACGAAAAGCGTTAGAATCCCCGCACCGAAGTCTGTAGTCACCATCCAAGTCAAGACGCAGAAAAATTGGAGGCTTGGAAAAGGAGGTGTAATAAAAGCCCCCCTTTCCCAAATTTTGGTGACTCTTATGTCATCCGTTTATTTTTCTCCTTCAGTAAAGCTTCTTGCAACCGGCGCTAAAGTCCTCAATATATCCAGAGAAGCACACTTTCCCCCGTTACTACAATTCATTTCCTCCGGGCTGACCGACTCTTTTTCAAAAGGAACACACAAAATCACACTTTTCCTTCATATTCAACATTCATTTGAAGCACCAGTGCAGTCCACAGCATTGAGACCAGAGCTTCTTACTGAAATGCACCAGAATTGTATTTTTCACACAGTGCTTTATGGGTACCAATGTATGAAGCAGCTCTCAGTAAAGAAGCAATTTCTATAAAGTGATCTCTCATGGCATCCCTCAGAGGTTCAATGAGGTAAATGTTATTCGGGAGGCTGAAAAGGAGCATTCTCTTTTGCGAGCGAATACGTTGGGACATGGAAAAGGGAAAAGTGACTTGGCTTAAATTCAACCTATTCCATAACTAGTGAACGTTTAATATGTACGAAGTCATAGGGGGATTACAAAGAAGCCATGTGACACATCCTCTTCTCTCCTGGGCTTGCATTTATGTTGAAGGTGGCACGACTACGGTGCATGAATAACAAGAAAAAAAAGTAGAGTCCCAGTACCGAATTCTAGGGCAGAGAATGAAAGTGACGTTAAACATAAGGAAAAGTTGGTTGTTACGCATCCGACGAAGGGAGAGGGGGATTTAAATGATCTCTCTGATTCTGTAATTCCAGAAAAGGAACAAGTCACAAGAGGCCAGATCCTATGCGTAGAGCCTAAGACAACGCTCAGGTATTCCTGGTCCTAGATTTAATGCCTCTCTGTCCCTTCCTAAAAACTTTCAGGACCTCCGATTCTGTGCAGCCAAGTCCATACTTAGTAACTGGACCTTAAGGAAGGAATTGTGGGAATCACAACCTCAAGGGTCAGGGAAGCCAGACATGTGACCCACGAGTCCATGCCTGTCTGAAGGAGGTAGTGTCTTCTTTCCTTCAGTTGAGGGAGACCAGGCTGCCTAATGCTACCAGAATTCTCCATTTTTCAAGAGAAGCGACAAGCAAAAACTTTGCGTGAGATCTTATGATTTGGAGTATTAACTACCGTTTTGCGACTTTGTGCCTTGTGCTTTGAGTAGCTCCAGTATTTTATGGGGACATATGTTCGACCGAGCTCTCAGGCAGTGAACATCTGTGGTTTAGCGATGAAGGATGTATCAGGCTGTAAACTGTTATCCCCCGGACCATTATATTGATATGAACTTGTGAGTAAGTGATTGTAAAGGGGTTGTCTACCTGACTCAGCCTGCCCTCAAGTATCCTGAGGGGTTTCTGCGGTGCAGAAACCGTGGAGTTTAAGAATATTCTAAATAACCAAACTGCCGCTTGGCCAACAACTATAATTCATTGTAATGGACAGAACCATCTAATATGTGAATGACCTCAAGTTTAGAGATATTTACCTTCTTAAACTCGAGCACAAGCTGAATCACATTGCGTTAATAATAATAGAAGAGTGATTTCTATTCCCCGAAGAGTAGAAGATACTCAGGCGAGAAATCTGAGCTTGGAAATAGTCTATGCGGAATGAAGCAAGCCACTTGGAGAATAGTTATCACTCGGTTGCAACACCAAACATAACTGACGGAAGTCTTTGGTGAGGAATAGTCCCTTGCCCTCACATACACATGTCTGCATGGGCTGTTGCATGAGCGCTTGGAGAGATGATCAAGGACTGATACCAAAGGTGCTGAGCTATCTGTCCTGGGGAGCCACCTTCCCAACACATGTGCTATATAAAAGCGTATCTGACATGAGCAAGCTGTGAGATGACTGCCAGAGGTCGGCTGTGAGTGGCAGTCTAGGACTCTGCTCTCTTGCTGCTTGCTCACATCTAGATCCAGAAGTTGACCTTCTATAGCTAATTGGAAATGCATATAGCATATGATTTATGTTAGCGGGAGAAGGGTTGGGGGAAAGGTCCATTAAAGAAAAGAATAATGGAACCCAAGTGCTTTAAGATTGGCGGAGACGTCAATTATCTCATTTAGTTCCTTTCTTCTGGAAGGGCCTATTACTACCATGTAATTTATAGGCCTGGGAGAGCCATAAAACCATGGAGAAGAGGAAACAGATGAATCTAGGCTATTAACAACATGAGGTAGGGCTTACAGATCTTTATCCTTCATTTTTGAAAGAGCTCACTAAAACCCAAACACAGGGTCCAAGGAAACAAGGATGGTGAATGTTAAAGATTTTCTATCTCCTTCATATGATTTTTTACTTATAAAAAATACACCTCCATCGCCCAAGCCTCTTTGTAATTGAACTTTTTGTTCTCAATGTTCTTATGTTGTTGATGATTAAATTATAACAGCCTAACATATGTACTTTTTGATCGCCGGGCCCGGAATAGGATGTTAATTTCGCAGACCTGAAAAAAATAAGCAAAAGATGAACTAGTGTCAATTTTCCTACATCGAAGCTGGGGGGTTATTAAAAGTCTTTTGTCTACACATATCCCCCCTTCCAATCCATCTTCCCATGAAGCATACGTGGATAGGAGGGAAAGCAGACATGTACCGTGAGCGGCAGCCACAGTGCATGGAGACAGGAAACAAACACTAAATCACATCCAAGGGAGGATACCCACAGCCAGGGCTGGAGCAGTGCCCACAAATGAGACTCAGAGAAATAAGAGCCTGGATTGGTGTGGGGAGACTAGAGTACAGGGTCATGTGGCTGGCGATACATGGAGGACCAGACAAAGACCAGTGGATTAAACACAGGAGAATGGAGGAGACAGTTGAACAATGCTTGAGAGGGCTCATATGGCTCTTAGCACAAGTCATCCACGGGGTGAAGTCGTGGAAAGGCAATAAGACGGAAGAAACACTGTATTTGGAATGCCTTTCGGGGTGCCTGGGTGGCTCAGTCGGTTAGGAGTCAGACTTCAGCTCAGGTCATGATCTCACGGCTCGTGGGTTCGAGCCCCGCGTCAGGCTCTGTGCTGATGGCTCAGAGCCTGGAGCCTGCTTCAGATTCTATGTCTCCCCCCACCCTCTCTGCCCCTCTTCTGCTTGTGCTCTCCCTCTCTCTCAAAAATAAATGAATAGGGGCGCCTGGGCGGCTCAGTCGGTTAAGCATCTGACTTCGGCTTAGGTCATGATCTTGTAGTTTGTGGGTTTGAACCCCACGTCGGGCTCTGTGCTGATGGCTCAGAGCCTGGAGCCTGCTTCAGATTCTGTGTCTTCCTCTCTCTCTGCCCCTCCCCTGCTCATGCTCTGTCTATCTCAAAAATAAACATTAAAAAAAAATTAAAAAAAAAAAAGGAATGTTTTGCTTCTTTTACTGATCCTGGAGCATGCTTCTCTCCAAGAAAGACATTCTCTCCAGGAGTGTTTTTCTCACCAGCTCACTTCTATTTAGGTCAGTACCAAGTTTATCTGAGCAAACATGAGTTAGCTACTGATATTCTTAGTACAAATACTCTAGCTTTATCCATATTGTCGTACCTTTAGCCAAAGGTAAACATTTGCAAAAAATTTACTCTTGGTAAAAGCATAGTAAAATGAAAATTAAATAAAAGCACATTGGTTTTTTGTTTGTTTGTTTGTTTCTAAAAAGTATTTCATTTCAATCTCTGGTTTTACCTACTTCGTGCTTTTAAAATTTATTATTGTTTTCCAAGTATCAGACTGTCTCATGCAAGCTAAGTACTGAATTTCTTCCCTTTTCCCTTCCACAGTTAAGTGAATATTTATTTTGCTTGAGTCTGAAGATTTGCCGTGTGGGCCTATATGAATATATATAATGAATTTTCTTCAAAAGTCATTAAAATGTAGTTTGTCCTTAAGAAAGTTTCCGAGTAGCATGAAGTTACCTTTTAAATAAGCAAATATATATTTCTCTACTAGACTATAAGCTCCCTAAGGACAATTAAAGGAACATTTTGCACATTTTGTATTGACAGAATCTAATATAGTAAGATTCCAGTCAGAAATATGAATTATTTAAAAATTTTTAATGTGTATTTAATCTTGAGAGAGAGAGTAATCTTGAATGCGAGTAAGGGAGGGGCAGAGAGAGAGGGTGACACAGGATCCAAAGGGGACTCTCAGCTATCAGCACAGACCCCGATGTGGGGCTCAAACCCACAAACCGTGAGATCATGACCTGAGCCGAAGTTGGATGCTCAACCGACTGAGCCACCCTTGTATACTTCTGTCTTTTAATTGAAGCAGGCAGTCCATTTAAATTTAAGGCAATTACTATTTGTTTTTTTTAATCTGTCCCACCTTTTTTTTTTTTTCTGTTCTCATTTTCTTCTTTCTTATCTACTTTTGGATTGATTATTTTTATTCTATCTCATTATTCTACTCCCTCTCATTATTCTACTCCTCATGTGGTGGTTACCTAGACATGGGAACTCCCTTTCTTGACTTGTTAAATCAAAGTCAATACATTTCCCACTTTCTGGACAATGTAAGGGTCCTAGCATTCTTCAACATCTTTTACCCCATTTCATCTTATATACTACTGTTTTCTGTGCTGACAGCTCAGAGCCTGGAGCCTGCTTCAGATTTCTGTGTCTCCCTCTCTCTCTGCCCCTCCCTCCCTCTCTCTCTCTCCCTCTCTCTCTCAAAAATAAGTAAACATTAAAAAAAGACAGAACTATTCAAGAGAGATTAAAAAAATTATATTCTTCTTATAGGAGACACATCTCAAATATAAGGACCTGAGAGGTTGAAAGTGAAAGGATAGAGGGAGGTAATTTACCAACATTTACCAAAATTGACTATTTGTTGTGGCAATCTCAGCAAATTATAACGCACTGACATACAGATGATGCCCTCTGACCACTATAAAATGTCAACAACAGAGTAGAAAATCTCAACATACTTGAAAATTAAGCAATAACTTCTAAGTAGTGCATTGGTCAACTAAGGAATCACACTGGAAATTAGAAAATATTTTACACAAAATGATAAAAAGACTATTACATGTCAGAACTTGTAGCATGCAACTAACCCATGTGGGCAGGGTAATTTATGGCTTAATAGAAAAGAAGAAAGGCTAACAGCAAACAATTTAGGCATCGGTCTCAAGAAGTTAGAGAAACTCAAAGAACATGTAAAAAAGAAAATAAAAAGGTAAAGGGAGATTTTAAAAAAGAAATGAGAAGAACACAAAATAGAATCAGCAAGTCAAAGTTTGGTTCTTTGGAAAAAATAACAAAATATAAAAAATCTGAGTCAAAATACAGATAAAAGACTAAAGGAGGACACAAATAACCGTTATCAGGGCAAAACTACTTATATCACAGGTAATGAAATGATCACAGGAGAATAAAATGAACAAGCATATGCTAATGTGTTTGACAATTTAGTTGAATTGTACGCATTCCTAGAAAAATACAAGCTACCAAAATTGACACAAAAAGAAAAAAATTGTTAAAAAACCTTCTCAAAACAAAAACAGCCCACCCAGGTGACCTCACTAGTGAAATCTTCAAATGTCAACAGAAAAGTAACACCTACTCTATACAAATCCCTATCAAGAATAGAAAGAGAGGGAATGTGTCCACATCTTTTAATGAGATCAGTCTACAGCAAGATATATAACCATGAGGGTTGCCTGGGTGGCTCAGTCAGTTAAGCGTCCGAATTCGGCTTGGGTCATGATTTTATGATTCATGAGTTTGAGCCCCGTGCCAGGGTCTGTGCTGACAGCTCAGGGCTTGGAGCCTGCTTCGGATTCTGTGTCTCTTTCTCTGCTCATCCCTCAATGTATGCTCTGTCTCTCAAAAATAAATAAACATTAAAAAAAATTTTTAAAAGATATATAACCATGATACCAAGAGTATATAAAAAAGTCCCGGCGCAAATATCTTACGTGATAGTGAAGTGTTAAAAGCTTTCGCCCAGAGATCAAGAAGGAGACAAAGACGCCCACTATCAGCATTTCTGTTCAATCTGTTCCTGAAGGTTCTAGCCAGAGAAATAAAACAAGGAAGAGAAAAGACACAAAAACTGAAAAATAAAAAGCAAAACTCATTTATTCAGAGGTAAAAAGACTGTTACATGGAAAATCCAAAAGGATCTACAGATAAAGTGTTGGAATCAATAAATGGATCTATCAAAGATCTTAGTTAATTTCACTCTTAAAAAATTGTTTTTCATATATCAACAAGAAGTAGCAAATGAAACTTACAAAATGATACTATTTATATCAGCATTAAAAACTACCAAACACCTAGTAATATATATGAAGGAAGGGCAAGACTTCTACACAGAAACCATAAAACTTGATTGAGAGGAATTAGATAAGACCTGACCAGAGGCAGAAATATACCATGTGCATAAGGGGTTCGGGGTCTTCCGAGGGGTTGGTAATGTTCTGTTTCTTGATGCGGGTGATAGATACCCAGGTATATGAAATTATAATTCAAGCTATAAATGTACGATTTTCTGCACTTTTCTGCTTGTACGTTGTACTTACAAAATTTACAAGAAGTAAATAGATGAGGAACAGTTCTTTGTCCTATGTTATTAATACGAAGTTGTAAAATCACATATTTGTATTTCCTCTTCTTGACTCTTTGTAATCAAGTTTGGTGTGTTTGCGTTACGAAATGTGTTTCTAAGAACAGAGCTACGATGATAACATTGCACATAGAGGAAAGGAGATTTGGCTTGTGACACCCCCCCCCCCCAGCCAGAAAATAGTTACCTTGAGCTTGATAGGAATGGCATACGTATTTCAGTCTAGTTTGTGCCTTTAGATTGTATGGAAGGGGCACGAAGTATGATTTAGTCTAGATTTAGTATAGACCTCCATATCGTCAATTCGGCTACCATATTGTCAAGCTGCTTTCCGGTTGTGATACGGATAAGGTAAAGACGGTCAAGTGACTTTTTACTCCTCTAGGAATTTCTTCAAATGTTAGAAACATTATTTTTGAGTGAGCCCGGAAGCAATCGAGAAAGGAGGAGAAGAAGTTTATTGTGATTACCAGTTGGGTCCATTTTCCATCAGCTGGCAACCTTCACGCATTTTCACTTAGTCTATATTTACCCATAAAGCCAATACATTCAGCGTTTAAAAAGAAAAAGTGATGCAAATTAGATCAAAACATCTGGATATTTAGTAAATTGGCCAGATGTTTCGGTGGTGTATACATAAAAGCCAAAAAGAAAAAAGACGGAAAAAAGTGGGCAAGGACTTAAATCTAGCTACCCACTCATCCCCTCAGAATAAGTAATGATGAAACAGTATGAATCATATTGAGAAGGTGGAACTAAAGGGATAATAAATGCTGAAATTTAGCCATGAACAAACAGGAGTGACCTTTGTTGTACTGAGAAGAAATGGGAAGTTGCCTTAGCCTTTTTTGTACCTAGAGATTATTTCTCAATTGCTCATAATTTTTGAATTACATTTATATGGTTTCTCAGATCCAAGCCAAGATATCAATCCTCTAAGAGAGTTAGATGCTTTGCCAAATTGAAAATAGATTTGTTTTCCATGTCGGAATTACTGATGAAAACTGCAGGCATAAGTTTTTCCCCCTCCCTTTCTCTTTTAAAGGTGAAACACATCTTGTTTTGTTCTATTTATTTCTTTCTCAACACAATATGCGTCACTGAATCATTTTCAAACAGTTTCGGGAAGAACTCTGGTTTGAGAATAAGTTTGTGCTGAACTTCGCGCCTTTGGCTTTTTCGCTTTGTGACTTTGGGCCACTTAACCTTTTGAGGCTTTAGTTTCTACCTTTCTAAGATGGAAATAATAACCTTGTAAAGTTATTTTGAGGGAAAAGAAATGACTTCAACGCAAAACCCCTCCCACTTTCCCAAGTGGAGCCTCTCTTCCACTGTTTGTGATTTGGAGGTGGACAGGTCAGTTGGGGGGTAACTCTCTCTTAGCCCACACCTAAGCACAACGTTTTTTCAAAAGGCTAGCTGTCACAAATTTCAGCCAAGAGCAGTGGGATCAGGGTGGAAAATTATCTTGAATATCTCTGGGCAAGGTAATATGATACACTGAAATAGAAAATATTCCCCATGGATTTTTATTTACTCATTGAACAAATATTCACTGAGAACCTATTATAGCCAGAAATGGTTCTAGGTGTTGAGAACACAGACCTTAATCCTTGTTCTCTTAGAACTTACATTCCAGTGGAGAGATTGGTAAAAGCATAGAAAATAGGTAAACTCTACAAAAGCTAAGTGATGATAAGCCTATAAAACAGCACAGTTAAGGGATGGGGAGGGCTGAATGAATGAATGAATGAGGGTTAAATATGTCGGTAACTGGCAAATATTTCTGAGCTTTATGAAAGATGTTGCCTCCACTGGGTATTGGTAATAAGAATAATAAAGTCTCAATGTGTATTCTTGCCAAGGTAGCCCAGGGTAGGCTGGGATTTTCACTTAGCTCTGCATTATTAAACCATGGTAGATGAGCTTCCATTTGGGCTTAGATGTTATCCTCCTGCAAAAAAGAAACTGAAACACTGTAATGTGGGAGTAAAATTTACAGAGGGATCCCCACCCAGAGCTGTATGTCAAACACAATATTCTTTCCCAGGGTAACTGGCATTGCAAGGGGCTTGCCCCAACAGTCTTGCATTTCCAGACATCATGTTCTGATTCTGAATTCTACGTGTTCTGGAATGATTGCCCCATAAAATGCTATAGAAAGAAAATCTACTTCTGATGATGGTTAAATCTTTGTGGAAATACTGCCAGTTTCCAAGTCTTTCTTTGATATAAAGAAATAATTAGTTGGAAAAGAAATTAATACCACAACGAAAGGGTCTATCAAAATACCAGAATACGTTGCTTCAGAGGAGCAGTTGGTAAAGGGCTTTGAAGTGTCTGCAGGGAAGGAACTATATAAATCAAAGGAAGTTTTTTATGACTAGGCAAGAATTTCAGTATTTATCCTGAGAGAATGACCCCCTCTCTCACTTCGTACAGAAGATAAAAGAAGAGAGGGGCATGAAATACTTAAGTTCCCACCTCCCAAGTCCGTTCTCCAAAATGGAAGCATGTCCCTGAGAATGTATCCACATTCACCATTCACCCCCATTCTTACATCCCCCCCCCTCAATATACACTTTCCCTTTCTTTCCAAAATGAGTAGCTTCCCCAGGGCTCTGAACACCGTGCCTTTCAAATCTTCAGGAATGTTCTCAGCTAATCTTTCGTCTTTCTCTATTTCCTCTTCTTTTTCCTCTCTTTTCTCTTCCTCCAACTTTTTACTCTGTACTACTGACTCCTTTTCTGGCACACACACTTAAGTCTCTCCCACCTCATAAACAAACAAAAACCCCACCGCCACCTCTCACAGTTCAAGATCTCCCTCCAGGCGCTGCCCTCTTTTCAACCCTTCTTCCCACACTGGTCGCCCAGGTCTTTGGAAGCGTCTCCACTACTTTACCTCCTTGTCCATTCTCAGCACGATCTGGCATCTGGCTGTGCCTCTTTCGTTAATGAAGCTTGCTTTCTTTCTTTCTTTCTTTCTTTCTTTCTTTCTTTTAAAATCAGGTCAGTGATGACCTCTTGGCTATAAAATGCCAAGGGTGCTTTTGAGTCCTTCCATCCCCTGGTCTTTGATAACGTTAGACAAGGGACTACATCATGCAGTTGCTGGGTGCTTATTCCCTGCCAGCCTACTGGAAGGACCAGGATGTACAAGAAGGTTCACGTGGTTTGTGTTTTCAAGTATGTCTTCTCTTGGCTTCTGAGATACGATTTTCCCCTCGTTCTTTTTCTACCTCGCAGCTCTCCCCATATCAATGTCTGCTGCCTTCTCTTTTACCTTCCCTTTAAAACCAGGGTTGGTTTCCCGGGGAATTCTGTAATCAACGCTTATGTTCACCCTCTTTCCCTCCTGCAGTCGCTTCATGGGCACGTGACCCGGGCAGTTGCAAAAGCCAGATGTTTCGAAGGGCCCTGAGCCCAGATCAAGGCGCCTTGAAATTCCTCAGTTTTGAAAAGAGGTCCCTGCCTTCTCATTTGGCACTGGATCCCCCAAATTATGTAGCCTGTCCTGCTCCAGGTGATGTCACCCACAACCAAGAATGCCACTACCACCCACAACCGATGAACGTCTTAGGTGTCCTACCTAGGACGGAATACTAACCTCTTGCTCTGAGAAATGCATCATCAAGTTCCAATTTCTCTAAACGTCTTATCAACCGTGGTATGCACACGATCTCTTCTGGCCTTCTGGTTTTCTGCCCCAAATGGCCTTTACTCTTTTCTTCCTGCGGGTAAAGCCATGGTTTTCCTCAGGAGGCAGTCTTGGGTCTGTTGCAGCAAATGAAAAAGAGCTTGATTATGTCCCTGAATAAAACTAACAGAATTCTCAAAATCTCTCCTGAATCACGATCTTCCAAAAGGATGGTTGGTTCCAAGCCATCTTGATGACACAGTTACTTACCAGAATCGGATGTCTTCTGAAATTGCTTTTGGTTAACCTTGAGCGTAGAGGAAGATACTGCTTCTAGGTCTTTACGGCAGTGAGTACGTGTCTAGCTCGTCTGAGGGTAATTTCACATAATTCAAAAAGAAGTCAAATAGAAGGGAGTGGAGCATAGCCTTGTTTTATGCCAATGATGATTGTTACCGGAAATCAGAAGTCTGTTCTCGCCAATTCTGGCTTTTGCAATGGCATTAAAATTCAGGATCTGTATTAGCATGAAAAAAAAAATGATACCCACCCCTTTCCTGGTATCAGAGCCAAAGGGTGAGGAAAAGCCATTACAGACTGCATTACCTTGTATCACTCTTCATATTTCTCTAAGTATTGATAGAAAATGTAATAATGGCCGATGGTAAGATAGTTATTCTTGAAACCTTCTTGTCCCTCCAATACAACGTGAGAAGTCTAAACCTATGGAGGTTTTGTTGTTGTTTTGTTTTGTTTTTTTGAGAGGCAAGTTAGCATAATCATTTGAAGAAAAGTAATGGACTGTTAGTGTTGAAGGAATTGTACATTAACGAATCCCAGTAACCGTTCTTTTTCTCTTTGTCCCTGGAATGTCACCCCAGAAAGCAGCCTCTTGGTCTCGATCCCAAATGCGCTTTTTCGTTGTAAGCAGTCTGAAATTGTGATAATATTAAAGAAAGAAAAAAAAAATCACTTCCAGATCGCTTCCTCAAAGCCTGTGTCTCCCACAGGCTCCAAAGCCTGTCTCCAAAGCCTGTCACTGTCCCACACCCACCTTTGCTCCAAAGACCTTTCTGTACTGGTACCAATCTCCCTTCTGTTCAGTGGTCCTGACCTCTGTGGTCTCGGGGACGACTTAAGGGACACTAAAAGAATCTTAAGTTTTCTCTTCAAGTAGGGCCAGGTAACAATGAAAAAGCAGACGTCGCACCAGCTCCGCCCATGTGAAGAATGGAAACTTTGACACAGATTTTACAGGTGGCATCCTCGCCCACATAAGAATAGTATCTGCAATTCTCCCTTAATCCTGATTCTTCCTCAATGACACGTCTCATACCCAGTTACAGAGTTGCGGCCACTATCAAGAGGCAAAAGATGGGGACTTGGATATTCTTTTTAGGGGCTCCCCTCTGGTGTTTTCACTGTCTTCTCTCTTCTCTTGGGCCACTGGCGTCTAGAGATCCAGAACAACCACCTGTCGGGATTAAAGGCGCTGATATTGCCAGCACTCTGACACCTAGGTTCAGACATCAAGTTCACGTCCATCCTTCCCTGATGTGTGGTATCCATACGACAAAATGCAAAGAGTATATCAGGTCACCTAAATCCTATACAGCAGGTGTGGAAAAGGAGGTGCTGTCTCTCTCTGTGCCCTAATCATATGCAAAGTCAACGCCAAGTTCACCAGAGAGCTCTCTGTTGAGATGAGGAAAACTCAGGATGTGAGAGACGTGATCTTCCATCAAGAAAGCTTTTTCTTACATCTTTTATGAATAAACGTGACATAGAAAAGGGTTTACTTATCATCAAGGCTTATACTCAGAGACTGTAAGGGGGAGAGGAGGCCCCAGCCAAGGCTGGTTTTAAAACCATCTATACCCCAAGCGACATGCCCCCGTGAAGCTCCCCGTCACTGTGGTTTTGTCTCAGGCCTTGCCCACGCTTGACTCTTCACGTCTGTGATGCCCTCTACTTAGAATGCCCTCCTCCACCTGGTCAAATCCTACGCCCTGGAAGGAGTCGGCTCCCACCGGGACCGGCCGGGAAGCCTTCTCTGACACCCGAGACTGAAACAGACGTTCTGGTAAATTCTCCATCGTGCTTAGCGAGCGGCAGCCTCCATCAGCCCTTACCTGCCGGTCACTGTCCCTGGGCCCTCACAGTCTGGCACACGGGAGGCACGGAAAGAGTGGAAGGAGAAAGAACAAGGAGGAAGGGAGGAAAGAAAGGAGGGAGAAAGGAAGTCAGGAGAGAAAATGTAAATAAAAGGAAAGAAGGGCTTGCGGGGCACAGACTTGTGGTCTCTGGACAGGTTTCATTTTGAAGTCCTGTACTAACGAGGCCCAGAACTTCAGCCCGGTGAACAGCCAGTGGGGGTTGGGAATGGATGGGCACGTCCAGCAAATCTGTGTTCTACGTGCACGCTTCATCGAGAGAACTGTCCCCCCCCCCCACACACACACCCCTCGGCTGCTGTCTTTCCTCTACTAAAAATATAACCCTTCATTAAGATCACAACACAATTTTAACTAAACGCTAATTGCCACCTTTGTGTAACAACCCATAAAGAAATACACATTTTAGAATTAGTCTAGAGCAAGGTACCCAGGAGGCTTAACCCTGTCCCCTGAACCCACGGCCGCTGGCCGAAGTCCTCGCTCAGAACCCTGAGAATGTTCCCTGCCTGAGATGGAACACCACCCTTCTCCAGTCTGTGATGCTTTGATCCATCCACTAACTTGAACTTCCTGAAATTCAGGCACCAGCGCAAAGCAAGCCCTGACTCTCCGTGCCCCTCTAGCTGCTACAGAGCAGACTGGCCACCTCAGAGGCCAGTCCCATGGCCGAAATGACCCTGCAATCAAGGTGGTAACCTGGTCCTTTCTCCCTTAGTGTCTCGACTTCAGAGGCCTTGGAGATATTATCCTGAAGCAGAGCTGAGATTGCCCAAGCTATGAAAATACCTTAGAAATGACATAATGGGTTATTAGGCAGATGGTTTGTCAACATTTATAAAATCGTGTGTTCTTATCATAGCACTGTCCTCCCGCTGGTTCAGAAATAAGATCCAAAAGAGTAAGGAGGTGGGAAGGTCTCTCTCTGCCTGGTTAGAAAATGAAGTAGAATGAAATTGAATGAGGGGCTCCTGGGTGGCTCAGTCGGTTGAGCGTCAGACTTTGGTTCAGGTCACGATCTCATGGTTCGTGGGTTCACGCCCTACGTCAGGCTCTGTGCTGACAGCTTGAAGTCTGGAGCCTGCTTCGGATTCTGTGTCTCCCTCTCTCTCTGCCCCTCCCCCGCTCGTGCTCTGTCTCTCTCTCTCAAGAATAATCATTAAAAAACATTAAAAAAAAAAAAAGAATGAAACTGAATGAGAACGTAGGCAGAATGCTGTAAACAGCTAGACACGACAATTAAGAATTTAGTAAAATGTTAGGTCACTCATAATCTCTCATTATGTATATCTCACATATATCTCACACACACATACACACATAATACATATATGGTTTGTTTCACAGAATGGTTAGCATGAAAATGCTTAACATGATACATATGCAAAATCAGTTTATATAGTACCTAGTTCCGTGAGAGAAGTTACAAATGCCCGAAAGTGCCCAGAGTCCCGGCCAAGATGTGAATCCAGCCTCCACGCCTGGGACTCTGGGTTCGCCTTCTGTCCAGAGCAGAGCTCCCTCCTTCCTCCCCAACATCCTCAGAAGGTGGGGTCACCCGCCAGCTCCCCTGAGACTGACACGGTGGGTCAGTGGGGGATGCAGGGACACGGGGTAAGCCCGGAAGCCCCCCCCCCAACTCTCTCCCTCCTTTATCCGCCCTTCACGAACCCTGGAAAAGCCCTGCGGGGACTGGACCATTCGCTTTTCTGTTAACACAGGCTGTTTTAAGAGGACAAGCCCTTTCCTCCCCAACACCGTCAAACACATTTGGACAAACAGAACGGTTTTTCAACAAAGTTACAGCAAGGTCTCCTCGCACCTTGGAAAAGCTGTTTGGCCTTTGGGTGAGTCATTTCGCCCACTGTGAAGAGGGAGGTTACGATAAACAGCACCTGCGTCCAGAGGCCCCCGCGAGGCTTTGCCGGCTGCCAGGTTGGTTTTGCTGCCACAGCCTGTGTGTGTCTTTTGCTTCCCGAAAGAGCAGATCCGCAAATCTGAGTCACCAGTACGCGGGGGAGAAAAATATATGCAAACCATGTCTTCCTAGCTTGGCAATTAACTAATTAATTGAGATCCAGGGTAAACAGTTGAGTCTAACGTCTAAACTGCATTAATTACTGTTTATAGAGCTCCAGGAAAAGCCTATGGGGAAAGGTACAGTCTAAGTGGAGGGCGGTGTGATTACAGCCGTGACTCTGACTGTCATTGTTGGGGAGGGTAGACGGCGGGGTGGGGGGTGGGGGGGCGCTCAGGAAGCTCCGTCCGGGCTCCCGGCTTCCTGGGTTCCTGGCTCTGCCAGGCACTTGTGTTGATATTTTAAAGGAAGTCACTTCATTTGTGGATTGAATTCGACAAGCAAAATCATTAAAATACTTCAGATTCTTTGAAATAAGCAGGGGTAATTAGAAGTGCATTAATTAGCACTCATGGTCTACAGACGAGGAGATGAGGATTTTCTTTTTAATGTTTATTTTTGAGAGAGAGAGAGAGAGCGCGAGCATGAGCATGCATGGGTGGGGGAGGGGCAGAGAGAGAGAGACAAAGGATCTGAAGTGGGCTCAGCACCGACAGCAGACAGCCCGACGTGGCGCTTGAACTCGTGAACGGTGAGATCATCACCCGCGCTGAAGTCAGACGATCAACCAACCGAGCCAGCCAGGCGCCCCCAGGTGAGGAGGATGGTGTTAAAGAAACTTCACGTGAATTAATGTTCGGTCAAGGGTTGTCCTTTAAAGTAGTCGCTCCGGAAGGCATTGTGGTTATTCTGTTCACTGCAATAAATATTTATTGAACACCAAGTGCTAGGCACTTCTGGGAATAAAAACATGAAAAACAGACCCGTTTGCAGGGAAGCCATAACCTAGCTGTGGCTCTGAGACGTGAATACAAACAGCTAAGACCCTGAGACAAGTGCGAGGGAGAGCTAGAATCAAAGGTTCAGAAAAGATACCAAAATTGCCAAGCAAGAAGGTTAGTAACAAGTTTGGCTGGGACATCAGGGAAGGTGTACTGCAAGACTTGCCCTTTGGTAAAAAGCTCTGGAAGCTGGGAATGTTGTTTGGGGAGGAGGCATGGGGTGGGGTGGGGGTGAGCATACAAAACACGCTCAAAGCAGAGGAAACAGTAGATACCAAGAAGGCCCATCAGGGACCCCCAGAAAGTTTCCCCTGCTTTTCCTCCCCCCTCCCCTTCCCACCTCATCTAAATCTTACCCATCTTGCGGTGATGACTGAAATGCCACCATCTCCTTTGGATGAAGAGTGTCGGTTTATCCAGGGTGTGGACAGCAATCTATAGGCAATCTGCAATCTACAAGGCAAGGCGAATCATTGGAGCCGGGACTGGAAGTACTAATACGTAGGTGGGTTGGCAGAAGCTACAAGTGCAGGCAGGCAAAGGGTCAAGTCTCTAGAACTAATTCATCTGCTATATTTTCACTCAACGCCCATGTATTTAGGGTCTACTTTTAGCATTATGCTAGCTCTTGGAGGGTATATAGAAAAGTAATAAATGGTCTCTGTCCTCAAGGACCCTATAGATAGACAGAAACGGGCAAACGTAAACAAGAGCATGACAGCAGACGAGGTAGGAATGACTAGATCACAGCAGGGACACATGGGTGGAAGGGGAGAGGTTCGTGGACAGGCAGATCCACAGGCTTTAAGTAGGTGACAGAACGGCACGGTGGGACAGAGCTGAGCTCTGCAGCCCTGTCAGAGGTGGTGTTTCCAGCGTGCATGTGTGAGCAGTCTTGGCCCATGGCTGTGGATTATGGGAGGAGGTGGGTGTGCTGAGACTCCAGTGAGGACATGTGGTTTTGGAGACTGATATTCTTAAAATTTATGTTCAGCATTCATTAATGAGCGGCGGGAAGAAACTTATTTTCCCTCAGTAAAAATTTCGTTACAGAAACATGTTAATTTGCCAACCGATACACTCTGAGTGACTAGAACAGAATCAACAATCTCAGAACAGTTGGCGAGACTTTCCCCACTTTCCTGAAAATCGATCCTCAGATTTATTTTGATCTCAGTCCTTCTTAGTAGGCTCATTGAATAATTGAACATATACACATGATTCCCAACAGCAGTACTCAGGACCAACCGACATGTCAGCATCTAGATAAGAAGCTGGGTAAGATAACCTGAGTTAATAAGCACCGTCATCTAAATTCATCTCATTGCTATTCTCAAATTTGCCTCTGGGGAGTGGTCCAGCTGGCCCTGCCTAAGAACCATTCCCGTCTCTGAAGAAAGCAGAAACAGATGTGTGAGAGTTGTCCCTTCATCCTGTGCATTTTCTTTTAAGGTTTATATATTTATTTGGGGAGAGAGGGATGGGAGGAGGGGCACAGAGAGAAAGGAAGAGAGGGAGTCCCAAGCAGGCTCTGCACTGTCATCCCAGAGCCTGATGCAGGGCTCAAATTCATGAACCAGGAGATCACGACCTGAGCCGAAGTCAGACACTTAACTGACTGAGCCATGCAGGTGCTCCTAAATCTTCAACCCGTGTGTGTAGTTCACATCCTCCCTATGGAGCATGTTTGACAGGGAAAGTTGGAGAAAGCCTAAGCACCCTGGGGTCCCACAGGTAGTACAGAAGGAACAGGATGGCACAGGTTGGGCAGGAAAGATAGAGTTTTGGCCTCCTTCCCAAAGATAATAAGGACCTTAGGTATGAGGACTCCTTTTATTCAGACAAACGTACCAACAACTTCCATATCCAGATAAATTCTGGGCCTTACCAAGGAGACACCTTAAGTGGTTCTCCAGTTAACTTCAACGTGCTGGCCTTTTCAAAAACTTAATTGGAAACTCCTCATGTGGAATGGACATTAAAACCCATGTTATATGCTTTTGACCATTGGTAATAAAGGTAGACGCCGACCTTGGGTTAAAGATGTGCAAAGTAATGTAGGTGGTAAACATGGGCCCTGGTGCTGCTTATCCAGCACGGGGCACCCGAGTTACAGCAGGAGGAGCTAAGACACTGTGGTCAGTGCTGGAATGCATAGTAATCAAAGGTTAAAAAAAATACTAAAATGGCATAGCGGGAAGTTGGCAATCCATCCTGCCTGGAGTCATCTGAGATTTTAGGAGTTTTCGAAACATGCAAAAATGCTTTGAATGTTAGCAGTGATTTTCTTTTTCTTTTTCTTTGAGGGAGTGGGTTTTGCAAAGCACAAATGGGATTCTTGGGCACATGGGGATGGGAAGAAAATAGTTAAGGAGAAAATCAAGGAGGGTAAATGGTTTTTCCCTTTACTTTCAGGGGGAATCAATTTACCAAAGAATAGCAGGTGGCTGCCTCAGCACCGTGATGAAATCATTTCTGCAGTTCTAGGGACACGTCTCAATGCCAAAGGCACCTAGAGAATTGGGCCTCAGTGTGGGCAAGAGGCTCCTGTCATAGCGGAGATAAGTTCAATCAAAATTTTATAAATCAATGTAATTCACTGCTGAAGTTTCTTACCAATGTTAGAGGAAATTCCATGTGTTTTACTCAAGAAAATACCTAACAATCTGCAGCCCCATGGAGTCCAGCCCTCCTCTTCCAGAGCCTTCTTTCCTTCTATTTTTTTTTTTCCTATTTTCCAGCTCTGCTCTTGGAGAGCTTACCTCAGTTCTACACTTGGGGGGGTCAATGGCTGGGCTGAGAAGAGTTGCCCTTTCTCCTGCTGTGACAAGTCACACAAGTCACACACATAAGGGTCCCCAGGGAGGCAGGCACCAGTGACTTCTGTCTAGCGTACCATTTTCCGTAGAAGACTTCAGTGACCAGCTAGCCCGGTGAGTCTTAACATCTGTGGGCTGCCTGGAAGCGGTGTTTGGGGGAATATACAACCTATACACCCTACTTTGGCAAGGAAGAACATAGAAAACTCATCTTTTTTCTACTTCTTTGAAACTAAGTTATGAGTGCGAGACTCGGGCTTCGCCGACCAGACCCACTTGCCCAAGGCTTTATTTGGACGGTAGAGAAGGGATGCATTCTAGATCCATCTTGTTACTGCATACAGAGGCAGAGTCGTCCCCTCTTGAGGGTGGGGTTGCTTGTGAGGTCATGACACTTGGGCGGGAGTAGTATCAGTGGTATCGGCGAATCACGTTAACTCATTACTGAAGTTTCTCACCAAGTATCAAAGGAGATTTCATTCATTTTACTAATTCTATCTCACACAGATTGGAAGGCCAACTGAAAAGCTGTCTTTTCTCTCTCAAAGTGCTGCCCCCAATTCTCTTTCCATCCATCCAGTTAGCACGGACTTTTCTTCTTATACCCGCCACACTCCATGAGACTCTATTCCATTTTCTTCCACCATAGCGCTGCCATTTTCAATGCGAGTCAAGTCAAGCCTGTCTGGGTTCCTTTCCATTCTCCCCTCCCTTAGTGACCCAAGTCTATGATAAACACGTACAGAAAAAGCGTCCTATATAATCTTAGCAAGACCATGAACCCAAATTAAGAAGGTCTGATCTAATCCGACCAAGGGGCATAGAGGTTCGTAAATTTCCCAAATTTATGATACGTGGGTCAAAAACTGGTCCGGAGTTAGGGGTTTGGACGGTCAGTCTGGCACCCTCTTCCATGTCACACTGCTCTGCAGCAGCCCCGGGTGGCCTGGGTGCCTTGGAGTTCTCCATGCAACCATGGACCAGACCTAGGTGTGCTTGGCTTCCAGAGGCAGATCGGGTTGGAAACTCTCAGGGAGGTAGGGCCATGCGCAATTGTGTGTGTAATCTAAAGAATGATATATATTGTAGTTTGGCGAACACCGTGAGTGCTGAGTGCTGAGTACTATCCATAGAATAACTACAATGAACTTTTCTCTGGTAGAGTCCAATTTACCATGACCTGAAAGTACTTGCAGAGGAAAAGTCCTCAAAAGTCTCAATAAAATCGTCCAGGAGTCTCCAGCACCTGCTCCTTCTCTTCAGTTCCCACGTTTTAGACCCTCATTGCCTCTCCGTGGACTATTGGAATGCCCCCCTAACACGTCTGTTGCTTCCCAGTTTCCCCACACATTGTACACACAGCCACCAGAATAAGCTTTGTAAAAGTTGGATCATGTCCCTGCTCACTGAGAAATCTTTTAGTCCACTAAAGGACGCTTATGGTTTTTAACCCCCTTGAACACTTGTCCCAACCTAGATGACCGGACATTTCTGCCCCTTCCCCCTATTATACATTCTGTGAAATTGCTAAAAATGTTCAGACTTAACATTCTGAACCCACAACTACTTTACAAAAAAGGATGTGATTTCTGGGTGTTTATGGTATGCATATAAATATATTCAGAAAGAGGGGCGCCTGGGTGGCTCAGTCAGTTAAGTGTCCAACTCTCGATTTCAGCTCAGGTCATGATCTCACGGTTCATGAGTTTGAGCCCCTCATTGGGCTCTGCGCTGACAGCGCGGAGCCTGCTTAGGATTCTCTCTCTCCCTCTCCCTCTCTCTCTCTCTCTCTCTGCCCCTCCCCCCCCAAAATAAATAAACAAATGATTTTTTTTTAATTTAGAAAGAACAGAAGATAACTTCCATGTTTTTCTCATTGACATATTCCATGTGTCTAAAACAGGACCGGGCACTTAGGAGATGTTTAATAAATATTTATCGTAGAATGAAATATGGGCAGGGCTGGTTGTGTAAAAGGGATTACTGAATGGTTGTAGCAACTGGAGGCTGTATGGAAATATACAGATAAAGTATCCAGTCCTACGTGCATATGTCTGGTTGGCTGACCTCAAAGGTAATACAACCTTACTTTGGAAGCCTCAATCATTTCTTTTCAAAGACCCAGAGAAGTCAGAAGGCAGTATTCATTCATCCACTCATTCATTCATTCAACGTATTCAGCGCTGGCTACAGAAATGGTACGAAATTTTATGCCTCTCCATTTGAGAAAAAAATCAGGGTAAGCCCTGTTTTCGGTACAGAAAAGGCCGCGCAAATACCTTTAAAATAATTGGTAAAAGTAGCTTCTGGGACGCACATACCTCTTTAGACTGCATACTAAATTCAGTGGCTTCAGTGAAAGGAACCGAAGACCCAGGGGTTAATGTCATACCCCAGATGTCCAGTGAGCCCCGACATCAGATACAGTCAAATTAACAACATCCATAATTTTCAAAATTTTTACCTAAAGCTCTATCCTATTTGCCATTAAGAGATAGACCTCAGACAGTCTGAAAACTAGTGAGGGGCATAGAATGCTCTCAGAATCAGAGCTGGAACACGAGTTGCTTCCACTAATTATGTAAGACTTGCTTCCAGTGGGCAAAACTGGATAACCACATGCAAACGAATGAAACTGGACCCTTACCTTATACCACACACAAATATTAACTCAATATGGATTAAAAACTTAAGTGTAAGACCCGCAACTATAAAGTTTCTAGAGGAAAACAGGGAAAAATCTTTATGGCATTGGCCTTGGCAATGATTTCCTGGGTATCATGCCAAAACCACAGGCAACAAAAACAAAAACAAGCAAGTGGGACTACATCATACTGAAAAGCTTCCGCACAGCCAAGGAAACAGTCGCAGAGTGAAAAGGCAACCAAGGAGTGGGAGAAAATATTTGCAAACTGTGTATCTGATAAGGAGTTAATATCCAAAATACACAAAAAGTCGTACAACTGAATAGTAAAAAAATCTAACAAACCAATAAAAAAAAAATATGAGCTAAGGACTTGAATAGACATTTCTCCAAAGAAGACACACAAGTGGCCAACAGGTATATGAACAAAAACAAAAACAAAAAACAAAGCTCAACGTCACTCATCCTTAGGGAAATGCAAATCAAGTCGAAACCACAATGAGATATCACCACACACCTATTAGGGCGGCTACTATCAGCAAAAGACAAGACCATAAGTACTGGTGAGGATGTGAAGAAATTAGAACCCTCATGCACTGTTGGTGGGAAAGCAAAATGGTGCAGCCACTATGGAAAACAATACTGAAGTTCCTCAAAATGGTAGAAACAGAACTGCCATATGATCTAGCAATGTCACCTCTGGATGCTCACCCAAAAGAATTGAAATCGGGGTCTCAAAGAGGTATTAGCACTCCCATGTTCATTGCAGTATTATTCACAGTAGCCAACAGGTGGAAACAACCAGAATGTTCATTGAAAGATGAGTGGATAGGCAAAATGGGTAAATACATGTACTGGAATATCATTTAGCCATGAGAGAGAAGGTAATTCTGCCACAAGTGACAATGGGGATGGGGCTTGAGGACACGATGCTAAGTGAAATAAGCCAGTCTCAGAAAGACAAATATTGTATGATTCCACTTATATGATGTATTTCAACAGTTGACTTCACAGAATCAAAGAATGGAATGGTGATTGCCAAGAGGCAATCCTTCCTTTTCTGGAAGGAAAGACAATTGAGGGCACAAAGTTTTGAACTCTAGAGCCAATACTAGTAATATTCATTTAAAATTTGTTAGGAGGGTAAAAAAATAAACAGTTTTAAAAATTAGCTAATGCTTTTAAAGCTCCTCTTAAAATATTATTTATTTATTTATTTATTTATTTATTTATTTTTAAATTTACATCCAAGTTAATTAGCATATAGTGCAACAACGATTTCAGGAGTAGATTCCTTAATGCCCCTTACCCATTTAGCCCATTCCCCCTCCCACAACCCCTCCAGTAACTCTCTGTTCTATACCTATTAAAATAATTGTTAAAAAAAGGGGGGGCACCTGGGTGGCCCAGTTGGTTGAGCATCTGACTCTTGATTTTGGCTCAGGTCATGATTTCATGGTTCGTAGGCTCCTGGGGTTGAACTCCTGCTTGGGATTCTCTCTGTCTCTCTCTCTCTCTGCCCCTTCCCCGCTTATTCTCCCCCCACCCAAATAAATAAATAAACATTTTTAAAAATTAAAAAAAAAATCAAACTCTTCTTCCCTATTCTTCTCTTGGCTGCCAGGAAGTTCAGAGTCAATGCCTACACTGGTTGCCTCCTCTTAGCTCTAGATTTCTGGGATTCCCATTCTCCCCACCCCGTTACTCAGAGCTGAACCCACACACGTCACTTAAATAGTTTTATTGTACTTGCGCTTTTAACAGTTTTGGAAATGGGCAGGGCATAACCGGAAAATAAATGACTTCTTCCAGAAGCATAACAGCGAGGACGGCGTTAGAGCTGGCTCCCTGTTTACCAAATTTGTGGCTCTGCAGGAACATACGATAAATGAACAGACACGAAACATTTCTTCTGAGCTTTGGCCCCGGGTCAGGAACAGAAAGGCGATGGTGTTAATTACAATAGAGAAGCTCAGGGAAAGAGCAGGTTGAAGGACACTGGAGAATTTAGTTTAGGAAGTGTTGAGCTTGAGGGGCAGGCCGTCCAGGGTGAGATGTCTACCAGCGTGTAGAAATTGCCTATGAGCTCTGTGTGCCTCAGCGTTCTCATCCGTAAAACGGGATCCTAATAGGACCTCTCTCATGGGGTTATTGAGAAGGCCAGATAAGACAATGTAAGTAAAGTGTTTGTCACGGTGCTTGGTTCATTGGAAGTACTAAGCATAAGCTAACAGAAATCACTGCGGGGCTAGAGTGGATCCCTTTCTCCTGTCTACTTCCTACTCAGTGGGTCTTGTTAATTTCCCCATAATGTATCTTTCTGTGTCTCTTTCTCCCTTTCCACTCATCTCCCGCTTACTCAGACCCTCTTTTCCAACTTCAGAAAACATATCTTGGTCCCTCCACCTCCCCCATACCCGGAGCTGCCAGATGCCCTTCCTAGAGCACAGTGAGGACCCCTCCTCTCCACTGGCGCTCGTGACCTTCAGTAGCTCCCACTCGCCACTGTAGAAAGTCAGGGCCACCCTGGTGCTCTAGGCCTACCTTTATCTGCTTTTGCAAACTGATAGTCGAATGCCCATGATTTCTACCCTCACCCAGACCAGGCTCTGCTGGCAACAGCTACAGCAGTCTATTGTTCACCCATAACTCATTCATTCATTCATTCATTCACGGTATGTGAAGCCACCCTGAGCTCTGGAGCCCCACAGGCTCTGCTCTTTTCTAGCTCCGTGACCCCGTGCAGGTTACTCAGGCCCTCAAGCATCAGTTTTCTTATCTTTAAAGATGAGGGAAGTAATGCCCTACGAGTATTTTGACGAGAATATAAATAAGCTAAGTGAAGGGATCTGGCACACAGAAAGAGCTTACTAAACAAGTCTTTCCCTTCCTAAGTAGCTTGCCTGTCACATGTCCCGTCCCACACCTGCTGGGAACCCGCGAGCCTTCCCCCTCCATCCCGCATGAAGGAGAGGGCAGCGTCACATCCAGACAGCTGAGGTGACATGACACTCTGGTCCCAGTGTTGCCCCAGGGGGCTGGCCTTTCTCCTGCGGGGGTGACAGAGCCCCGAGTTGGCAACTGCCTCCCCAAGAAGCACGGGTAGGTGTGACGAGCTCAGAGGGTCTGAACTTGATGGCCCGAAGAAGTTGGGGTCCGGTCCCCTCATTTTGTTTTGTTTTTTTTAATTTTTTTTTCAATGTTTTTTATTTATTTTTGGGACAGAGAGAGACAGAGCATGAACAGGGGAGGGGCAGAGAGAGAGGGAGACACAGAATCGGAAACAGGCTCCAGGCTCCGAGCCATCAGCCCAGAGCCCGACGCGGGGCTCGAACTCACGGACCGCGAGATCGTGACCTGGCTGAAGTCGGACGCTTAACCGACTGCGCCACCCAGGCGCCCCTGGTCCCCTCATTTTGAAAAAGGAAAAAGCACGTAGTTTATCCTGGTCATGCAGCGAACAAGGGCCGTACTTCTCGCGTGCCAAATCCAGCCCTCATCTGTATCGCCAGCTGCCTTTCTCCTGATAAAGGGTTTGCTCACGTAAGCTGCTTCAAGAAAGACTATGACCTGTGGATGTTTGAGTCCCTGCCACCCAGAGCAGTGGCCGAGCATACAGTAGGTGCTAGATAAATGTGTGGTGAATGAAGGCATGAAGGAATGGGACGCCCGTCCCAGTGGACTAGGCCCTCCAGGGCTTCCTAAAGGCCCCTTCTGAGGAATTTCCTGTTGTGCCGGTAACAGAGTGCTCGGTAGGCTTCGATCAGTTCCATGAACTGGGATGAACGGGCCGCCACGGCGTGTCATCAGACCTCCACGCAAGGTCATCCGAGCTCCACTGAAACCCACCACTGGGAGCACCCGCCGGGTAGCCCCCAAATCGGACACTCTTCTCGTGATGCCTGATGGGCAGCTTACTTGGAAAATGGCTTCTGACAGGAGATGTTCGACAAGAGAGAAAGCTTCTTCTTGGCAGAGACCCGCCTCTAATCGCAGGGCACAGCTAGTCACTGTCGGCTGCCTCTTCCAGGACCCCACGGTGGCAGCCAGATGTCCCAGCCATATGCTGATTTTCCTGACTTTCCTTTATTAACGAACCTCAGAGACACGAAGTATCTGGGTGGCCTCGTTGCTTAGGCTGCTTGATAATGTCTCTTAGCTGGGACAGGACCGAAACGCATTTCTAAATGGGATACAAGCCATCAGGAAAAGCTGACCCCAGAGACACAGAACATTGCTCTTGGCTGGCAAGCCCAGTGCGGGCTCTGGGGGCCCGTGTCCTGTTCTGATCCCGACTTCCTTCCTTAGGAAGCCTGATGTTGCCATTTGATAACCTGTCCCGGGGAGCGTCATTAGAACCTGGGCTTACTGACGATGTTCTGTTCTCCCTGAACACACACACTCAGTCAAAGTCACCTCAACTAAGGCAGAACAAAGAGGATACTGCAGCTCGGAGGTCCCAGGCTCCCCTGGGTGGGTGGAGGGGCACCGTTCCTGAGTCAGCGCTGGCTAGAAGGTCTGCTGTGACGCTGGTCCTCGTCAGCCCCACGCTTCGTTCAGGGCTGTGACTCAGCTCGGTAGCAGCAGCAATGACTCAAAGACAACATTAGCCGAACTCTGATTATCGCCAACTTCCCCTGCCCATGTCCAGAGCCCCATGCACTCGGCACTAATATGCTGAGTGCTGCGGGGGGCCAGCGTCTGTCCCAAAGCTGGCGGCGTGCCGTATTTTGAGGGGCACTAGGAACGTCTTTCCTCCCTGTCTGATGTCGTAAGCCCGAAAGCCCTTTATTACAACTCCCTCTTTCGATTCTTCTCTGCCCTCTTGTCAGACTAAATATCAATAGAAGGTTATCCTGTGGAGTGACTAGTATTTTTGGTGGGGTCCATCGTTCATAACTTTCCTACATGGCTATCTGGATGGTTCTACCAGGCCTCCCATCCTTAATTTCCCTCAGGACCAGCCCTTCGTGTCCTTAAAAATAGCATTCCATTTTTGAAATGATTCAGCATCCACGTGTCAAGGTCATTCACTGCACGACAGGGACAGCTTCTTCCGGAGAAGACTCACTTGGGAGGAGGCATTTGGGGTTGCTCCGCTCATAAGAGGAGAGGCCTGACCTCTGAGAGGGTCGTCCCCTCCGCAGAGACTGGGTTCTGCTCTGTCCTTTCACCGTTTTCACTCAGAGGCATATCCAGATTGTCCCTGGAGCAGAGGGGGACTGAGCCCAGTGTGTTACTCACCGATCTCTGAATACACAGGCGGTCTCCAGGCCTTCGGCCTTTCCTCTCCTCACTCTGCCTTCGCCCTGTCGCTTCCCTGTGGCACCTTCAAGGTGCCGTAGAGGCAGGGAGGAATGCAGCCAGGTCCTTAAAGTTAAGACCAAACCAGGAACTCCAAGCAAGCCATCAGAATTATGCCAGGCTGTCTTCTCTCTTTGTCCACTCAGCCTGCTACGTGCTCATCCCCTGGGCCTCATCGGTCCCGAGCAGCTTGTAGTTTGGGATCCAGTTCCGAGATTTCAAGTTTGTTACCTCCCTCCCCAGCTCTCTTTTTTCCATTTCGGTGCCTGAGGATTGTCACCGGAGCCCCCTTTGTCTGTCGGGCTGGTTTGGTCAGTCACGAGTGATGTCCTTCTTCTAACCCCAGTCCTACGCTAGAGGCCGGTAAAGCAACACCTTCTTCCTTCGTATCTTAAAATTCCACCCAATGTTCAAAGACGAACTCAGCTTCCACAGGTGAAATAATCTCTCTGTTCTCCATACCAGTAATTTATTTGTATTTCTCTTGTGTTATTTACTCACACCCCCCTCCCAAAGAACAGCATAAGTGCCTCCATATAATTTATTTCTCGATTTGGTTCTCTTCAAGAGCAAACTTTTATCTCTTTGTTTTTCCCTCCAGCAGCCTTTACTATGCATGAGATTGAGAGGCTGCCTAGGAAAATGCCCATCGAGTTGCAGCAAAGTGGTCCAATGAGCAGGAAATTAAGAGACGTACTCTAATTGTCTTACTTTACGGAAGTCTCTAACTTGTGGTGAGCTGACTGTAAGTGAAAAAGCTCTGCTTTCAGTGAAGCGAGAATCAGAAGTACTAAGCTTCATACCCCAACTCTTCCTGTTCCAATGGGAAGCATATCTGGGTTTTGCTTTTCTCATCTTCATCAGAGCCTGGAACAGTGTGTGAGCATGCACAGGTTACCTGTGTTCACCGTTTTGCAATATATGCTGGTGATCGAAGTGTCTCTAAATCTTTGGGCAAGAGCACCCAAATGCGCATCATCTTGGAGGCTTACAGTCTTTTGTTAAAATGTTTTTAATATTTTATTTATTTGGGAGAGAGAGAGAGATGGAGAACAAGTCGGGGAGAGGCAGAGAGAGAGAGGGGAACATAAAATCCAAAGCAAGCTTCAGGCTCTGGGCTGTCAGCACAGAGCCCGACACGGGGCTCGACCTCACGCACTGCAAGATCATGACCTGAGCCAAAGTCAGATGCTTAACCGACTGAGCCGCGCAGGCGTCCTGCTGGAGGCTTCTAGTCTTGAGTCAGGAATCTGTATCACCCTGCATTTCTCCTTTGGGATGTAAATGAACGTTAATCAATGTAATGGAAATTATTACCTTTTGGATTTCAGGCTATCATGTGTCTCTACAGGCTGAGATCAACGGAGAAAAACTATTGCTCTGGGGTGGGGTCCTACGCATCCCATCCACAGACCAGACCCAAAAAGAGTTGTTTTTATGTGTTATTTCTATATCTTCTACCAGAAATCATGCAGGTTTTATGTTCCATCGGCTCCCAGAAGTGGCAGTTAATTTTGCTAGAGGTAGCGATGAGTTTTTGTCTCCCACGGAGTCGAAGGCAAAAGATTCTAGAATGCTAGTAAATGTATTATTATTTTAAGTAGCTCCCATGCATTAACCGTCATCACTAGACTGATGAGTAACTTTTGTGCAAAATTTCCCAACTTGCGAAAAGACTCTGTGGTCAGGTAAGTTCAGGAAATGCTACATAGCCATTCCTCGCCCTTGAAAAATCACAGTGAAGGAAGCTTAACTATGTGTGTTAAGTTTAGATAAAAGACTGAAAATTCCCAAGGAAAAGAAACTGAGTTTATTTCACTTAATCTGGTATTTTTCCAAGCTTGGTTAGCACAGATAATGCATTATGATCTCAGGGAACTGGTTCCTCTTAGTACATATGTTGGATATGTTGCCCGAGTGAATATCCTCTTGGTAGTTTACAGAACTCCATACCTCTCTCTTCAGTAGGCAAGGCGTGTTTGTTACTACAGAATAAGATAACAGCTCATGACAGATAAGCCTGCTAAGAGCAGACAAATCCATTGGTTCATATTTGGGCTTTTTCTCAACTTCAAAAGGCCCAAGCCATAAGCAGCACTTACTCAATCTGCTTCCAATTTGCACATTCTAAACACAATCTGGCTCTCAGGTAAAGGGATGATTAAAAAAAAAAAAATCTTTTTTTTCCATAGAAATCTGCCTTTTATAAATGTCTTCAATTCTCTGGCTCCAGATAAATCAGAAATACCCCAAGAATAACTGTCTTTCGAGAAGTTTGGCTTTTTCATTACGGTCTCTACGAAAACATCCTAAGATTTGACTCCTGAGTTGACGAAGATTCAGGTTGGTTTCATTCCATCTATTCAGTCCTAATTCCAACACGGAAAAAGAATATTAGGGAGAATGGAGGTATTCTGAATAACATCTGGGGAGCAGAGAAAGAAAGGAAGGATTGGATTTAACTGTGCCGTCGAGGAACTGATGACCTAGCAAAAGCGAATCATGACTGTCGGTCATGTCTACTCATGGTCAAATGGGACAGGACAGGAGAACAGCCCAAGTCCGGCCGGGTCTGTGCCTCGAAGCACCATGGGGGAATGGGAGGAGCTTATTCGCAGCCCGCCTTTTCTTCTGACAGCCCTTTACATCTGGTAACTTGCATTTCCTCCCATGATATCACCCCCATCCAATTACCCTCATCCTCTCTCATTTCTCTTCCCCTTTTTAATCAAGACCAGCTCTCAGGAAAAGTGCTTTCAAACTACGGTTCACATACCTGCTGAAATGGGAGGACTTTATGCCTCCCGGGAGTCTTTGTGAATCGGCGTGAAATAGCATCTCCCAGGACTTCCTGGCTGGCCCAGCGTAGCCCCATCTCAGCTGTTTACAGTGAGCGTCCAGATATTTTCCGATGACCCGCCTCCCCTTCAGTGATAGCTTTTCATATGATTTATCCTGTCCTACATTTTTCCTATGTGGCAGGCACCGTATTGAGTGTCCTGTTTTTGAATTCTGCCAATAACCTATGAGGTCGAGCAGTAGGTCCATTTTAAAACGGGGGACAGTCAGAGTTAATTCCCAACTGTCGGAGGGCACAGCTGGCGTCTGCACTGAGGGAGGTTCCGTCAAACTCCAAACGTGCTTTCGACGGCTCTGTAGACACTCGCAAGGAGCCCAGCCCCGCAAGGCTGTCAGTACTTCTGACCTAGCAGCTGGAGCAGGTGGTGGGTGCACCCTGGGGCTTACCGAACCCGCTCAGCCACCCACACAGGTCAGCCTCTCGGACCCTCTTCGTCCAGGGTCCTCTAAGCATACGGGATCACTGTCAACCCCTGCCATCGGGTCTCTGGAATCTGGGGCGAGGGATCATAGCTTGGCACTCCACTCTGGAATCTTCTTCCTGGCCTCCTCTCCCGGGATGCTACCCTGGCTCTCAAGCACCTGTTTCCTGACACTGTTAGCCCTTCTCTTCCTCCTGAGCCCTTCTTTTCCTCATGTTCACCCTTGGCTAGGGGGAGGTAACAGGAAAATCTAGTTTTCATAGAGGCTGTCTCCGTATTTCCTCAAATCACATCATACAGGGGTATACGTGTGAGTGTATATACGTACATATATTTATATTCACACATATAAATCTCTATGTGAGTGTCCATGCATGTGTGCACATTCACATACACACACACACACAAAATATATAGACCACCCAATGGTTGATGAACAAAACTGTCCTGGCCATTCTATTACCCTGAGCAGTGTTGAAGTGATACTTCCTGGAGCCTGGGGAGTCGCCGGCTAATATTAACACTGTGATTGTCACATTATTCTTTGTCGTCAACAATGTGCAACAGACTTCTTAAATTTTGGTAAATATTTATTTACTTTTGAGAGAGAAAGAGAGAGACAGAGACAGAGACAAAGCGACAGAGTGTGAGCAGGGGAGGGGCGAAAAGAGAGGGAGATACAGAATCCGAAGCAGGCTCCAGGCTCTAAGCTGTCAGCACAGAGCCCGACGCGGGGCTCGAACTCACGGACCGCGAGATCATGACCTGAGCCGAAGTCGGATGCTCAACCGACTGAGCCACCCAGGCGCCCCAGCAATGTGCAACAGACTTCTGAATGGTTAAGTAACTGGATGAAAACTTTTACAAAACTTTTGGTGACTACAGTCACTGTGAAGAAGTAGATCCCACCACAGCAGCACTCAACAAATTTCAGGATCCAATAGATACTTCTAGAACACCGAGCACATAACAGTCACCAGGACAGGCACTGGGGATGCAAAGTTGAAAAGATGTGGTTCCTAGCCTCAGCGAGCTGACCTCCATAAGAAGACAGACGAGCACAACATTGCCACATAATCAGAATATCGGTCCCATGTCTGAGGGTCCCAGTGAGGGCAGTGGGCACAGAGAGGACTATTCATTTACTCATGAGGTGAAATTGTTTTTGTTTTTGTTTTTTTTTTGTCTTTTTATAATTTGCAAACATTTGGTTTCCCAAACTAGATTTGAAACCCTGGAAGAGAAAAGAAATTCAGCATTCTGTGTTCTCCTGCTCCCTGCGTTAGCATTCACACGGTCACCTACCTAGAGCCAAGCGCTAAGTCCTAAGGCAGGCTACTTCCGTGTTGCATAAGGAACAATATTGAGTCGCCTCCCAAAGGTGCTTTAAGGACAAGCTAGTAGAAATGAGGCCAAAGTGTTTTGTCAGTAAAAGTTTAAGACGGCTGCAGAAATACTTTGCCACACACTAGTGAAGGAGAAAAGGGCAAGGTTTCTAGAACAGCTTTCAGATCACAGCGACACTCTTGGGTTTGAGAAAGTAGGAAAACCCACCGTCAGGCACTGCCCACAGCACCCAGGGACAAAGGAGTCACGAAGCGAATCCTGGAGAAACCAGGACCCCGGAAGGACGCCCTGCCCCTGGCTGGAGAAGGTTGGGGAAACACTGGCTTTCACTGCAGGCATTTTGGAGAATGAATCGAGGGGTCAGGACGCCTGGACAGAGCTTTGCTTACAGCACCCTTAGGTGGGGAGGGGAGTTCTTTTGTCCAGCCAGCACTCACCTGGCTCCCAAAAGGCAAATGGAGACTCAAAGATATGACCATCCAAGGTGGTTTGGGGTGCGTGGCCAGTCCCGCTTGGCAGTCACCCTCCCCAAATTAAGGTTCCACTTCCGCTAATCCCCACACAAGCCCACAGCACGTTGTTCCAGAACCCTGATTGAAGCCGCTTGCCTTGGGCGGATTGTTGAATAGTGTCGACTAACAGAGAGCTGATGTCACTGGCATAAAGCAGACCACAGCTCTGAACCCCAAAAACCCATTCCGGCATCTGCTCTTAAAACACCGTTTCATTGTTTTCATGAATATCTTAATGAATGCATAAGTAATAATCCATGAAAAGTAGAGACCTGTACGTCATATTTGTGAAAGGGTATCATTTAACCTCGTGGATTCTATGAACATGCTCAGAATTCTTTAAATTATACAACAGAAGAGTTGTCATTTCCTGTGACTCAGAATTGCTGTCCTTTCTTTGACGGCCCATCATTTGCTTTTAACCTCTCTATCTTGCAATTTTCTATTCGCCTGCATTTATCTTCCACGAGATTGAATTTCTTGAAGGCAGAAAATGTCTCTTGTTCAGTACCTTGTTCTCAGCTTGGCACACACAAGTGGGTGCTGAAGTGTTGGTCGAATGCACGAGTAAATGTTTAGTCTACTTACACGATAGGGTAGGGTCTTGGGCTTGTAATAGGATTCTCAGCCAAGCCAGGATGGCTTTTGGCTGCAACTGTTTTTCACGCGAGGGAGCTCTTGCCCTCCTGTGTTGTGCTCACGATCATGGAGCCATGGAGGTTCCCGAGAACAGAAGTGCTTCCCATGCATGGCTTCTCTTTGTACGCTGGACGATGAATTTGTGAACTGATGTAAATTCCAGTCTTCTCATCTCCTTCTTCTCTTCTCTTCTTATCTCCTCATAAAGGATAAGGGAAGCTGTGGTCCTGTCTTGCAGAATGAGAGGAGAAAAGCAAACTGCTTCCTCCCCTCCCCCCCGCCCCCTTTCCCCCCTCCCCCTCGCCCCCTTTTCCCCCTCCCCCCCACCCCCTTTCCCCCCTCCCCTGCCCCTGCCCCCCAGCCTTGCGCCATCAACTTTGGGCTAAGTCCAGTGCCGTCCCAAGCTCCTTCTTCTGGAAACTCAGCTAAGGAAGCCTGGGGCTCACATGAAGCTTCTAAGAGTCCTGCACGCGTGCTACGTTATTTGCAGTTAGGTCCTGGCTCTCCAAGCTGACACACGAAGAGACAGAGCTCCTGTTCCTTATGGCGCAAGAGCACTTTGGAGAGCAGAAAGCCAGGCGTGCAAAGGACAAGCCTTGCATGCGTGAGTGCCGTGGACCTCTGAGAGCTGAACGCAGACTATTTTGTGTGTCCATTTCCGGTATCCCAAAGGTTCTCCTTCCCTCTTTTCTGAGTGGATGGAATCCCCCAAAGCCCTCCCTCTGCTCACGGCTTCACCTTTGGAAAGGATCTAGCTTGCCGTTTCAAATGAGAAAGGAGACTGGACTTCCTCTAACCCCCACCCTCACCCCCAGCCCCCCCTCCCCCGAAAATGAAGCACATCATTCTTCAGCCTCAAAATACCTCTGTCAAGTGAGAATGACATGGGAATGGCTTGAACAAGATCCAGAGACAGGTTTTCAGACACTGCCACCCGCTAAGAACTATGGTACCTTGAAGGATCATAAGTTCAAAATAGTCAGCTTTACAGGCTCATTCCATCACTATATCTGAGTGGGGAAACAAAAGAACTAGTCACATTAGAACTGTGCCCAACACGTTTTTTTCCAGACGTTTTTTAGTTAGTGGTGGTACAATTAGGGGGGAAGTTTGGAGCTACGGGAGGAAGGGAAGAAAGCCTTTGGTGATTCAGCAAATTTTTCATGTTTCTTACTTAGAACCTATATTAGTCAGGCTAGGATTGTGCAGGCTGCTGTAATGACTAATCCCCAGATCTCAGGGGTTCAAAGCCACAGAAGTCGATTTCTACTTCTACTACATGTCCAGCACCGAATAGCAGGGGCTTCTGTTCTTCGTAATTGCTAAGGGACCCAGGCTGATGGGGGCTCCATCATTTCATGACCACCAGCTTCACGCAGAGTTTCAGAGTTGACTGGGGCAAGGTCACTTCTGCTCATATGCCTTCAGCCACAGCAAGTCACACGGCCACAGCTAGCTTCGAGGGAGGTGGGGTTATACACCCAGAGGCGAGCCCTGGGTGGGACTTGATCCCCAAATCCTGTCTCAGGCATCCTTTTCTATCCTGAGCCAAATTTAAAATAGTCATGTGGCACAGAAAGAATTGAAAACAAGTGTAGCCTTTTTAACTCTGATCTGGAATTGAATGACCATGTCTATAATAGACAGTTAAAAATGTCTCTACAGAGGACTCAGGTCTCGGATCTGCGGAAAGAATATGTTTGGGAAGAATCTATTGACGCGGTGCCTCCAATCAGTCAGGAATATACTCTATGAGAAGGCACATGGGTGATAGGCCAGCTTACGGGGCCAGTAAAAATGAAAATGTTCCAGCTTGAGTTGTCTCGGGAAGCTGTGCGTGCAAGGTTCATGCTGCTGGATGCGGAGTTTCTGAAGATTTTTTTTGGTGTGAAAAACTCGTGTTAGGTTTACTTTGTTAACCTTAGTTCGTAAGATTGCACACATGTTGGTCACTTTCAGACCACCAGCGAATCCCTTGAAAACCTCACGCTGTGGCGCTTCCTCGGGCAGCACGTCCTTTGAAAACGGTACAGAGAAAGTTAGCATGGCCCCTGCGTAAGGATGACAGGACGACTCCAGAAGCTTTTTTCCGGTGGGGGAAGACGAAGAACAGTCTACGGGCTGGAGAGTTGTGTTGGTTGCACAACACCGGGGATGTACTCGATGCCATTGCTGTAATAGTTAATGGGGTAAATTTTATGTATATATTAGCCCACTAAAAATATCATGTTACACTATAATATTTTGGACATAGTAGGTTAAATAAAATGTATTATTAGCATTTGAAAAAAATTAGGGGGCTCATTAAACACAGCTGGGGCAGACATCTGCACGACAAAAGGCCATTAATAACTGGTCATTAATTACAACACTTCATTTCGAGCATCTAATGCATGACAAGTACAGATCTAATAATTGCAGACGTAGTAGCTTATGCCTTACGAGGACACGGATGGAGTTATTCTTCTCTCCAGTTTTACAGATGAAGAAACAAACCCTTAAAGAAGATGACTGGTCCAAGGTTGCGTGGCTGACAGGGACAGGGCCAGGATCAAACCCAGGCTGGCTGGCTGGCCCCAGGTCTTTGTTGTCACCCAGTCCCCAGCGGGGACTGCCCATGGAAGCAGCAAGTTGAGGCAACCATGAGTCCATAGGCCCGGGCTAGCACAGGGGGGCTGGTGCCCTAAGCCCTGCGTCTCCCTGAGCCCTGCTTGGTGACCAGGGCAGGCATCCCAGCCACATCCTCAGGAATGGGGGACAGACAGTGCTCAAGCCCAGGCCCAAAAGATGTAAAGACTCTGTTTCATTGTTCGCTTCTTCGCTGGAGGAATTGGTCCATCCACAGCTACACGTCAGCGAACGCAGACTGCCCTTCTGCAGGGGAGTTCCTGGCACATCCAAAGGTGGGGGCTTTAGGACCCACTCCTCACACCCAGAGGTGGAGTTGGCAAGCAGCCTGTGGGGCAAGAGTCCCATCACGGGCTAGGGAGTGAGTCTAGCCAGGGTACAAGAGCCATTGGGTTGCTCAGTTTGTTGATGGTCACGAGCTACACCTTGACCCTAGGCTGACAGCGGTGATGGAAGGGAAGGCTTTGGTTAGCCCAAGTCCCATCGGGAGGGTTGGGGCTGAGAGGACTCACACCCACCCTCACCTGTCCCCTCCCTCACCCAGCCCCTCCCTCCCTGTGCCCATCCACACCCCTTCGCTCATCCAGCCCCTCCCTCCCTTTGCCCACCCACACCCCTTCCCTCATCCAGACCCTTCCTTCCTACGCCCACCCTCCACCAGCAAACCCCTCCCTCCCTGTGCCTACCCACGCCCCCTTCCTTGCCCACCCTCTCCCCATTGCCAACCTACAATCCTCAAGTCCCTGAGTTTAGAGTTCTGAGCCAGCTCAGGTGGACGGTTGGATGCCATCTGATGAACACTCACCCTTTCTTGGACAGCCACCTCTGCTGCTGCCTCTCCCCTACCAGCCCATGTGCAGACCCCTTCCCCCCCACCCCCAGCAAATACCTTCACTTCATCTCACAGAAGCTTGGAGGCACGGGAACTGCGACACACCTCTGCAGGTGCGAAGATGAGGTCACAAACCTTTAAACTAAGTTGTGGCAATAATTGAAGAGATAGAAGGCGTTTATGTACAAATACTATTCCTTTTCACAGCACAGACATGCTTCTTTCTGTTATCGCTTCTAATTTAAAAGTGTTCAGGGAGCTTCTGAAGGCCACAGACTATAAGGAAGAGCTAGACTGGTTTTATTTTCCTTCGGAAATTGTCTGTCCTCTTGTCTGTCAGCCTAGCTGACTGTCAGCTCCGTGAGGACCGAAGCAGTGGCTTTTATCTTTGATTTTCGTCCCTGTTCCTTGACTTACCCAGGCACGCTCCTCTGTGAGCCGTTCCCCGGGTCACTCTTGCTTTCAGAACTTTGCCTTTCAAGGCTGACTTCCTCAACCACTGAGGCCACATTTGCTCCCCTACCCCCAACCCCCATCCCTATCTCTGTCGTTCCTGCTCTTTTTCCTGACACATACTATAATCACGTATTTGTTTGTTATCCTTCTTTTCCTGCTAGAACATTAGCACCTTGAGGGCACAGACTTCGGTTTTGTTCACTGCTATAACCCCAGTGCCTAGAATAAGGACTGTTGAATGAATGAATGAATGAATGGTTATAGGAATTACCCATCCCGAACAATCCATGTACTTAGACATTTCCATTCCTATCTTCTCCACTGAACTGCCGACCTGATACATCACCTCACTTGGCTGTCTAAGAAGGATGACCAAAGAGCATGGCCCCAGAACCTGCCCTTGGCGTTTCTCTCCCCCACAGATGTAACTCAGTAAAAGGTACCATCAGGCACCCAGACACTCAAGAAAAATCTGGGCATCATCCTTAATTACATTCCCTCCCTTACACTCACATCCAATCCATTGGCACAACCTGCTAGCTTTACCTCCAAGACAAATCTCTGCTGTGTTAGCTTCTCTCCACGTCCCTGTACTTTCTAACCCAAGCCACACTACCAGAATTTCTCGCTTAGATTAGACACAGCTTCTAACTGTTCTCTCTACACTCATGTCCTTCTATGACCCCTACCTTCTAAGGCAGACCAAATGATCTTTTACAAATGCAGAGCAAATCGTGTCACTTCCCTGCAGAAAATCCCTCCATGGCATGATCTACCACAGCATTCAGACCAGGATTCAGGCTCCTTACCATGGCCACCCGGGTCCCACACCATAGGCTCTGCCTCTCACCTCGCCTGCTATCACGTTCCTATTGAATACCTTCCTGTCCCTACGTTCCACCCACGTCTTCCTAGAGCAACTTAAGCTCATTCTTGCCTGTGGACCCTTGCTCCTCTCTCTCCCTTCGGGTGTTCCCGAAGCTGGCTTCCTTCCCACGGTGTCTCACTGTGACCACGGCCTCCTTGGTGGTACCCGATCTGACCTCCCCTGTCGCCGATCTGAACCACAATATCCCCACCCCGGTTACTCTCTCTCGAATCATCCTATCCTACATTTCTTTGTTTCCTAACACTTGTCGCTATCTGAAATCACCCCACGTAAATTTGTTTGCTTGTTTATTTTCTGTCTCCCATACCCTACCATCCTGCCCTAGATAGTGTGTAAATTCACCTCCATGTCAGCATGAACCTTGGCCGTATAGTTTATAGTTCGCCACTGTATTCCTAGTGCCTAGAACAATGCCAGGCTCCAAGCAGATGGTCAAGAATGTGAATATACAGCCAAGAGTGACAGAGAGATCTGGAGTTCATGGGAGAGAAACCCAGGGGCTGGCAGAATACCTTCACTTGGGAAGACTGAAGTAGACATCAGGAGACTCCATCATGAAGGAGCTGGGGTTTAGACAGGTGCCCAGACAGGTACCAGGCTAGAGTTTCAGGGACATAGTGACCGGACAGGAAAACCCGACCTTGAGGGAGTGGGGAACCAAAGTAGAGGTAGGATGAGCCAGACATCTAACTGACTAATGGCCAGCAAAGCCCATCCCCCTTCCAGGAATCCTTACCTACAACCTGACCTAGGCCCAGTGGCTGCAGATGCGATGACAAGTAAGCATCAATAAAGCGGCCACCAGTGTCCAAAGAACAGAGATGTAAAAGTTCTTTACATTCCCGAACGACTGACGAACACCTTGTATCTCCCCGGCTGGCTTTATGGTTTCTCATTTTCTTCTCCTGAATTGAAAGATGTCCTGTTCTCATCCTCCCAGGCCATTTGTGCTCAGCTAAGTTCCCAGTCCCGTGTCTTCCATTGCCACCCATGTCTTGGCATGACACACAGAAGAGTCACCATGTACTAACATAGCCTTATGAGTAGACAGTTTGCTCCTTAAAGAGGCCCGGTGAAATCGGGACTAAATAGTACCATCTAGCCGCTTAGTGAATGAGTGTGACTACATAATCTCATATGAGGAGCAAACAGAGATTAATTTAAAGGAGTCTTGTGTGACCTGTCCATGGTGACCAAACTTTTTTTTGGGGGGGGGGGGTGTAAACAATCCTGTTGCTGGGTTCAAGTCTCCAAAATAGTCAGCAGGCAAAAGGTTCTCGTCTGTTTAATAACAGTCCTGGATCTGTCAGTTCGGCTGCCAACCCCAATTTGTAAGGTCTCTTCTGTAAAGATTGCACAATTGTACTTGTTTTCTGATGACCGTGGGCTGGCTAATGGCTGCTAATAGATCAGCTGCCCAGTGACTCAGCAAGGCTTTAACAGAGCAGATTCCTTCCTCCCTGAATCTGCGGCAGGAAAATGGGTAACTTTCTTTGTCAGTTTGCTCCTTTGGGCCCCTGCTGAGAACTCACAAAAGAATGCCTTGGATGTAGCATCCCATCTTCAAAGGACCCACTCCTGCCTTTTGAAACAATCCAGTTGGACCTTGAGGGCATTATGCTAAGTAAAATAAGTCGGGAAGAGAAAGGCAAATAGTGTACGATCTCGCTTATATTTAGATCTCGCTCTAGATATAGTGGAATCTAGAAAAGTCGAGCTCATAGAGATATAGAGTAGAATGGTGGCTGCCAGGGGTTTGGGGTGTGGGGGGGAGTGGGGAGATGTTGGTCCGAAGGTACAAACTTTTACCTAGAAGATAAACAAATTCTGGGAATCTAAAATTTTAACATAGTGATTGTAATTAACAATACGGGGGTCACGTGGGTGGCTCAGTCCATTAAGCGGCGGACTTAGGCTCAGGTCATGATCTCTTGGTCCGAGCCCAGTGTCGGGCTCTGTGCTGACAGCTCGGAGCCTGGACCCTGCTTCGGATTCTGTGTCTCCCTCTCTCTCTCTGCCCCTCCCTGCTCACACTCTGTCTCTCTGTTTCATAAATAAACGTTAAAAAAATTTTTTTTTAAAGGATACTGTATTATGTACTTGAAAGTTGTCAAGGTCTTAAATGGTCTCACCACACACGCAAAATGATAATTATATGAGAAGATAGAGATGGTAATTAACATTATTGTGGTGATCATCTTGCAATATCTATACATGTATCAAAATCATCATGTCCGCTTTAAACTTAGATATGTTTCTATGTGTATATAAACTGCACTCCACTTTGTCAACTATTTGAGATCAAGAGGAAGAGTAAAAGATTTTTTTAAAATTTTTCCTCACTTTAGAATGTTCACACTTGGATTTGGGCTGGTGAACTTGAAAGTCTCCTCTTTCTTCCGTGTAAAACATGCTATCGTTTAGCGGAGACTACAGGTAAGAGACAGAGAAGCTGGCCAGGCGTGGGTGAGTCAGGGTTGAGGGTTTACCACGGAGGCACAGTAGGCCGGCAGTGATTAGAAAATCAGGAACAACTAAACAATCAGCTGGCCCTGTGGAACCTTTACGATGTGACGGCCACTTGGCAAGGCACGTGTGTTCCTCTCAAAGAGAAGAACTCAGCTTTGCATGTACGACTATAGACTGGCAAAAGGTTACTCACATGGGCTTTCCTATCACTCATGAGATGCTTCACCTAATAAAAGGTCCCTTGAAACAACGTCACATCATTTGAAGGGGTGATTCACCTCCTATGTTTCTCAGGATCTGGCTGGAACAGAGGGCGTGAGGCAGGGATCAAGGTCGGCCTGCAGAAACGGAGGACGGGAAGCAGGAAGGGAAGCTGAAAACCCAACCAATCTCAGGTGCACAAGCTTCAGAATCACAGACCCGGAGCTGCACAAACCAAATGTGGCATCACAGGTGCCAGCCAAGCCCGCCAGCCAAGTCAGAGGTCCTGGGACAGGCTGCTTTGGAACCAGCAAGGGCCTCCTGTTTCTTCCTCCTTCTCCATAACCCTTATTTTTATGTGGCCCAATATTCCGAATACAGGCCGCGTATTTGTTTTCCAAGGGCAAGGGTGTGTCTTTAGATTTTTTTACCTTCATAGATACAGTCCAGACCTGGACATATTAATGCTTTTCGTTAAGGGGAGCCTTGAAATATTGAACCATAGCTTTAGGTTCTGGGAAGAAAATCTCACCATTTCCCCTCCTCCGTTTGGGACGACGCTGTGGGTGCTGTTATTTGGGTGCCCCCCTCTCAATGAGGGTACGGATGCCCTCCCAGTTATCCCAGTACTAACCATCACCCCATCCCTAATCTTACCACGCAAGAAATATTGGAACAAGTGATTTCTAATGAAATAAGAGTATTTCAAACCTTCAGACTTGCTCAGGGGTAACAAGTTCCTCGTGTTACATTCTGATGTGCTGTTACTCCGAAGAAGCTCAGAGATGTTTTGTGGGCTTGCAGAGCTGGCACGGAAACCCACTAACTCTGACTCCAGTGGCTTGTCTCGGAGCTCCATGGATCGTATGTCATGCAAATGGGCGTGTGTCGCTAGATGAGAGCCAGCAGGGTGTGCATTCCATTGTATGAGGATCACGGACTCTGGAAAGCCATCTCCCTGTCTTGCTTTTCACCTTGCTGACTTCCTCCCGAACACCCTCTCCCTCCTCCTGTGTTCGCAACTTTGCTCATCATCTCCCCTAGCCCCGAAGGCTCTCTTCACCCTTCTTCATTGACTTCAAGGCTTACGTTGAGCGCCTGCAGCTCTCCAAAGCCTTTCCCCGCTTCCCCGGCCCCAGAGGACCTCGCTCACCTCCACCCTGGCCACCCGCCATCCCCCCCACTTATCCAGGGCTTTAAAAATGTCCCTGGTGCTGTTAGATGAATCCCAAAGGATTTTTGTGTCTTCCCATTGTGACATACACCGCTTACAAGCAGGGATTGTGCCTTAAATGGTGGATTAATGAATTGCATTTGTTTTATTAATTATTTATTTCTTAAGTAATTTATTGCTCCCAATCTACAAAAGATTTGGGATAGCTCACAGAAATTAATATAATCGAGGAAGGTAAAATTTACAGATTAAGTAGTTCAAGTGAGGGAGAAAAAACACAAGAAGGGGGACATTTCACATCCCACCCACCCCACACAGTATCGAACCCTGGACCCTCACAAATACTCTGTTGCTACTAAGGATCCGTGAAAGACAAGGCATCATAAAACTATTGGTCTGTCCCATTTGCATATCATTTTATAAGTTTTAAAGGTGCTCCCATTCATTATGTCATTGGGGTTAATGCATTCTCAGGAATATATTTTTGAACTTTGCTCTACGGACAAGGAAATCAAGACTCAGAGATGTGAAGTGACTTGGCCAGGTTCACTAGCTGGCAAGTGGCAAGCTGGCATTTGAAACCAAATTTTCCTGATTCAAAATTCAGTGCCTCATCGGCCGGAAGAGCAAACCTTATATAGAGGATGAGATGTGGAGAATGAGAGCATTACTGGAAACTGAGGGGATACCGACAAGCCAGGAAGGAAGGAAAGAAGGAAGGAAGGAAGAAGGGAGGGAAGGAGAGAGGGAGGGAGGCAGAGAGAGAGGGAGAGAGGAATCAGTTGTAGGCAAGGAACAAATGGAGATACCTTATAATCTTCCAGAATCAAGTGTTTACGTAAGAATGTAATGACCCTTAGAGGGGATGGGTTTATGGAACAGAATCACAGAGAAACCGACTCAGAGTGAGATTGAGGGAGCTGCTTGGTGCCCTCTGGGGAGCTCTGGATTCACAGATTCAGGACATTTATTATCACAAGTCTGTTACCAGTTGTCACTATTGGTGTTTACCTTCAATCAGAATGTGATCTGAACGTTCTAGAGTAGAAGAAAGCCAAGGAAAGACTGTTGACCCAATTCCTTACCCATCTGCTCTGAATGATAAAGGTGGGAAGCAGAATAAGTAAACTGAATCGATGATCCATCAACATGACATCCTGTTGAAAGAACTCTTGGTAGTACCATAGAAGAGATAAAGAAGTTTCCTTCAGTGTCTAAAAGGAGATATAACTGCCAATATTGGGGACAAGAGTTTTCATGGTTTGATTAAAACTTTATCTTTTTCTAGGCATTCTCTCCCCGCCGAAGTCCTATCAGCTGAAAGGCGGCATCTACTATCCAGGGCTTCTGGCACCTGTACCCTGGGAACCAGTTGTGCAGCTGGTGATCATGTACCTAGTACCCCAGACCAGTGCTGAGTTCTCCAACATTCTCAAGTCTTGTCTTCCCGGAGAGAAATGGACCCTGGGTGCTTTCCATGAGACCACAGCGATCATTCTAAAATACAGCTCCTCGGGAAGCCCACAAGCATCTTGAGAAATAGGATAAACATTTAAAAAAGTAGTCAGTTTACTTGAAATTTGAGTGAGCATGAAATTCATTTAAACTTAAAGTAGTAGGGCAATTAGAATAATAATAACAAACCAAGTATGGAAACATTACTTGTACACATTTTTGCTCAGTGTTGGGCTAGGTCCTACAGTAACTGGGTTCCGTGCCTTTGCGGGGATTAGAGCTTTGCTAGATAGTCACCTATTCCCCTCCTGCTCCTTCTCTGGGTTTGGACCAGCTAATGTGCCGTCTGGACAAGGGCATCTAACTTAGGTCCTGGTTAGGTCCTCAGACTCTGCCCTCGTGGACCTCTGGTGGGAAGAATGCATTAACCGAAGTAAAACAAGAGAAAAAAAGCCAAAGACCGCAGAGCAACAGAAGCTGCATTGGGTGGCATGGGACACGCGTGCTGCAGGGAATCAGAGAACCGAGAGCTCATGCAGGGGGACATCGCTAGGAAAGGCGGCTGGAAGAAGTAGGGGCGGAGGTCAACAGGCAGGTGCCAGAACTCCAGCCCCCCACCCCGTTCCCTGCTGTCTGTGTGACCTTGGAAACATTGCTTGACCGCTTATGACAGTTTCTTCATTAAATACAAATCGAGGTTTCACGGCAGCTTCCGAAGAGATGGCAGAGGGCAGCATAAATTTAGAAAATGTTACTGGGCAGGAAATTAACCATATGGGAATTTGCTGCTAGTGACAACTCCGTGCTGGGGAAGCATTTATTTTTAGACATGCTAAACCTTTACAGTTTATGTCGGAGGATTCAGGGAAGGAGGATAGATTTTTCCTGGCGGGATGAAGAGAGTTCCAGAGTGGGAGTCATCACTTGACCCGTGTGATCTACTTCAGCTGATTGTTCAGTGAAATGTTCCACAGGGCATTTCCCTACTGCCAAATTCACAGCTGGAGGGGTGAGAGAAACATCAGAGACCTCTTCTGAGAAGACTGTTGAGTAACCGTGATCAGGGGCGTGCCAGGCGACAGCGGCCCCCAGGGGAACAGCCATCCGTGATGCTGTGGGAGGGTGGGAGGGAACAGGGGCTTCCAGAGAAGTACGGCTGGGGGCTGGGGTGGGGGGTGGGGAGCAGTCGAGGGAGCCTGCAACCCTCCCTGGAAGGAGCGCAAGGGGCACGTCGCAAAACTGAGAAATGATTACTCTCGGCTCATCAGAGATGGCTACTCCAGGCTCTTCATGGAAGTTTCTGCACCCCCAGCCTAACTGTGTGCCTGATTTCTGGGGCTCTGGGGCTGAAACGGAATCTGCTGGTGCAGATTCCTAATGTCCCATCCAGTGCTCACTCAGCTGGTTCGACAGGGGAGCCCAGAGAACTGAACAGATGCTCGTGAACCCATCAGGGCTTTAAATGTCGTAATAAAACAGTGGTTTAGACCAGATTAATAGCGGCCTTATGTAATTCGTAGCAGGGACTAAGTCCCTATTAGTACAATATGAATTTTTTATTGCCTCAAATGACCACATACTTCTGTTCCTAGATTCTGTATACCACAGAGAAAAGCCAAAGCACTCCAACAGAAGAACAAAACGCAGTAACACAAACCACTTTCCCTACATGCTTTGTCTCCCTTAGACCACTGACGCTTTCTTTTTCCTTATTGGAATTCTCACTGTTTATCGAACTAATCTCTCTCTCTCTATGTACACAGATGGAGATGATGTAGATATAGATTCCCTCTTTATATTACATTTCTTTTATTTTTTTTTTAATTTTTTAACGTTTATTTATTTTTGACACAGAGAGAGACAGAGCATGAACGGGGGAGGGTCAGAGAGAGGGAGACACAGAATCTAAAGCGGGCTCCAGGCTCTGAGCTGTCGGCACAGAGCCCGACGCGGGGCTCGAACTCACCGACCGCAAGATCATGACCTGAGCCGAAGTCGACGCCCAACCGAAGGAGCCAACCAGGCGCCCCTATATTACATTTCTTAAATTGAAGTGTAGCAGACACACGGTGGTACCTGAGTTTCAGGCACACGCCATGGTGACTGGGTAAGTCGACGGATCATGCTAGACTCACAAACATAGCTGCCACCTGTCACCACACAACGTTATCACAATACCAGCAACTACGTTCCCTACACTGTACCTCTTATTCCTGAGACGTAAACATTCTGTACGTGGAACCCTGTACCCCTCTCTCCCCTTCACCCGTTTCGTCCATCCCTCCACCCTCTCCCCTCTGGCAGCCATCAGTCTGTTCTCTGTGTCTATAGATCTGATTCTACTCTTCGTTTGTTCGTTTATTATTATTTTTTTCTTTTTTAGCTTCCACACGTAAGTGAAATCATACGCCGTTTGTCTTTCTCTCTCCGACTTACTGCCCTGAGCGCAGTACCCTCGAGGTCCATCCGTGTCGTCACAAATGGCAAGATCTCGTCCTTTTTTGTGGCTGCGTCATATTCCATTGTGTATATACACCCCATCTTCTTTACCATTCACCTGTCGGGGGACAGTTGGGCCGCTTCCACATCGTGGCCATCGTAAGTGATGTTGCAAGAAAGACGAGGGTGCGTGGGTCTTTCTGAATACGTGATTTTATTTTCTTTGGGTACATATTCAGTCGTGGATTTACCGGCTCTCACGGTGCTTCTATTTTAATATTTTGAGGAACCTCCATACTGTGTTCCTTGGTGGCTGCACCAATTCACATTCCTGCCAAGACTGCATGAGGGCTCCTTTGCCTCCGCCTCCTCACCGACACTGGCTTTTTGACGCGAGCCATTTCCAATCCATTTCTGAATTGTCACCGTTCTCTAAACTGATGGCTATAGTGGCCATGACCTTCAGTAATCGCTCTGTAACTTTAATTATCTTCTAGCGCCACGGGACGTGGTGCTTGGATTTTTGAACCTATCTGCATTCCTTCCTTGAAGTTTTCACATCCACTGCTTTTATTGTTTGTTGTTCCAAAGAGGCCTTCGCTAAGGAATTGTCAGATACCTTTTTCTAATCTGGCACCTACCTGGGAAATGTCCCAGGTATTTTCAGCAAATCTGACAACCTTGGAGCCATGTTCTGCCACCGTCCTTTGAGTCCTTCTGTTTGCAAGACCACCTCTGTCACCCCAAACCCGAACAGCTCTTGGGCAAACAAATATTTTCCCAGGTTTCCAGGGACTTCCCTTTCGCCCTGTTACGGGGTTACATTTTCTTCCGTTTTGAAGTTTGTCATCTAGACTTCCCAGTGGTTAATCTTTTCCCTTTTCTTATCTTCAGTTTTTACCATTTTAATGGTCTTCTCTGAAAGCCACATCTCGCTTTTTATTTAAGTAAAAAGCGGTGAAAATATGTTTTCCGGGGGCGCCTCGGTGGCTCAGTGGGTTAAGCGGTCAACTCTTGATTTAGGCTCAGATCATGATCTCACAGTTCTGGGATCAAGCCCCAGGTAGGGCTCTGTGCTGACAGTGTGGAGCCTGCTTGGGATTCTCTCTCTCCCTCTCTCTCTCTGTTACTGCCCCCCGCCCCCCGCTCTTGTGTGCACATGCTCTTTCGCTCTCTCTCTCTCAAAATAAGTAAACATTAATAAAAAGAAAAGATTTTTTCCAGATACAACTCAAATATGAATTAAAACTCTCTATTGTAACAAAAATCCCGAAGTAACATCAAAATGACAAGCACCCACTTACAGCTTGTTTCTTTCAAGCAAAAATCAGCACGTGCAAATTTTAAGGCATGGATGGCAGCGATCCATTGTGAAGGGACTTGGTGGGGTCACATCGCCTGTTGACACTTCGTGGGAGTGCATATCAACCTGCACAAACAAGGAAACCGAACCCTCCCTTCGGCTCTTTCCTGAAACTGGTTCCGTAAGTTGGTTCAGCGGCCTTAGGCCCCAGGGCTCTTATGCTCATTCGAGTTCTCTCTCGCTTTCTCAACTCCACTTCCTCTTTGGGTTTTAGGCGTTGGCTTTCTCCCTTCTTTGTTCAGTGCAAACCCAGTTCTGGAAAAGACCAGTTTGATTTCACAGAACGCGTGTGCATTCTTTCTCATGCTCTTTCCCTTGAAATCTACAACACGGTTAGGGAGCTAAGAACGCATCGCTGTGTGACTACCCTCCTGGTTCTAAACGTATGAGAGTATCCGTCAAACCAGCTTGCTCGTGATGTATAGACCGTGACATCTTATTTAATTGTGCTCCTATCTTCCCTAGTAGATGGTTCGTTTCTTGAGTCTGCAGCCCATTCCTCTTCATAAGCACCTCCCCGCACAGAGCCTGGCACGTGCTTTATGGTTAAAGACTCATTATGTCTTCGTTGACTGCAAAAAATATCCCAGTGAGCTACAACGGTTTCCTCCAAATCCAAGTGGAAACTTTCCAGTTTCAGACCTTTATTTTATGTACTCTTTAGTCCATAGACTTTGCCAATTATCTCCTTATAAAATAGTGATAAGTCAATGTTTGTTCTGCCAGGGTTTCATTGGAAAACAGGATGTTCACAATGACTGGTTAGCACCCTGTGTGGGTGTGGAACTCTATAGAATTGCCTGGCTGTCCTTATTTCAAACCCACTTTACCACTCTCCTGGAATATATCCTATATTACTTCACTGCTAAGGCTCCTTTTATTTTCTTCACTCTAGATGTTGGAATCATCTTGGATAGATTTAGGGTTGTAACTATGATTCATTATAGCAATCTCACGATTTCATCTCATTGTAATTAAATTTTAATGTTTTTATCAAAGTAATCCAGAAGCAGTCAAACAGTGTTCTAAGGCCTATCATAAAAGAATGGTCCCCACATCATTCTTGTCTTTCCTAATTTTCACTCGCCAAGTGGAATGACTTTAACTCTCTCAGCTGTTTCTTCTGGTTTATAACTTGCTATTTTAAAATAACATCTCCCTGGGGTGCCTGGGTGGGTCAGTCACTTGAGCATCCAACTCTTGACTTTGACTCAGGACCTGATCTCGTCACGCATGAGATCAAGCCCCCGGTAGGGCTCTGTGCTGATAGCACAGAGCCTGCTTAGCATTCTCTCTCTCCCTCTCTCCTTCCCAAAATAAATAAATAAACATTTATTTAAAAATAATAAATAAAATAACACCCCGTAAAAAAGCTTTTCATTTTTCAAATTCAGACATTGTCTGTTACCTTTCTATTATAAGAGACGGAATTTCATTATCCCTCATGCCAACTCATGCGTGTGCACACACACACACACACACCCTACTATCCCTGCACCCAATTACATTGTTATTTTGTTCAGATCCATATTAGAGGTTTTCATCTGATTATGTCATTATTATTTATAGCTCAATTATGTAAAGCACTATTATTTCACTTACTTTCCTTAATACAATGAACTAAATTAATTATTGTTTTTCTTTTTCTTTTTTCTTTTCTTTTCTTTTGTTTTTCTTATTTTTCTATACTATATGACGCCATGGGACTTTCCTTAACAACCGTCCTGTGGATTCCCTTTGCCCCTCTCCTGTGTTGGATCCTTGATTCCTAAATGATAAACCTTCCTCTTTGTTTGGTTTATACTCTCAGTTTGTTGGAACTAATTTTTAGCTTCTTGAGCAACATGGAAGCAAAAGGAGATAACTTTTTTGAAAGCTTGAATGTTGGAAAATATTTTTATTCTGTTTTCTTGATTGATGGTTTGGTTGGCTATAGGATTATCAATTAGAAAGTACTTTCTCTCGGAATTCTGGAGACATTACTTGTCTTCAAGTCTCCTGTATTCTTTTGAAGAAATCCATGCCATTCTGATTCTTAACAATTTATATGTGACCAGAGTTTGGTGTTTTCTTTTGTCTTGGGAAGATTTTAAGATGCCTTTCATCCCTAAATTCTACACTGGTATGTCATGGAGTGACCCTTTTAAATTCTATTCGTTATCCCATATAATTACCTTTTGATCTAGAAACTCACATGCTTCTATGAGAACTTGCATTATTTCTACAATATTTCCTTCTCCACTTTCCAGTTTTCTCCTTTTGGAATGTCTGCTACTCAGATATTAGATCACCTGGATGAAGCCTCTATTTTGCTTCTCTTCTTATTTTTATATTTCAGAGAGAGGAATCAAAAAGCTAATGCAAGCCCTATGTGCATAGGGAGGGTCTGTTGACAAATGAGTTTTACTCTCAGAGGATAAAGCAGAAAGCCAAAGTTTTCACCGGAAAACACCAAAATGCCCATGTATGTTGGTTGTTTCCTAGTTGACCAATCTGTCTTGTTCTTTAATTCTTTCTTGCCTTCTTTGGATCACCGGAGTACATTTTATCATTATCCATAATGATTACTCCACTATTGGTTCATTAAATATAATTTTATTTTACTTTCTTTAAGTTGCTTAAGGTTTTTCAATATCATCTTTATTATGGTTTACCTTCAAATAATATTAAACTTCTTCCTAAGCATAAACAGAATTGAATTCTGTTCTGTCCTTTATCTTTAATATTATTACCATTATTATTATTTTCATTTCCTTGTTCTGGCATTCTTTTTTTAAACTCCTGAGTTGAAAGTTGGGTTCACTTGCTTTTACTATTTCTTTTTTTTCTGATAAACATATTAAAATTATAAAGTTTTACCTAGGTATGCTTTTATCACACCCCCTTAGATTTGACAAGTAAATAACTCCTCTTTCAATTTCTAGGTATTATACCATTCCTTTATTTTTTCTTAGATAGATAGAGAGAGAGAGAGCACGAGTGAGGGGCAGAGAGAAAGGGAGAAAGAGAAAATCCCACGAGGGACAGAGCGGTGGTGGGGGATGGGAAAGCCTGATGGGGGGCTCGAACTCAGGAACCATGAGATCATGACCTGAGCTGAAGTCAGATGCTTAACCGACTGAGCCACCCAGGGGCTCCTATGTGTTATTGTTGTCAATGACTATTCAGTACCTATTATTTGCTAGACACTGTTCTAGACAGAAGATACAGTAATAAGCGAAACAAAATTCCTGCCTTTCATGGATCTTATATTCTGGTGGGGTTGAAAATAAATAAGTAAACCATAGCATACGGCATGTTGCACAAACACAGATATAGTAGTGATAAATGCTTGGGAGAATAATAAAGCAGAATAATGGTGGTAAAGAATTTAGGGCACATGTGACAAGAGTTAATTCATAAAAGATGGGTCAGGAAGACCTCTCTGAGGAAGTGATATATAAACATATCTTAATATGATGTACTTTTCTTCGTTTGATCTATTAGTTTGAAGTGGGCATGTTGAAAACCACCAAATATAATTGTTTTTCTTTTCACCAGCATCCGATGCACGTTTTTGACCAGTATATATATTTTTTTTTTTGTCTTGAATTCTGTTTTGTCAGATGTTAACATTTGGACACCTGCTTTCTTTCGATTCATATTTGTATATCTTTCTCAGTGTGGGTTCTACCACCTGGGTTCAAATCCCAGCTGTGACAGTTACTAGTTGTTTGAGCTTAGATTGATTACTTGACCTCGTTCCTTCAATCTCCTCATCCATTAAATGCGGATACCTATAGTCATTGCTTCATAACGTTGCTATAAGGATTAAATGAGTAAATGATGGTGAAGTGCTTAGAACAGCGTCTGGCACATGGTAAGTCACGTAGAAATAAGAAGCTACAGAAAAAAAAATCTTTGCTTCAAATATTTCTTTTGCTTTTCATTCAAGAGTTTTTCTCTTGCTAACAACACAATGACATCTATATGTTCATATTTTAAAAAACCCAGTCAGTCTTTTTGGGTGTTTTTTTTTTTAATTTTTTAAATGTTTATTTATTTTTGAGACAGAGAGAGACAGAGCATGAACAGGGGAGGGTCAGAGAGAGAGACGGAGACACAGAATCGGAAACAGGCTCCAGGCTCTGAGCTGTCAGCACAGTGCCCGACGCGGGGCTTGAAATCACGAACCTCGAGATCATGACCTGAGCCGAAGTCGGACGCTTAACCGACTGAGCCACCCAGGCGCCCCCTTTTAGGGTGTTTTAAATTCATTTACGTTAACCCTAAGTGCTTTAATCACATTAGAACATGTTTCTGCCATCTTATTTAATATTTTTCCATTTACTACACTGTTTAAATTTCCCCCTTCGTTTTCTACTTTACATTGGATGTATGGCGTTTTCTCCCCAGTTACTACATCAGCAGGTGACTGCACCGCCTTTTGAAGAAAACATTCCCTCCCTTTCCTCAATATTTCTACTGTTTTTCATTCATTCTCTTTTATACATATTCTGTTATTACGTATAAGTGGTTATGTACATTTTAACTTCCATCATGCAGTTTTCACATGACACATCTTTTTTTTAAGGTTATTTATTTATTTTGAGAGAGAGAGAGAGAGAGCAGAGGAGAGGCAGAGAGGAACTCAAGCAGGCTCTGCACTGTCAGCACAGAGCCCCATGTGGAGCTAGAACCCACAAACCTTGAGATCATGACCTGAGCCGAAATCAAGAGCCCAGACGCTTAGCCAACTGAGCCACCCAGAGGCCCCATCACACACCTCTTTTTTTGTCGTCTCTATCACCTACACTTTTACCTGGTGTTTTTATGCACCCATGGCTACCACCTTCCTCTGTAGGCTGACAACTTCCACATCTACTCCTCTGGCTCTAATCTCTGCCACGCTAGCAAACGTGTGCATTCAACTGACCCAGACATGTCGTTTGCACGCCCTTCAGGCATTTCAAACTCAGCATTTCCAAAATTGAACACATTCCTTTGTGTTCCTTTCCTCCGGGAACGGTGTCCCACCCTTCGCCGTTGCCCTAGCCATTGCTCTGATGCCCCTGTCTCCTTCCTCAACGACTTCCATGTATCTTGTCAATTCTTATTCCTAAATGTGACACGAGTGTCAATGCTGTTTTCTCTCCATCATTGCACCGTTGTATGACGTTTCTATATCTGGGCTCCTCCTCCCCTGCTCGCACCCCAACACTCTACTACCCTACAACCCAAGAATTCTTCACAAAGTGGAAATCGGATGCCATCTCTGTCTACTTAAAACTCTTTGATAGCATCTTATCACACTTTGGATTAAGTGTGAATGCCTTAAGATGGCTTATGAGTCCATGTGTAATCTAGTTTCTGTCCACTCTTAGCTGCTCTCCTCCCAAACATTTTGGAGGAGTTTCTTCTAGCTCCTCAAACACACCAGACTTTCTCTGGCCTTCGTAGCTTTTCACAAGTTGTTTATTTGCCCTAGAACACATTTTCCTTCCTCTTGGCCTGGAGAGATTTGACTCAACATTGAGACCTCGGATCAATGTCATTTTCTCTAAGAAGCCTGCGTTGTTCAGGATGCTCAAGCCCTCTCACAGCTCCCTGTATCCGCCCCTCAATCCAGTGCTTTATGGATGTTTGGGTTTTTGTCTTTGATTTCAACATGTTCAGCAAAGACAGGGGGCAATCCTTGTATCCTGTGTCGAGGACATGCCCAATACATGGTAAGCCCTCAGTGAAATGTCTTGACTTGAAATGTATGTCGGTGTCATCCATCAGGTTCTTGGGATTCTTTTAATTCTATAAATCTCTTTCAAATTCCTCATTCATTGGCTTCTTAGAGACAACCTGAGCATCCCCCACTTGTTAGACTTTATTACTGGCATCTTACATAAACATACTCCTATATTGTTTACAAAGTAATTTTCCATGAACTCATTTAACTCTCTCAGTGTTCCTGGGATGCAAGGACTAAATTGGTCTTCCCACTATACAGCAAGACAATTCCATTTCTAAAAAGGTAGTGATAGGCACCATAAGACCGGAGTCAGGATATTTACTTAGGTCTTTTGATCCAATTTTTCATCGTAACCATTTTGAAGCGCACAGTTCAGTTGTGTTAAGTGCGTGCCCATTGTTGTGCAACCGACCTCCAGAACTCTGTTCACCTTGCACGACTGAAACTCTACCAATTACGCTACTTCTCACTGCCTTCTTCCTCCCGCCCCTGACCACCATCACTCTGCTTTCTATCTCTGTGACTTCAATTACTCCGGGTATCTCATGTGAGTGGACTCATAAAGTACATTCCTTCATGTGATTGGGTAATTTCACTCAGCATAATGTCTTCCAAGTACCATGTTGTAGCATGTGTTGGAATGTTATCCCCTTTTAAGGCTGAATACTATTCAATCATACGTATGTGCCGCATGTCGTTTATCCATTCATCTGTCAGTGGACCCTTGGGTGGCTTCCGCCTTTTGGCCAGTGTGAATGATAATGCTATGAACTTGGGTGTACACATTTCTCTTTGAGTCTCACTAACTGTGAGATCATGACTTCAGCCCAGATCGAGAGTCGGATGCTTAACTCTCAATTTTGGTGCCCCAAAAGTCTAGCCTCTTAATGAAAGGAATCTTGGACCTCAGGCGAGGTATTGCCCACGTGATTGAGGTTTGGACTTATTTTTTGCACACGAGGAAGAAGGCAGGAAGTGTGCATATCCATATCAGATTATCAGTAGAGGATTGGTAGCTTTCAGATACAGGTTAAAGCCACCTGAACCAGGTTAGAAATAAAACCCAGGTTACTAACGAGCCAGCTCTGGCAGAGGAGAGTTGGTTTAAAGGAGACTTTAGGGGAGGATTGGTTTGTTACCTGAAGTCCGTAGTTGCCATTTTTCCACCTGGTTATATTGAAAAGAATCTGTCTCCCAGAGGGACCAGACAGCCATAGGTAGCATTGCCTGGATATTCCCTTTAGCAATATAGATTAATATGGAATCATCTCTTTTTATGAGTCTTCAACCAACACATTTCTACAGACATAGGAAATCTTTCTTCCAGAACGAATTATTTCAGATCCCACCTGCCACCAACAGATGACATTAGTGGCCGGCATACACATGTTATCTTATGTTTTTAGTTTGCTTAAAAATTTTCTTTTATTGAACCATAATTGACATACAATATCCTTTTCATTTCGGGGATCCATTATTATGATTCTGCGAACTCAGCCATTACGCTCTTCACTGGTCTGTGTTTATGCTCGAGCTGCTTAACAACATCATTAGACCCATAATGTTTGAAAAGGACCACGGAGAAAATATCGAAAGTGTTCCTACCAAAGACTCACCATTTCAAGGAGAAGAGAGGAAGTGACTTTTACAAATTGAAAGTGGTAGGAAAACGGGATAAGTGGCACGTGCCCCCAAGAGGAATCGTTCGACAGGAGGAATTATCCTTCTGGATAAAATGTGAACCACCAATGAATGAGAAGGTCCAAGCCTACACCGTCCTCCATAACAGGCAAGGTGAGGAGCGAGATTTATGAGGTTGTAAGCTCTACCTTAGTATCAGGTGGTATTAGTCTGCTCTGTAAACTCTTTAGGCGTCAATTAGAATAAGTGATCTAAATCTAGGCGTTAGAGAATGTGCAGAGGAAGCAAGGTAACGTTCCTGCCAAGGAAACTTCTGTCACAATCCATGAATGGCTGAATGGCTTGACAATCCTTTGAATCTGCCCAAGATCAAAGTGCGAAGGGGCAGAGCGTGTGAGGGGTTGCATGGCATCTAAGGAGTTAACAGAAACGCTTTCCAAGACCCCGAGGGGTTGGGAAGAGGATTAATTGCCTCTCAAACTTCAGATGCCAGCAGAACAAGTATCAGCCAGGAAAAATACATGCCTCATTTTAATGCTTCAAAGTCATGACCCGTGCCCATTTTGGTGGGAATGTATCCAGGGATTTTAAACTTAAAACAGCCTCCCTACTTTGGATTTATGAGCAAATGGCCTTTTAGAACTGAATTGGTACATAGGAAGAGGAACTTCTATAAATCTATTGAATTTGTTTTCCATTTTGGTCTATATCAGCTGCAAACTTGATCGAAATGCTTTCTCTGTCTTCACAGATACCATTGTTACACTATTTTAGACATGACCAAAGACAGTGCCTAAGGACATGTAACTCGAAGAGCATTTCCCAGAGTGTGAGCCAGGGGTTCTGTAGGGAAAAAAAAAAAAAAAAAAAAAGTTTCTGTGCTCTGATAGGTTCAGAAAATGCTAAAAACACTCAGTGCTTTTTAAAGGAGGCGCATGGAAGCGATTGTCATCAGAATACACTTAGTTGGCCCCCAACTGGGGGAGCATCGTTGACCCTAAGCACCGGCCACTTGCCTCCAAGACCCATCATCACCTCTGCGGTGAGGCCAGGTTTCTCAGAGGCTGTTCCCAGGCAAAGGCCGAGAGAACAGGGTACCCAGGTAGGCCCGTTATTGGAAGACACAGTCTGTCCTCTGACAGACAACTTTGGCTCAAGGGTTTCCTGGAGGCTTGTTGAACTTGCTGAACTTTTCACTAGACTGCAGGGCAGACGAGGCCACTTCAACTCAACTTTGTTTCCCTCTCTCCTTTACTTGGGGTCTGGTGCCTTTTCCAGCCCTCCCCAGCTCCCTCTGCATTCTCCCCCACGGACCTCTCTTCTGATATAATGCAGCCTTATTTAATCCTAGCTGGGTGCCTGATGCTCAGACAACCCAGACAAACAGAAGGACTCATAAACCCCTGTGCATGCAAAAAAAAAAGAAAAAGAAAAAAAATAGCAAAATACGTGAAGCAAAACCTATTAGAAGGAGAGGAATTATATCAAAAGGTAATATTAGTGGGAGATTGTAATACAAACCTTTCAGAATCAGTCATATGCAACAGACAAAAATTGAAAACATAAAGGCATTTATGAATCCATCACCCCTCATATAGATAATAAAAATTATTTCCTAAGTTGATGAAACAAAGAAAGGGGAGATTCTAAAGTCTGTGTTTCTATCCATCATCGAACAGAATTAGACGAAATATAGAAAGCGACAAAATTAGGACTTAGAAATTAAGAAATACAACCACAGACAAACTTGGGAGCAAAGAGGCGATCAAAACTGAAAGTGTAAATTGTACTCAGAGGAAAACCTGGAAACTTACATGTTTTTATCTAAAGAGAAAGATTAAAACTAATGAAATTCAGTCTGTATCATAGAAAAATTAGAGAAACAACAATCAAATAAGCCAAAAGAAAATATGAATAGGCAATTAGCAAAGATAAAGGCGAAAACAGTAATAAGAAAGAAACAGCGACAAAAAATAGGAGAAACGATAAATACATCTAAGGGCTAGTTTTGTGAGAAGACCCTTATACTAAACAAATCTTTAATGAGTTCAACGATGATTGAAAAAACCCATTAAAATGCAAGTTGACACACCAAAAGAGTGAAAAATACGTCTGATTGGGAAGAGGGCAGGAGACATAACCGTAGATATGGAAGATCACATAGACACAGAAGAAATGTAAAAGAACTAGAATATAATACCTCCAACAACTTCTTGGTAATAAACATGAAGATCAAGAGGAAACACGTAACATTCTAACAAAACAGAAATTGGCAAAATTGACCCAAGCGGAAGTTGAGAACATACAGAGTCATTACCACAGAAGGCTCCGAAAGGTATGTAAAGCGCTTTTCATATAAGAGTTTCCATGTCTAGATGGTTTCACACCTGAGCCTAATCTCATCTTTAGGATCCAGATTTCATTGTTCTTTAAACTGTCAACTCTAGGGGGCGCCGGGGTGGCTCAGTTGGTTAAGCGTCTGGCTTCGACTCCGCTCACGCTCTCAGGGTTCCTGGGTTCCAGCCACGCGTCGAGTCTGGTGTCAGGCTCTGTGCTGACAGCTCGGAGCCTGAAGCCTGCTTCGGATTCTGTGTCTTCCTCTCTCTCTTCCCCTCCCCTGCTCATGCTCATGCTCTGTCTCTCAAAAATAATAAATTGGGGCGCCTGGGTGGCTCAGTCGGTTAAGCTGCCGACTTCGGCTCAGGTCATGATCTCGCGGTCCGTGAGTTCGAGCCCCACGTCGGGCTCTGTGCTAACAGCTCAGAGCCTGGAGCCTGTTTCAGATTCTGTGTCTCCCTCTCTCTGACCCTCCCCTGTTCATGCTCTGTCTCTCCCTGTCTCAAAAATAAATAAAACGTTAAAAAAATAAATAAATAAACAAATAAATAAACATGAAACAATATTTTAAAAACATCTTAAACTGTCAACTCTAAACCATATAAAAACATGGAAAGGCCCCCATGACTAAGGTTATGAAGCTAGCATACTTTTAATACCAAATTCCGGTAAAAATGATGATGTTTTAAAACATCTCAACCAATATTACGTATGGCTAAAAATTATAAGCTAAAATATAAAAAAATACAACTCAATACTTTTGAGATTTCCCAAGATAAATATGCCATGGCCAATTTGGATTTACTTGTGTATTTCAAAGATGCTTCAATAGCACAAAATCTACCAATGTAATTGATAACATCAATAAATCAAGAGGAAAAATGTGAAATGTAGAGGTGCTAAATAGAGTATAAAAATCATATTGAAGGAGATAAAATAAATGCTGACCAACGAGAAGACAAACTTTTTGGATTAGAAAGTCTACTTTCATGAGATGTGCGTCTTTCCAATTTTTATACTATATGGTCAATGCAATTCCAACTAGAATCCTATGGTAGAGAATGTTTTATCCTCCAATGTCCATCTCCTTTTCTTCATGAGAATGTCGCTATTTGTAATCAAACCGTATTTGCCAGTTTCTTAGAAAAACCTACAGGTGTCCTCCTGCGTCGTTCTCTTTTCTCTTTCACACAGAACACTTCACTTCTGTCACCTGTGGTCTTCAAATGGGGGGGGGGGGTTTCCCCCACGCCAAGCAATTCTGCGCCACCAGCTGGCTGTTTTACAGCGTAACTCGATTCTGACATTATCCACCTTCAGATGCCAATTGCAAGCAAGTAGTAGTTACCTGAATTACTCACAACTTCTGCCCAGCTTGGCTACGAATTGGAGGCTCCCTTGATCTCCTCCCTCTTGAATTCATTTATTGGCTAGAGCAGCTCACAGAACCCAGGGGAGGACTTACAGTCGCCAACGTATTAAAGGATATAGATGAAGGGATACATGGGGAGAGGTCTGGGCGGGGGTTCCTAAGTGTGAGAGTTTGGTCCCTGTGGAGTTGGGGGTACATCCATGGGGGTGTATCACCCGCCCAGTACGCGGGTGTGTTCACCAACCCGGAAGCACTCCAAACCCCATACTGTTGGGATTTATAGAGGCTTCCTCACGTAGGCACGAACGATGATTAACTCCATTTCCAGTCCCTCTTTTCTCTGTAGAGAAGCGGCGGTTGGGGATGAAAATTCCAAGCTTCTCATTATGGCTTGGTCTTTTTGGTGCCCAGTCCCCAACCAGGAGCCATCCAGGATCCCACCCAGAATGGCCTCAATAGAACAAAAGATGCTCCTATCACTTAGGAATTTATAAGGACTTTAGGAGCCTGTGTCAAGGACTGGGGACAAAGGCAAAATACGTAGTTTTTATAAATCAGGACGTCACAACCACCTTCCTTTTTGTCCCTTACAACTGGGTGCTGTGTCGCATGATCAAGCTCAGGCCAACGAGGTGCAGACAGAAGTTGCATGTGCAACTTCCACTCTTAAGGGAGCAGAGGCAAGTTTGACCTTTCCTTGTTCATTTTCCCTTCCTCGCTCCCCACCCCCACCCCCACACACCCCAGAATGCAGATGAGCAGCACACCATTGAGGCAGATGGCAGAACAAAAGATGGAAAGATCCTGGCTCTGTTACCATGAAACTGACACATCAGTCCCGGACTGATTATATTTGCCTTTTTTGGTAAGTAAAACACAAACAAAATCAAAACTCCTATCTGTTTAAGTCACTATCACTTTGGCTCTTTATTACAGCATCCAAAACTATATCCTAAGCTATGCAAATCCCAACAATGGTTTTTAAAATTATGACCCAAAATACATAAACGTTTAAATGGGAAAATAAATACCAACAGACATGTAGAAAAGTTTTGTTGTTTTTGTTTTTTAGGGAGGGGAAGGAATTGCAGAACTATATTAACTGATCAAATAAATATGGCAATGCTTCTGGGGTAGAAACGTAGATCAGTGAAACAATACGGTTAAGCTAGAAAGACAGCCAAGGATATCTAAGAATGTAAGATACAAGAAGTGTGATTTTTTTTTAATTCTGTGGGAAAATGGTTTGGCTAATTAATGTGGGGTCACAAATGCCTATCTGTGAAAGAAAGCAAAACTGTGCCTTGTTTCAAATCATATGAAAGTCTAAATGCCACACAGACCAAAGAATTGAATTGTAAACATATAACCATAAAAATCTTAGGAAAAAACCAGGGGCGCCTGGGTGGCTCAGTCGGTTGAGCGTCCAACTTTTGGCTCAAGTCGTGATCTCATGGCTCGTGAGTTTGAGCCCTGCACCAGGCTCACTGTTATCAGTGTGGAGCCAACTTCAGATCCTCTGTCCCCCTCCCTCTCTGCCCCTCCCCAACTTGTGCTCTCTCTCAAAAATAAATAAACATTAACAAAATTTAATAATAATTAAAAAAAAAAACCTTGGGGAAAAAGTCTAAAAGATCACATGCAAAACTGAGAGACCATCTTAATCAAGGCAGGAAATCCAGAATCTGTGAAGGAAAAATAGGTATGTTTACATAAAAGCTTAAAACTTTTATGTAGGAAAAGGTAGAATACAGGTAAACAGAAATTATACTTGAAATCTGGCAAAGTAAAAATTATACCATACAGAAAACCTATAAATTGATGAGGGAAAGACCCACAACCCAATAGAAAAGTGGACCAGGGTATAACAAGTAATTCACAGGGAAGCAACTCCAAACGCTTGGTATATATACATGAAAGGACGTTCAAGTTCACCAGTAGTGGGGAAACTGGAAGTTAAATTAACAGTGATATATGACTTACATCCATAATGCCAGGTTCAGGGCCTTCTGCCGGCAGGCAAGAAAAGAGCTTACTGCCCCATTTGCTGGTGGAAATGGGAGCATATTTATAGCCTTTGGGGGAAAGCAATTTGGCAAAATCGACTAAAAAGTAAAATAAATTGCGACCCTACTCATGGGAATATTTGCCATAGAAATAAAAGTATCAACATTATAAGGCCAGATGTAGAAAATGTTTGTCTAAGACGCTGCTTTTGTCTGTAGAGTTAAAAATTGTAAGCACGGTATATGACTATGAATAGCGAAATTGTTGAATTATTTATGACACGGCCACTCCATGGAATTTTAGAAAGCCATCACAGAGAATGAATTAGTGCTTTTACTGAGCAAGAAAAAGAGATGCAAAGGAATTGTCGTAATATGATCCCATTTTCGTGAAACAATGCGAAAGACTGTGCGCGTGTGTGTGTGCGCTTATATTTTATGAACCTGGAGGAAAGTAAGGAAGAATTCATATCACATTCGTAAGAAAAGCTAAATTTGGGGCTAGCGGCTGAGTCAGCAGTTTGGCAAGCAAAGGAAGTAGAAGAGAAAGGAGAAAAGAAAAGCAAGCTGTAAAAGACCCCCAACATGTGGGATTTGGGCCCTTTAATGTAAAGTTATATGTGAGTATAACAGCAATTAGAAATTTTAAAAAATGACTATAAAGCTATATCGGAAGATTTTATATCATAATCTATTGTGACATCAAATAAACAATAAATGGTTACAAAGTCAAACAAAACCTATGGTCTTCTCTGAATATAACGTGCAGAGACATAGACAAAGGTGGGTATGTGTTAATGTGAAAATTCTAGAGTGTATTAGGTGGGATTTGGGGTTACTTCCCATTTTATTTTCTAAATTTATTTGATATTACTAGGTGATTTTTTTTAATGTTTATTTATTTTGAGAAGGACACTGTGAGCATGAGCAGGGGAAGGGCAGAGAGAGAGAGAGAGAGAGAGAGGGAAAGAGAGAGAATCCCAAGCAGGCTCCACACTGTCAGTGGGAAACCCAACGCGGGGCTCGATCTCACGAACTTCAAGATCGTGACCTGAGCCAAAATTAAGAGTCAGATGCTCAACCTACTGAGCCACCCAGGTGCCCCTATTTTTTAAACATTTAACAAAGTAAGTAAAAATAACGACTAGAGATCAGAGACTGTATGGCATACATTTCTTGGAATTTGTATAGACCCTACCTATAATGGCTTTGAAGTATTGCATGAACTAGTCAAGCATGAGTAAGGTGCAGGGGGTCAATTCCGGGATTATCCCTTTTCTCTCATTTTACGGTCATTTTCCAATTCCGTACCTTGTGTCACTGGGCAAAAATAAGATGATAAGATGACAGTCTGATCTGCAAAATAAACTTTTAAAAAATGCTTACAATAAATGTATGTATTCGCTGAAATCCTCTTAAGAAATCAAAGAGAACTTTGGAAGATTCCTGAAGAAATTAACAGTTCCATAGCTTTTATCTATCCCCTTTCTCCCACCCAGGCTGCCCGGTTCACAGCTGACTGGGCCTGAGAAGGGGTCAGAGAAATCAGGTCTTAGGCAACGGTCACAGGGCCAGGGTGACAGCATCTGGGTGACAGCATCTGGGGTCTGGGGAGGAAGCTAGTTATATGACCATTTAGGCAGCAAAATGGGAGGGCAGCCCGGATAACCGAGCGCACACTGGCGCCTGCAAGATTCCCAGCGTGTGACTCCTCCTAAAGTCATCCGTCCTTTGAGGCAAATTATCAGAATGCTTGTGACAAGCGTGCTTCGCTGTCCTGAGTAGTTTTCCCATCCTGAATGGCTTAGGATGGGACTCAGTGGAACTAGTGTTTGGAAGGCCCACGGAGTACAACCTGGTCCCTGCCTCCCTCCAACCTCCAGGGTGGGTTTCTCGAATTTCAAAATGGCAGGGCTACAGAACCTGGGCGTTGTGCGGAAGAAGGGAGCGCCGTCCAAGCGCGGGTTAACCACTTCCGCAGGACTCCGTGGTCACTCACGTTGCCTCGTTTGGCCACGTGCTGCCTGGCACCCCGTGCAATGTCTAGTCCCTGATGGACTCCCCAAGTTGGTCTCTTGAATGTGTGCACGAAACGGGGAGCTTTACACAAGCCTTGAGGAAGAGCTAACGTCAACAGGTATTGTGTGGGGAGACTTAAAAAATTCTCTATTTTCTCTCCCTCACTGACAGCACAGTGATTCTAGATTCTAGGAAGGGTTGTACAGTCTCTTACTGTGCCTGACTTCCCAGGCAGCCGAAAGGAGGGCTGTCACTAGTTCTAAGATGCGTAGGGGAGATCGTGACCCCAGATCGGCAGATGACCAGAGCGGTTTTTTCTCACACTTCCATACTCAGTTGGTCTCGCCTTTAAACCTCTTCAGTCCTTAAGGTGACTCATAAATCCTCTGTGGCCAAATTCCTAGGCTGGGGCCACCTTCCTCACAGGGAAGCGATGGTCTACCCAGAGGCAGTCCCATTACAGAGACACTTGAGAATGGACATCTCGCGTGTCTTATTACACATCACCTGGGGAAGCCATCGCCTTGCAATTTGCAGGTGTGTGTTTCATAATTGCTCCCTGGGCAGTTCTAAATGACAAAGCACATGTGTTGGCCGCACCCTCCACTTCTTCCCAGCTCCTCCGGGCCCCCCGCGAACACATCCCATGGCTGTGCTCACAGGAACTACCCCCTTCAAGAGTCACAGACCTGGCCTGTGTTCTGAGCAAGGGGTCTCGATAGAGCAGTAAAATAAAACATTGCTTGGTTTTTCCATTGGAAACCTCTTTCTCCCCATCCGTTTTAACAGCCCCGGGCATTGCCTATTGTAGCCTCTCTTTTCACGCTGCTTACTTCGTCTTGTTATCTTTCCTGTCTCCAAAACCCTAGGTGGATCCCTCAAGCAAGGTCTTCCTAAATTCCCTGAACCAAAGAGGGAAGGGCTGTTTTCAGTACGTATTTAACCTAAAGGACTTGGCATAAGAAAGACCCTCCAGGTTCATTTCACTAATGGAACAGAGTTAACAAAGATCTCCCTGCATCAGTGTTATGCCTGGAGGTCAGGCTGGGTGATTGTCACGCACCCTTACCGTAGATACCACAGAAAATCCAACTTCACGTTGTCTGAGGAAGTGAAATGCAGAATCCCATTTCCACCTGGGCCTGAGGTTCCCTTTTCTCATTTATTAAAGGCAACATGAACTATGCAAGAAAGTTAACGAGCTCTCTTGAAGAGTAGAAATGATCCCGTTCTGCATTTTACGCCTACATAGTAGTCTCTCCTAAGGGAAGGTGAGCACATCTATGCAACTTTGCAGAAATCCAGGTAATGTGTGTTGTAGTTCTGTGTGGTCCTTGAAGGACTGAGAAACTACTAGGAATATGCACAATATGGCTAAGTAACCTGAGCCTTTCTAGAATGCCCTTTCCTTGGGAATGTACGGGAAGAGTCATGAGCAGGTTTAACTGGTATGTCTCCAATCAGAGAGTTTGGAATGACTCAACCACCAAAGGCCACTCTTACCTCATTGGTACTGTCTGTAAAAGGCTTTCAGAACTAATCCTTAAAAAGAATTCACTTTCCTGTTTTGGCATAAGATCACGGGTTTCCTGGCATCTCGTGGTGAGAAGGAAATAAAATTCTGGCCATTGGTCAGATAAAGAAGGCTTGGGGAGCTTCATACCCCATCTTACAGCATCTCAATAAAAACCCTCTTTGTTCTGCATTGCAGCCTCCTTCACCTTGACTTGTATTTTGTATCTTGGTTCATCCCTTGATGCTCAGGACTGCCCTTCCGATTGCCGAGCCCAGCACATGATTGTTGGCAGGAAACCACTGAAGCCCTTTCAGCCTCACTCTGGACATTGCCAGCACCATTTCCTAGGCTTTTGCTGCCTCTGTGCAACGGAGTCCTGGCAAGCACATCACTTAGGACAAATTGTTGTCAGATTGAAAGAGATCCTAATGGGAGCAAGAGAATTCACTCAAAGCCAAACCTGAATCTCTGCCAAATGGATGTCTTCCTTATACATGACTGATGCCCAGGTCCTCTGTAAGTACCACGGAGCTCACCTGCTCTGTTCCCACTTCCTTCGTGCTCCTAAGGACCTTGAGGTTTTTAGTAAAGAAAAAGGAGGATTGAGTTTGCTTCTTTCCAAACTATCTTCGATTGGGGTGTCCACGATGATGACCTCTCCTGATGTTCTTTGAGCTCCTGGAACAGCTCCATGTGAACCGACCTTGTGATTTAGTCCACGTCCAGAATATGCTCGAAGATGATGCGTGGAAGATGCCGTTTGTCCTCAGACTGCCTCATTTGTCTGCTCGTGTTCATTAAAGCACATCTTACGTCACCTCCCAGACCCGAGAATCCTGGTCAGGAATCCCCCGACCCACAGACCGGATCCATGAATAGCAGAGACTCTTTAAACTCCTTGAAATTGTATGTGAATTGTCCCATATGTAAATTTTTATTTTCCAAAGGCGAGAATCCAGTGTCCCGTCATGTCGTCAAAGAGTGCTGCAATACTAAAAAGATGAAAAACAGATGTTTACTTGGACTACGTTGCTTGTTCTGACAGCCTGTAAGACCCTGACCATGTTTGCAGCTTTATCACCAAACCCAGAAGTAAAAAATAGTTCTCTGAGGGTGTGACAGTGTCACAGCAGGATTAATGGGCCGCATCTCTGCATGCTGAAGAAACGCACTAGGCATTCTGAAGAGGGCACAACGCTCCCTCGCCTTGCTGTGAGCGTGAGTTCCAGGAATTTTTGAGGCTTACTGGATGGCACCATAGGTCATTTTCTACTTCTCACAATAAGTGCCTTGATAAGAGTCCCGCCCTAAGAAAGGCAGAAGATTCGCTTGGTTCCTGGAGACCATCCAAAGACCTCAGTAACCTGTCCCAATCCTGGTCTTCCCCTGGCCCACCCTTGTCTTGAAAGATCAGGACGTCCAGGACGGCAGAGGGATGACTCCATCCTAGGAAAGCTTCCTCAGAAAGTTGACGGTGGCAAAACCCGACAGATGGGCAGTCTGCACTCTAGTGTGAATCGAAGTTGGTCTTAGTTGGTCACAACCTAAGACCCTCAGTATGGTGCATCTTGTCAATTCAGCGGGCTTCTAACTCCAGTTGGCCCTCTCCCTATAATCCACCCAGCTTTTCAATACTTCCTACTCTGATCAGCATTAGAAGACAGCACCTTCTCCTCTGTGCAAATGCCTGAAGATGACACTCCTTTACTCCCAACCCGTATTTTAACTTCTATTCGCTAGCACCATGTGGATATCACTTGAATATCTAATCAGCCTCTCAAACTTCATATGTATGCAACTTGACTGTTGGTCTGCTGCCTCTTTCCTTGTGTTCTTCATCTAGTTATGGGCACACCCCCTCTTTCTGGTTGATTGTGCCACGCAGCCTGGGAGTTACCCTTGAAATCCTCCTCCCGGCTCCTCCATAACCAATAAATACATCAACAAACCCTGTAAATTCCACCTCTGAAATATATCTTGTACCTGCCTCCTTCTCTCCATTGCCATAACCTCTGTCAGTTACCATTCTGTCTAGTGAGAAAATTACACTCCTACCACGGTTCCCATTCTTGCCCCAGTTTTGTTCCTGCTACTTAATGCAGTCACGGTGAATTTTTAACAATGCAAGTCTGGTCCCTGCACTTGCTAGCTTCAAACCCCAACAACGGCGTCTCGTGGGATAAAGTCCAAACGTCTCACCTACAGGTCATGGTTTGCATGAGATTGGACTCCTGTCTCCTACCACAGTCTCTTCTCCTGCCCTCCAGCTACTCTGATCTGGCAGGACCTTCAAAACAGTCAGCTTATTCCTTTACAACGGTAGACCTTCATTCTCTCTCTCTCTCTCTCTCTCTCTCTGCCCACATTGAAGTAGTGAGAAGACATCTAGAGATCCTCTCTCCTCTACCACACAGCGGAAGTCATTGATGTTATGGCACTTGCTACAAAATGCTAGAATACTTCTTCCCATTGGAGCTATAGTGGCCTAAGCATGGCGCTTTTGCCATTTTGTATCCCCCAGGCGTGAGCCTCAGAGCAAGGGGCTTTAAGGTGCCACTTGTTTAAAAGGCTGTCTTTGCAAATCCAAGTCAGCACCAACCTGTCTTTTCCTTTAGTATCTCATCCATGGCTTCACAGGAGTCACTGAGACATCAGTTCCATTGTTTTAATCATTAAAGAGGCCAGGGAAGTGTGATCAAATTCTCCATGATAATATTTGGAATTGATAAAATGATCTTAGACAATGGGGCAGAAACATGAGCAACATAATGGGCATGTTCTTTTAACTTCCGCTAATAGAGAAATGAAATTTAAAAAACAAAAATTATTTAAACAATGGTAGGCTTTAGAGATTTTTTTTTTTAATTTATTTTTGAGAGCGAGACAGAACGTGAGTGGGCGAGGGGCAGAGAGAGGGAGACACAGCATCCGAAGCAGGCTCCAAGTTCTGAGCTGTCAGCACAGAGCCCGACGTGGGCTCGAACCCACAAACCGTGAGATCATGACCTCAGCAGAAGTTGGATGCTTAACCAACTGAGCCACCCAGGAGCCCTGGGTTTTACAGATTTTTAAATTTTTACCTCTGTTATGAAATTATTAAACTCACACAAAGGAGAGAATCGTACAATAAACCTCTACGTATCTATCAACTTAGCTTTAAAAACTATTAACTTATGGTAGCTGATCTTCTTGCATAAATACTTCTCCAGCTCCTCTCTCTCAAACTAGATTATTTTCAAGAAAATCCTTGACAACATATCATGTCATCTGTAAATATTTTACCAGTCATTTGTAAAAGTTAAGGACTCCTTGAAAACATAATCACAACCTAAATATCACCTCTGAAAAATTAGTAATAATTCCTTAACATCACAAAACAGTCATTATTCCACTTCCAAGAGTATCTCAACATGTCTTTATGGTTAGTTATTTCATATTTATGGTTGATTAGTAGGTGCACACTGCATTTGGTTGGTATAACTTAAGTCTCTTTTAACGTATGGGTTTCCCATGTCTCCATTTTATTTTGTAATTTATTCACTGAAGAGGTTGAAGAAACCAAGTCCTTCCCCTCTAAATTTTGTTAATTGAATTCCTCATGGTGCCATTTACCATGCTTTTCTGTCTTCCATATTTCTTTAAAACTGGCAACTAGATCTAGTCTTTACCAGATTAAGTTTCCATTTGGGAGGAAGAATAATTCATAGTTGTGTCCTTCCATCAGGAGACACAGAATGTCTAATTGTCTCCCTTTCTATGATGAAAAAATTGATTACTGGGTCTGGTCTTGTCAGACTTTCCATTTTTTTAAAATTTCCCTGTCAGTGTTCTACGGAAAGGTTTATCAGTCATTGGTGATCATTGCCTACATCCTTTATTTTACTAGGCACTGAGAAACAGTGTTATTACATTAACCCTTCTCCATTTATCAGCCAGAGTTCTATAAGGAAAGACTTTCCTTTCTGAGCTATATGATTACCCGTAAGCACAGTTTGTACTGTGCAGGATAAATGTTAGTTTTTCTTCCAGTGTTTAGAATAGTGAGTTAGTTCCCTAGCACGTGTCAGTAGCAACCCACGGTGAGTTTTCTTTTCAGCATCATTTTGAACTCAAAAATAATAAGATAGGTGAAGCCCTTACATTCATTAAAGTTCTTATTCTGTCTGAAAATCAAACTGTCCCATCTTTGGTGTCCCATCTTTGGAGGCCTCTTCAGGTTGGATCCTAAGCCTTTTGACACAATCTCAATGGTCTTAAATACATTTTCTTTTTTTTTGTTTAGGTTTATTGTATTTCTTTATTTCTTTAGAGAATGCTAGTGGAGGAGGAACAGAGAGAGAGGGGGAGAGAGAGAGGGGGGGGGGAGAGAGAGAGAGAGAGAGAGAGAGAGAGAGAGAGAATCCCAGGAAGGATCCACACCATTAGCACAGAGCCTGACGCGGGGCTCGAACTCACCAACCGTGAGATTATGACCTGAGCTGAAGTCGGACGCTTCACTGACCGAGCCTCCCAAGTGCCCCTTAAATAACTGTTCTAATTTTCCGGCACGGTAAGATGTGCCAGGATCATCTTGTCTATTTCCCGGCCCAGATCTGAAGTGTTCATCTCTCCAAAGAGTCTTGTAACAAAATATACTTTGAGATCACAATATGAACACAAGGGATGCTCATTGCTCCTGGGTGTGTTTCTGTGGCTCTTTTAGTCAACAGACCTAGAAACAAAGCATTTTTTAAAAGAAAAAGAAAATGGGGTGCCTCGGTGGCTCTGTCGGTTGAGCATCCAACTCTCGATTTTGGCTCAGGTCATGATCCCAGGGTGGTTAGATCAAGCTCCGTGTCGAGCTCTGTATTGAGCATGGAGCCTGCTTGGGCTTCTCTCTCCCTCTCCCTCTGCCCCTCACCCCTGCTCACGCTCTCTCTGCTTCTCTAAAAATAAAAAAGAGAAAAAAGAAAAAGAATAGCCTCCGAGCATAATGATGTAGCCAATTGAAATCAGAGTTAGAGAGTTTTTACCTCTTGATTTTATATTTGTAACTGTAATCACTTACTATGAAAATCTTGGCCGCAGTGATGTTAACAAAATTACCTATTTGTTTTGTCTGATGGGCATTAGTTTCAGGAAAACAATACCAATATGATTAGTAACAAGATAAGTACTCAGTGTAGATAACAATTTCTTTGGAGTTTCTTTTCGTCATTAGGATCTATACGATCAGGGACAATCAGTCAAATTACTGCATTTTAAAATCACTTGAAATAATTTATACCCTTATGTGGTTAGGTAGCTGTTTATTTTTCGCACTCCGAGAAGCATTTTTTCCTGCTTACAATCCTCTGGGAATCGTCAATGAAGTATACTTTCCTTGTAGATACCCCAACAGAGGTGTCTCTGGACCTGTGTTTTCTAAGAGACGGCATTGGCTTTATATAAGAATTGCCAAAATATCCTCTGTGTAGCTTTTTACTAAAATGTTTCTCAATAGACAAATGTGGTAAGGCATTTGGATATTAAACACTAAGAATATATATACATATACATATATATACATACACACACACATATATACACATATATATATATGTATACATGTATACATGTATACATACATATATATGTGTATATATATATATATATAAAGTACAGAGGCGTTGCTCTGCCCAGCTTGATTTTGCCTCAAATTTCTGCTTTTCATCTCTCAGCAATAAAAACTTACAATAGTTGCTAGTCGCACAGAGACCCTGGGGGATCGGTACCGTGCATACATAGTCTCTGCATCTTGGTAGCACCATTCATGAAGCTGGTCATGGGCTTCGGGTCTGGAGAAAGCCCAGTCATCTGGTAGGTTCCTCCGAGAGCTGCAGCCTGACTCAATTAAATGATCAAAGCCCTGGAAGCTTTGGGGCCGCGAAGGCTAATCCGGGTCTCCTGCTAACTTACTGGGTTGTCTTGGGCAAGACCTTTCACCTCTTTGTGCCCACCTGACCCTTAAAGTGCACCGCCCCCTGGGTAGCCTACAAGGTGTTATATGGATGTGTCCACAGCACCCTGCAGGGATAACAGGAAGGAGTCCCAAGGAGACGTACTCATCTCCCTCGTTATACATATAAAGCTTGTTCCCTGGGTTTATACTGGTTTTGTATTTGCAACTCACGCTTATTGTTTCTCTTCCTCTTAGATTCTGACCTGTGTGAAGGTCCTGCTCAAGAATCAATTCCCGACACTCCGCCCCTGAGTGTCACTACCGGTTGCAGGTGTATTTTTCTCCCTCCCCTTTACAATGAAGCCGCACAGACGTGCAGTGATTTATCTCACCCTGCGGAGGCCATTCAGGCGTCCTGTGTTCCACGTCCTGCTGTGCTTGATGGCCATCGCTTCCACGTGAGCAGGCAGGATCTCTCAAGACCTCGTCGTGGGCTTCCCTTGTTCATTTCGTGTTCGTTGTGGACTGAATGGGCACCGAGGAATTTGTTCGATGATCTCAATCTTTCCCAACAGTGTATCGCGTTTCCAATGACCGCTAACCCTCGCTTCAATCAGCGAGGCCGAATAGTTATACATGTTAAGTGTGATAATTATGGATTTACTAAGATCTCACGCATGTCAAAAGCTCCCTCAGGATCTCTAACGTGTGCTAAGGCCACACTGGTTATTCAGCGGTGTGATTTCTTACCTTCTATTTCTATACTAATTGAAAACACTGGAAAGCAAAGAACTGCAGAATATTATTTTTGACTAAAGACTTACCATATTGTTCTCTTTTTTATCAGCAGTGCAAACGAGATATTGGTTAAAGATATTGCCTACCACCCATTATGCCAGGACTGGTTTGATAAATTTTGTGTTGCAGGGTTTTTGTCCCTGCAAATGGATTTTTTAATGCATTTTAAATCATAAATGTAAAAATATTATATAAAATATAACTACATAATATAAAAATTTATGCTTTTATTACAAATTCCATTTTACATATATATGTATGCATATATATATATTTTTTTCCCGTTTTATATGAAAGAAAGCTTTATCTCCAGTTCATTACCAAATACTGTTTCCTTTAAAGAATGACAGGCACGCCTGGATAGTGTAGTCGGTTAAGTGTCCAACTCTTGACTTGGGCTCAGGTCATGATCTCACAATTCGTGAGTTCAAGCCCCGCATCGGGCTTTGCACTGATGGTGAGGAGGCTGCTTGGGACTGTGTCCCTCCTTCTCTCTGCTCCTCTCCCACTTGTACACACACACTTTTTCTCTCTCTCTCAATAAATAAATAAACTTTAAAAAATGTAAAAAGTAAAGAATGATAGGGATATTTTAAGTATCTTAATTTTTTTTAATCCATACTTGTTTCAAATCCTTTTCGAAACAACCACATCACACATACCGATTTAATTGTTTTGTAGAACATGAGATCCAGGGACCCTCATAGAGCGGTCATGGTATAAATACCACGCTAACACCCTACTCTCTTACTTCTTGATTGGCCATTAGATTTTAGCTGGGTGCAACCTTTCTTTCTCTCTTGTTTAAAAATTTTTTGTAGGTTTTTCAGCCTTAAATTTCTTCTCTATTTCTTCATAACAGTGTCTAGTGTCATCATTTCAATCCTTCTCAAAACAATGATGAAAACTCAGGGCGCCTGGGTGGCTCAGTTGGTTGAGCGTCTGACTTTGGCTCAGGTCATGATCTCACGGCTCGTGGGTTTGAGCCCCTTGATCTCACGGCTCGTGGGTTTGAGCCCCTTGTCGGGCTCTGTGCTGACAGCTCAGAGCCTGGAGCCTGCTTCATATTCTCGGTTTCCCTCTCTCTCTCTCTGCCCTCTCTCGCCCATGCTGTCTCTCTCTGTCTCTCAAAAATAAAATAAACATTAAAAAAAATTTTTTTAAATAATGATGAAAACTAGGTGGAATAGGTGATTTAAAAAAAAAAAAGACATCTTTTTTTGTCTAAAATCCAGATGTCCAGGGCACCTGGGTGGCTCAGTCAGTTAAACATCTGACTCTAGATCTCGGCTCAGATCATGATCTCACAGTTTGTGGGTTTGAGTCCCACGCCGGGTTCTGTACTCACGGTGCCGAGACTGCTTGGGATTCTGTCTCTCCTTCTCTCTGCCCCTGTTCCTTGTGCTTTCTCTCTCTCTCTCTCTCTCTCTCTCTCAAAATAAATAAAATAACTTAAAAAATAATGATAAAATCCAGATGTCCAAATTGTCCCAAATCCAATCTATGCCCATTTTCTTTTCTCTGGGTCATTTGACCAATACTTTTAATCATTAAACTATAATGAATTTTAATATTCTGCCTTTGTGTTTCGGATCTCCTGCACTTTAAAGGAGCTTCATGTCCCACTTTTAGGGAGAAGTGGTGCAGTATTTGATATCCCATGTTTCCAGACTTGTCCAGAGAAGCAGCAACTGCTCCCACCAGCCTACAGGGAGAGCCCCTAATAATGCCTGTCTTTGCCTTCTTGTACTCAGAACTATTCTCCACCCTGCCCCTGAAATCTAGATTTTGGCAGCTCCCATGTCAACTGGCTTCTAACTTAGGTTCAGAAAAAGAGAGTCGCCGTTATGAAGGTTAAAAGCCCAAGATCAAGGTGTTAGGCATTAGGGCCACACTCCCTCTGAGACTCTAGGTGGAAACTTCCCACTCAACTCTTTGGAGTCCCTCCAAATATTTCATATTCTCTCCTGATTCTTGCTTTTTTTTTTTCCCCTACAAATCATTTCCTTGCCTGACCTCCAGTCTATTGTCCTTGTCAATTTCTGTGGTCTTTCCAAAATAAGCTTAGATGGTCTCTCCTCTGGGACTCTGCTGAGCCTCTGTGGCTCTTCCTGTACACCCTCCTGATATCTGGTGGGGGCAGTTATCCACACTGCTATTGCCTTCTCCCTTATCTGCTGCTCCCACTCAGTGTTTCCGTTCCTTGAAGAGAGATGCTAGGTCTTACTCACAATGGTATCGCCCGCATCTAGCTCAGAGCCTGGTCAGAGTAGGTATTCCCTAACTAGTTATTCAGTGAATGCACATTTAATACAGAAGTGAACGATGCTGACAATGCAGAGCACAGCAGGCTTATGAAAAAAATTATGGAAAAGGAAACTCCTGGTATTCATACATCATTCATATATGATGGATGCCCGGATCCAGGGACGGCATCTACCATGGCTTAACAGTGGGAGACACTCGTGCTATACATATACATAATAGCTCATCTTAAAGGCTGTTAAGGGGACTTAAGAGGGGTGCCTGGGTGGCTCAGGCAGTTACATGTCTGACTCTTGATTTCAATATAGGTCATAATCTCACTATTCGTGAGTTCGAGCCCCATGTTGGGCTCTGTGTTGATAGTGCTCAGCCTGCTTGGGACTTTCTATCTCCTTTTCTCTGCCCTTCCCCTGCTTGCTCTTTCTCTCTCTCTCTCTCTCTCTCTCTCTCTCTCAAAATACGTGAACATTAAAGAAATTTTAATTAGGGACACCTGGGTGGCTCAGTCGTTTAAGGGTCCGACTTCGACTGAGGTCATGTTCTCACGATTCGTGGGTTCAAGCCCCGCTTTGGGCTCTGTGCTGCCAGCTCAGAGCCTGGAGCCTGTTTCAGATTCTGTGCCTTCCTCTCTATCTGTCTCTCCCCTGCTCACACTCTGTCTGTCTCTCTCTCTCAAAAATAAATAAAACCTTTTTAAAAATTAAAAAAATTAAATTAAAAAAAGAGGGCTTCAGGAACCATAAGTCATTCATTCATGTGACTTTTGTGCGGTGGTCTAGAGAAGGCTCGGTGAATGGGAATGGTGTAACTCTCCCACCTGCTATATGAAAACCAGCCTTTTCTTGCTTTTTTTTTTTTTTAGTAGATTTTATTTCTTAGAGCAGTTTTAGGTTCACAGAAAAATTGAGCAGAAGGCACAGAGAGTTTCCATACACTCCCTGCCCCACACATGTACAACCTCCTCTGTGATCAGCATTACCCATCAGAGTGCTGTATTTCTGCGATCAGTGAACCTACACTGCCACATGACCATCGCCCAGAGACTACAGTTCATATTAGTGTTCAGTCTTTGTGCTGTCCATTCTGTGGGTTTGGACAATTTTATAATGACAGGTATCCAGTGTTATAACATAGGGCTTTTTAATTTTTGCTCATTTTATGAGAAGGAAATTATGGGGTACACAATAGCCCCTGGGGAGGGCAGGGAAAGAGTAAGAAATGGATAGTCTATTCCCTGTCCCTCCAGAAAGACTAGATCAGACTCCCCAGATAGAGAGGGACTCTAACTGGAAGCTGAAGAAGCTGGTAGGGCAGCACCCAGGAGAGATTTGCTGGGACGGCATGTTCAACAGAGCGATTTTAGGGAACAGGTGGGAAGCATGACCAGAGTTTGGTCTTCATTTTGACACAGGCCACTGTGGAGCGTTCATACCCAGAGGGCTCAGAGCAACTTGTCAGATAACTCCAGCCCCGGCAGAGGCTCAGAGAGCCCTGTCACCAAGGGCACCTTAGCAAAGAGGTGCTGGGGCCCTTCTCTCAGACAACACATCTCAGACAGCTGGTAGACCAGGACCCTGACTGGAGCCCGTGGGAGGTGACCGTGGCACAGAACAGGTGAGAGATCGTGAACCGAGGACGTGTTGGAGACTTAGGGCAGACACAGATTCACACGTAGTAGAGGTGAGGCGGGGAGGGGGGGGTCCCTGAGCATAGGAGTCATGGTGGCAGGAATGGAGGCCATACATGGGCCCAGTAGCCTGAACTCCCATTTACCAAGTCTGATTAAGATGCTGTGGGTGCCGAAAATGAGAGACCTACAGTGAGCCCTAGGTGGGTTTTGTGTCTGGCTCAGCCTATCAATAGCGATGCCATCAATGAGGAATGCCTCGCCCACCGGGGCTGAACTACTGGTGGTGAGTCCCCAGAGACACTTCCCCAGCCACCGCCACCATTGTGGCTGGACTTGGCCTTGTGCCTCTTATTATGATTGCAAGACACATCTCAGCAACAACCCAGGGAACTCTGATAAAAACCACATGTATTATTCACAAGTCCTGGAGAGTTCACAACGTGCCTGGGGCCACACAGTGAGGTTGTGGGCAGAGATCAAGAAAGAAAAAGAGAGAGGGCGTGAGAGAGGGAGAGAACCTGGGGTTCTGCCTTTATGGGGGTCAAGGATGTGGGGCTTAGGGTTTCACGAGTTCACCGGTGGTGAATTTAAAACTTAAGAGCAAGGGGTTTAAAGCACAGGAAGGGAGAAGAAGCGTCACTCGAGTGGTCAGTCACCTAGGTCCCCTGGGACTTGGTAAAAGGGAAACTTTCTGGGCGAGCCGCCTGGCTATTTATCTACTCGTGTAGCTGGAGAGGTGTTTATTCCAGATGGGTGTCTTTGAAATGAATGCCTCGGTAATCAAAAGCTTAATGGCAGATACTTACATTACAATCAGAAAAAGCTAACTGACAGGCACTTACGCTACAGTATAGCACTGTCCCTCAGGGGGTCTAACCAGTAGAGCCAGATTAACTCCACGAGGTGCCTTCCACCTTGAGAGGGACAGTATTTTGTCTTTACTCTCATATGTATCCCAGGTACCCCTTTGCTTTCCCGGCCTGCTCTACTTCTTCCGGAACCATTAATTGAGGGTTTATAGAGTCATCTCCCAACATGGGAAAAAGCCCCATCTTGGACCAAAGGACCACTTCGCACTGGAGGAGGTTGGACAGTGAGCACGTCACCATGGCATCCATTGGTCCTATCGAAAACTGTATCACCCCAGAAGTTGTCAGCCTGATAGAACACCAGGATGGCTTCCAGGAGCCTCACCAAGGCACCAGTGGGGGATGACGTCCCGTGGGGTTGGGCCACCCCCTTCCAAGATGTGGTATGCTTTGAACCAATAGCAATTATATGGCACCATGTCCCCAGCAGCAAAACTACACTGAGGAAATTGAGGAGTAGAAGTGGGAAGGACCCCTATCATCACTAAGGAACTCACTTAGGGATTTGTGCACCTGTTCCTCAGGCTTTAAGGTCTATTATATTAGAAGTCATGGCCTCCGGGGATGGAATGCTTCCATCGGGGTGGGGGGGGGGGGGGAATAGTAAGTCTTCCATTTAACCCAAAGCTGCCACTATAGGATGGTTAGTTTGGACCTTGATGCTGATAGACCAGCAGCAAGGAAAACATTTGCTCTTCTGGTGTGAGTTACTGACCTTGGTTATCAGGAAAAGCTCGAGATGCTGATACATAAAGGGACAGGAATGAATGTGTCCACAATTCAAGAGGTAACACCGAGGTGTTTCTTGGTGTTTCCATGTCTGCTGATAACAGTGGCAACCAGGGCCCAATACAGGGGTAATGTAAGCATGGCTCAGACCCCACAGGGATCAGGGTCTGGGTCCCAGTGGGCAAACCAGCTTAGACCAGCGGGAAGAATTCAATTGATGGATGGGAAGGATGAAATCCAACGGGTGACAGAAGAGGGAATTGATGAATAGTAATTACAACCTCAGGCCTGCTGCATCAGGACCTTGGTTCATCCCCCTAAACTTTTGGTTTTAACCTTTTTTTTTTTTTTTTTAAAGGATTACAACTGGTTTGAAGTGTCAGGGACAGAACAGAGTGGAATTATTATGGGGGACAGTGGATCTTTCTGCACAGCGGGAAGATTTTGAAGCATGATCCACAGAGCCAGTCAAAGGGTCCTCAGCAAGACAGCCCAGATGGTCCGCAGCACAGCCACCTTCTAATACCTCCCTTACTGGCTTTCCCCTCTCCTCACCATTTGCCACTCCCCTGCAGTGACTCCTGGTATCACTTCCCAAATACTTGCCCTCATAGCCGGGTCTCGGGGTCAGCTCTGGGGGAAAGCCAAACTGTATCCGTTTCTAGTGGCTGCTGTAACAAAAACCACAACCTGGTGGCCAAAAACAACAGGAATCTACTCTCTCACAGTCCTGGAGCATTTGCAGTCGGTATCAGTGGGTTGAAACAGAGACATCAGCAGGGCCATGAAGGTGGCCTCCCCAGAGGATCTGTCCCTTGCCTCTTCCAGCTTGTGGGGGCTGCTGGCATTCCCTGGCTCATAGCTACACCTCTCCCACCCCTGCTTCCGTCTTTGCGTACCCTCTCCTCCGTGTCAGTGCGTCATCCCCCTTGTCCTCTCTCTTCTGAGGACACTTGTGGTGCCACGTAAGCTAATCATACAGGGCAATCTCATTTAAAAACCCTTAACACAATCACAACTGCAAAGACCCTTTGTCCTCATGAAGTCATATCTCCCAGTGATCAGATCTGATATCTTTGGAGGGCATTTTTCTCCCCACCACACAAAAGAAGACAGATGGATATGGCTGTAGGTACAAGAGTTACGCATGAGGGACTTGGCAGCCATGTTTTATTGTGAGAGGTTCTAGATACATTTGGTGCCAGACTGAACAGACCTTGAATACCAGGCCAAGAATACTGTCCTTATTCTTTGGACAAATGGTTGCAGACTGGAGAGTTCCACAGTAAGTATTCTTTTCTTTAATTTAAACTTGAGTTAATAGGTGAAGAGAGGTTAAGTCCCTTGCCAAGTTTACCAAATTCGTGTGTGGTGTCGGAGTCCAAATCAAAGTCTGTTTTGGATCCAAAGCCATGCTTCATTCATTTTACCACCCTGCCTCCTGCAGTGGGTTAGAATGGGATGGACACTGAAAATCCTGCTTTGTTTACATGAATCTGGCTGTAGACAACAGAAAGTTTAGAAGAGAGAGAAATTGCAAGCCAGCAACATACTGCACTGGCCCCTGGCCGGGCATAACCTCCGCCTGTCTGGCTGCCTTTATTAAGCGGCTCTGAATGCACGTGCAAACTGCTACAATCATTACAAATTATTCTTGCATAGATTCTGTGGAAGGTAGTTAATATGTTGAAAGAAATAAAAACACTGTTAGGAGCGCCTTCAAAATTTGTATTAGCATTTTGCTCTTATGCTAGATGTTTAATGTTCCAGTCACTCATTCGCATTTTATGAGTAATAGAGATTTAAGTAGAGAGTCAGACTAATATGTAGAAAATATTTTTTTTTTCTCTGTGGGAGATTGCCTCAGCAAGAACCAAGCTGTTTCTTGTTTGTGAAGGATGTATTCATGTTTATATGTATATATGTATATATATTATATATATAATATATTTATGTATAGTATTTATATATTTGTATATATAATAATGTTATGTATTTATATTTTCCTTATATAGGTGATATATAATATATTTTATTTATTTGTAATAAAAATACATTAACATGTAATATATTTTATTTATTTACATATATATAATAGATCGATATGAAATATAATATATAAGAATATAATAATTTAGGGGTGCCTGGGTGGCTCAGTCAGTCAAGCGTTTGACTTTGGCTCAGGTCATGATCTCACGGTTCGTGGGTTCGAGCCCCGCCTCGGGCTCTGTGCTGACAGCTTGAAGTCTGGAGCCTGCTTGGGATTCTGTGTCTCCCTCTCTCTCTGCCCCTCCCCCACTCACACTCTGTCTCTCTGTCTCTCTGTCTGTCTCTCTCTTTCTGAAAAATGAATAAACATTCAAAAAATTTCTAAAAGAATATAATATTTTATACAATATTTTATATGTTAATATGCTATATAATACTTTGTGTACATGTAATATAGTGATAACCTTTTTTTAAAATTTTTTTTTAACGTTTTATTTTATTTTTGAGACAGAGACAGAGCATGAACGGGGAAGGGCCAGAGAGAGAGGGAGACACAGAATCTGAAACAGGCTCCAGGCTCTGAGCTGTCAGCACAGAGCCCGACGCAGGGCTCGAACTCACGGACCACGAGATCGTGACCTCAGCCGAAGTCGGACGCTTAACCGACTGAGCCACCCAGGCGCCCCAGCGATAACCTTTTTTTGATGACAAGGCTGTTAGCACAGAAACACCCCTGTTTGTCAGAATCCGACTTCCAGTTAAGAGGCTATCTACTTGGAGAAAAATCCTGGGCTAGAAGTAAGTGAAAAGTGACTGTATGCCCAAAACCATTTACAGAAAGCCACTTTGACAAGCCACATTCTCCTTCCCTGAGCCTTCATGTCAGTTATATACAGCATCACTTTTATAGCATGCTGTGGTTTCCCCCGCCACAGAAAATTAGAAGTGGAAAGTTGAAAAAGAACAAAGGGTGGTGTTAGAAGTCATAAAACTAAGAGCAGAAAACCACTTGATGTGGCCAAAGGAACAGAGGAACTGAAGGGCCATGGACTCTCTATTCCCACCCCAAAAGTAGAGCATGCCGTGACCTGGTCTGTATGAACATGTGGTTCATTACGTTGAGTTGGGTGTTCCCCATTTAAGAAACCAGAGAAGCGAATACATGTTGGAACGCTATTTACCTCAAAATAGTTAAAATTTCAAAGCTTCTATTTTGGAAGAGACAAGGTCTGATTGGTTGCGAACTTGCTGGTGGGAAATAACTCACTTCTAAAACTGAAGAATAAAAGCGATTACTACGCAAAATGCTTTTTATCTGCAGCGTCTATCATCCCACACCTCCCCACTTCCCCCCTCCCCAATCCTTTTAAGTGACAGAAACAAAAAACTCTCTTCAAAACTAAGTTCATGACAGCCCTCGGGGAATCGGGGGTGACATTGAGGGGTCCTGAAATTGGGAGGAATTTCTGGAAGATAGAAAGCAGCTGGGATCAAATTGACAAGACTTGAGGAAACCACGGCCCAACATAGGCATGGAAAAATCCTGCTAGGAAGATAAGAGCAGATGTAGAGAACTCCCAGCTCAGTGTCATCAGTGAGAGACCAGAAGTGACCTTTGGCAACCATGAGGGTGATTAAAGGACCGCATGCCGAACAGCCAGTCACCAGCAACTCCATCCAGGATGAAAGAGAAGATGCACGGCAGCCACCTGGAGGGTGGTGATAAATCTAGTTTGTCCTGAGGTATAAATGGAGACGTGAGAACACCAGACATTTGGGGGAAATCATTAAAACTAAAAAGGAGAGACAAAACATTGACCCTAGAGAAATTTCATGAAAGAGAAATAAACTTCCAAGCTTTTTAATCAACATCATCAGAGAGATTCGGGATGATAGTGCACCATAAAACAATACTCTGCTAGGAAAAAGAAGCAAAGAACCAGGAAGAGCCCATAGGATTCTTAAATTATGAAAATAGAACGTTTAATGGGAGGAAAGACGAGTGGATACAGTAATGGATAAATTAGTGACCTAAAGACAGAGGGTGGCAAACTTTTCCTCTGAAAGGTCAGACTGAGAAAAGAATTAAAAGATATGAAAGCTCATTTCAAGAGTTCCAGAAACAGAGAAAATCAAATGGAGAAAAATATAAAGGGAAATAAATGAAAGCTTACTACAGCCGAAGAAAGACAGATTTTTATAAAGAAAGGGCCTCTAGGACCACATGGGAGAAATATAAATTGACAAGACATATCTTTATGAACTCTCAGAGCTACAGAGGAAATGGAGATTTCTAGAAACTCCCAGAGAAAAAGTAGATGATTACCTCCACAGAATTAGGATTATATTGTCATTGAAATTACCGTCAGCAAAACTGAATGTTAAAAGAAACCCTGAGATATTCTGAAGAAAAAATTACTTCAAACCAAGAACTTTATACCCAGAGAACATTCGAATGTGAGGACAATGGTATGAAAATATTTGTAGACAGGCGAAGACTCAGAAACAAACCTTCTCTACAGTTAAGATTTGTTCAAGGATGATTTACAACAAAACAAAAATTGAACTCAAGAAGGAATTTGCATAAAACATACATTAAGTGGTAGTAAGCAAAGAACCCAGTATAACTTACAGCTGGATTGAAATATATAGTAATTAATAATTTTGAAAATCTAAAACTAAATTCTCAAATGATTATGGCCTAAAAGTAATGAGAGAGAAGGGGGGAATGATAGTAGGCTAAGATTCTACCCTTTTGGCGAGGAAGGATGTGGAAATTACTTTTTGAAGTTTAGATATGTATACATGTTTAAATGAGCATGTTAAAAATGTAAGCATAATTACTTAAGCAATAGGAAATAGATGAAATAACTGTGACACCTGTTACAAAAAACAAATGGGCAAAAAAGAACTGATCCATCTAATAAAAGGAGGAAAAGGGAAATAAAATAAACAGAAAATCAGAGTACATAGACTAATATAAAGTAAGATGGCATATTAGCATATCAAAAATTGCAATAAATGTAAATGGGTTAAATGTCAAACATTTTCAAATTGAGTATGTGTGTAAAAGCATTGAAAATGTCTGAAAAAGCAGAGGTGCCTGTGTTGCTCAGTCAGTTGAGCAACCAACTCTTGATTTAGGCTCAGGTTATGATCCCAGGGTAGTGGGATCGAGCCCAGCATTGGGCTCCAGACTGAGCCATGGAGCCTGCTTAAAATTCCCTCCCTCTCCTTCTCTCTCCCTCTGCCCCTCCCCTCCTCTTTAAAATAATTTAAAAAAAAAAAGGAAAAAATAAAAAAAAAGAATAAAAAGAAAAAAAATATTTGAAGCAGACAGTGGGTGATTTTATAGTAATTACCTTAGGTCAGAGGGCAGAGGAATGAAAGTTCAAAGTTGATAGGGTTTTGTGTTGTTTAATTCTCACACATGGAGAACCTATTCATGTGTTTTATAGTTGTTCTCATGTTAGGTAAAAAGTTACATGCTCATACCCCAAAGTTAACTATTGAGGAACATAGGCATAGATACATTGTGAGAAGTTTATAAACAGCGTCTCTTTGCCCTCCCCCACTCCACCCGCCATATCCTGCACAAGAAGGAGATGCCCATCATCTGGACAGATGGAGAGTCCTTTCTACTTTATCTCTAGTGAATTACCATTTTTTACCCATAATTTGAAGTTAGTATAGTAACTAGTTGAAGCATGCTTTAAATATAATTTCACAAATTATTGATTTCTTTTTATAAACCACGCTCATGAATTACAAAAATGGTAAAATGAAAAATATTTTTAAAGAGGGGGAAAAACCCTCTATAATTTCTCCATTAAGAAATAACCAAAATCAAAACAGAAAATTCTTAAATTGGATTTCCAAAAAGAAAAAGGAAAAACAGTTGTGGTACTGCCTCAAGAAATCTCCAAAGAAAACTAATAGACCCTCTCTTTGCCCCTACCACAGGTAAAGACACACTCTGTTAACCCACGGAACTTCCCAGATCTGTGGCTGTGGCAGTGGTCCCCACATTCTGGATTATAGGGAAGTGAAATTTCAAAACTTTGATCTGACAAGCAGCACTGGATTGTACAATGGTTATACCCAAAATAACGTGAAAGCAAAAAACAAAAACAAAAACCTAAAACCCCTCTCATTTAGTACCATTGCCAGTTTATTAAAAAGTGACATTTTGGAACACCTGGGTGGCTGAGTCAGTTAAGCATCTGACTCTTGGTTTCAGCTCAGGTCATGATCTCATAGCTCATGAGATCAAGCCCCAGGTCAGGCTCTGTGCTGACAGCACGTCTCTCTCCCCTCTCGCTCTCTGCCCCTCCCCTACTCGTGCCCTCTGTTTCTCTCTCTTTCTCAAAATAAATAAATAAACGTTTTTTAAAAATGACATTTTAACATGAAGATATTTGTGTGTTTATAAAGGACAGTGCTTTAGTTTGAACATATTTAAGTTTGTGAAAAACGTGCAAAAATATCTTTATTCTTATTTTGTGCCGGCTCTGATTCAAACACCATTAGAAGTGGGCCCGTCTATAGATGGAATGTGGGGACCCCCTGGCTGTATTAGCTCACATTATAATGCCTGTGTATGAGGTTTCACCCCATTCCATGTACATACTCCAGCAAGCTCCAGAAGGAATTTTGAAGAAATTCGAGAGCTCCTCTTTACATCTCCATGAATTGAATTTAGATAATGGTCAAGGAGTGTCATTGTATAGGGTGGCTACAAAGAAAATCAGTGATTACCAAAAAAAAAAAAAAAAAAGTTTCTAGTGTTGAATATGAAAGCCATTCGCCTTCCATTACCATTCTTAAAATATAATCTTCACAAGTTTTAAGATTTATAAATGAAAAGAGAGAAAAGAGAAATACATAGCACCAATAATTACAAATGGGACAAAAAGGAAGTTTATGAAGAAATAAGATATCTGGGGTGCCTGGGTGGCTCAGTCGGGTAAGCGTCCGACTTCGGCTCAGGTCATGATCTCGCGGTTTGTGAGCTCGAGCCCCGTGTCGGGCTCTGTGCTGACAGCTTGGAGCCTGGAGCCTGCTTCGGAATCTGTGTCTCCCTCTTTCTCTCTGCCCCTCCCCTGATCACACTCAAAGAAAAAAAATTTTTTTTCTTTGTGATAAGAACTTCTAGATCTACTCACTGAGCCTTTCTCCATATCATACAGCAGCGTTAAGTATCGGTACCATGTTGCATATTCCAGCCCTAGGACTTACGTATCTTGTGCTTTTTGACCATTTTCCTCCAATCTCCCCTCCCCCTGCCACTGGTAACCACACATCTGATCTCCTTTTCTATGAGTTTGGGGCTATTTTGGATTTTGTTTGTTTTAAAATTTTCTTACAAAGGCATTTGCTAAACTGCTCAAGCAAGCAACGCCTTCCACCTATCTCCCTGAGATGAGGTGGGCTTCATTCGTGCCCACGGCCTCGTGGCTCTTTTTCCCCTGCCTGCTCCTTGAGAAGTCCTCAACTGATCCAGAAATCCACGTTAGAACCTCCGTTCCTGAAGCAAACATCGAAGTAGGTGAGTAAGTTGCAATTTAAGAAAGGAGAATTTAGGGGGAGGAATTCTTTTGTCTTTGAGAATTAGGCTGCTTGTGTCGACGGCACGGTCTAAAGACAGTGCTCGGAGAAATTTACAAAGTAAGAACTAGGAAGGGTTGGGAGTTACTTTACCGCATCCCGTCAGGGTTTTTTAGACAGAAAAGCTGAAGTTCAGAGAGGCTACACGACTTATGAATAGACACGGAGCCAGTTAATGGGGAAGATGGGTCCGCAGAACCGCAGGTCTGACTTCGACACTACACGGCTCCTTCTACAACTCTATTTTCCTGTTCTAGGAAGTTGGAAAACAGAAAGTTCAGGAGCAAGGAAAGGACCACTGACTCCAAAAAGCTTTACACTGTTGCATAATTTAGGAGAAATATTATTAAATTACATCGTCACTTAATCTGTCTACCTTTTCCCATAAGGTTACGATGAATGTGGAGTTACCTTGTCCACCTAGGTGAAGACAGAGTTCCAACCCCAGACTGTTCCCTCTCATTTCAGGTAATGACGTATTTCACAATTACCCAGGCTCTTCCTCGGTAAACGGATTCTTAAACATGCGTTGCCGATTTGCCAAATACCAGCCTTCCGTGTTTTTGCAACAGTGCCAACCAAAAACCAGGTGAAAAGTGCCTTGTTAAAAGCTTGGCTTACAGTCGCCAAGCTCAGTTAAAGTTTTGAAAATAGAAATTCTGGGGGAGAATTGCCAATGTGGGATCGGAACCCAATCCCGAGACTAAGTGTGTTCAGGCTCCTTTTTGGCAGTTCCATCAGTTTTCCTCGGAGGTTTATTTCTGCTTTGAAATTCTTTGAACCGAGGTAATTGGTCTTTGACTTGGGGGCTTAGTCTGGCAAGATTGGGGTGCACGGTTCCTTGTTCGACTTCTGTTTTACATAATTGTGGGTTTCACAGCCTTCTCTCCGTCCTGCCTTACAGCACCGTGGGCAGTTGTAAGCCCTGGGACTGGGCTACTAGGATGGAAACTGTGGGAGAGGAATTCTTTTCCTTCTGCCCTTCTAGGTTCTTTGGCTGACCTAAGAATTCAATTGACATAAGACAGATTAACAGGAGAAAACCAAATGTAATTTCATACACGCAGGAGCTCATACGTTATGAGCCGAAGCTGCCAAAGCAGGCAACTTTTTATCCATTTAGACAAAGAGACAATAAATCTATGAAGAATTGGCAAGACAAGGAAGTTTGGGCTTGGGGGAGCAAGTGAGTGAAGAAGTTACAAGTTCTATTTATACAACCTTCTCGGTTCTACATCCCTTATCTCTGGTGATAAGGGTGCCTTCTACCCTCCAGCTACAGGGAGGGTACCCTCCACATGGGAAATTTATCTCCTGCTTTCAGGAGGCAAAAGAGGGTCAGAGTGTCCTTGCACTGTTTCTTAGGCAACTTTAATGCAAAATAACCAATATGCCAGAATGGCATATTGTGGGATGGCTCCCCCTCAGAACTTTTCTTAGGAACCTATAAGGCAAGAACGGTGAGCATTTTTTTTTTCTCCTCTGGTGGACTCTTCTTAGCCCTGTTAGTGCAGTTATGTAACTGGGAAAATGTTGCTACAGTTAAGGTTTCTAAGATTGGGAAATCTGCCTGGCTCAGGGTTTATCCAGTGCGCCATTTCTCTCCCTCCAACCACCCCCCCTCCCCCACCCGCCGGGAATGAGTTGACCTTTTTGGAAGCAGCACCTACTCCTTCAGGTCAGTTCATGGGCATCGATTAACTAATGATTTTACCACTACCCCCTAGTGAATTAACGAATGCAAGCGTACAATTTGACCTCAGCCATTGTGCATCGTTTGCTATTCAAGTGACACATTAACTTAATGCCCCCTTGTGAATAACTACAGCAACCTTCAGCTGTCAGGGTAAGCACTCAGCCAGGCTCACGCTGAAATTGAACTTTCTAGAGGAATTCTTCTCCCAACTGAAACTGAATGAGAAGGATTTTCTTGAGTGCATTTCCTATTTTGGCAAACCATCAGGTTGCCAGGATGCCATTAAGTACTCTTAAGTAATTCACTAGCAGGCACCCTGAGGCCTGAAAGAGTTCATGTACCTTTCACACTGAGCTGGAAGCCCGTCTCTCACCCCTGTGTCGTTGATAAATGGCAGATTTTACTATCCCACTTCCTAGATGGGGAAACTAACCTCTGAGTGTAGGAAGTGGTCAAATCCACACCATGAATCACATATAATAAAAAAGAACCCTGGTCTCCAGAAACATCCCGAAGTTGGGGGATGGGGCCAGAGCAGTGAGTCTAAGGTGTAAGTGGGTATCAGCCTTTTCTTTTCTGTTTTTTATCTTTCTCCCTCTCCCTTCTATAGAGATCTGTTCTATTTTCTCTCCTGTGCTGAGCTCTTTTATATTTACTGTTTGGCGTGAAATTATTTGAATGTAAAGGGCATGTTGGAGTAACCATGGAGAAGGGCACTGAGTGTTCTGGGGGGGGTTCATTATTTTCCTGATGGGGTGCTGATATTTTACAACGCTATGCCTTCTGGTTAGTGTCTCCATTTTGGGTTCTGTAATGTAATTTGACCCAAATCAGCCCTCCCCAGTGTGGCTTGACTGGCGATCATAAGCTTTGGGGGGCACATCACCCTTATATCAGACAGGTGGCAGGTGTCTTGCATCCAGCTGTGTAATTCTTCCCAGGTTGCACTCCTTCTCCCCGTCCTCCTAGCCAGCTCTCAGCAGCAAGCCAGAATCTATTTGAGCTCCCGCCGCAGTAGCCTTGCAAGTGATTTGCCCAAGCAAGAAAACATACCCTTGCTCTTAAGCTAAGATCAATCTTTCTAAACAAAAGAAAACATCCTCTTGGCAATGGGGACCCGGTAAGTCTGAGATGCTTTGTCTTTCATTTTGCTTTTCCCCAGTAGTTTATTTTAAGGACACCAGCAAATAGGATATCCCAGTCATGTTAATTTTTATAACAAGTACTTCACTGAGCACTGAAAACTGAGAAGCTATAACATGAATCACACGTAGTCCAGACCATAGCCTCAAAGAGCAAATTGTCTACAAAGGGGAGTTACAAACGCTAATTCTAAAGCAAGAAGAAAGATCCAGAAAGGGAGCAACTGGAGCTCAAAAGAACAAGTCATGAATTCTAACTTGGAGAGTATGGGGAGAGGTGGAGAAAGGCGGCCGCTTGGCAGAGGGTCTGGAAGGCCAGCCAGATTTGTGTGTGTCAAAGTGGACAAGATGTCAGAGGATCCAGACAGGGGAGCAAGAGGGGAACAGAAAAAAAATCCAGCTTCGCATTGGTCCAGAGAGTTTTCATTTCCTCATCAGTAACACAGATGTTAAAAGGCAAAACAGTAATCATAGTCCATTGTCTGCAGTACGCGGGCATCTCCTTTTCTCCCCTCCCCTGACTCAATGAAGTTAGACTCGAGTCTTCTTTCCAAAAGCCCCTGAAAAGTTCCCATCTCCGTATCTGTAAAGAGTTTTAGTGAAACTGAAGAAGTTTCTCTTCTGGACCACTTGTTCTTTGCTCAAGTTAGCTAGTGTTGTGAGTGCCAGTATATAACCAGACTGCGATAGCAGTTTCCAATGCATTCTCTCAGAGGCCATGGTCAGATGACACAGAGCCATTGGCTCAGCCGCAGGGCAAGAAATGTAAGGTCTTCAGTATCCGCTCCTTTGTAAGGGTAGATCTTCAGGGAGTACTGGCCACTAGTGGGAAGGAAGGACTCTGCATCCATACCCCAGGCACACCCTGAAGTCCTAAGTCTCAGAAGACGTATGAAAATCGTAAGTCATAAGCAGTATGCAACAGCCTTGGGGACAGGCGAGAGGTTGGCTAGCACGTTCCAAAATCTGAAGTAAGAAAGCTGGTTTTGAGGGGAAATATTAGTAATCGCAGCCAAGTCTTTAAATGCCTGTGGTTTTTTGAGGGGGGCACCTGGGTGGCTCAGTCAGTTAAGCGTCCTACTCTTGATCTTGTCCCAGGTTGTGATCTCACGGTACGTGAGCGTTCTGCTCTGTCAACTCGGAGCCTGCTTTGGATTCTCTCTCCCTCTCTCTCTGCCCCACATCCCAGCATCTCCTTTGGGCTCACGTTTCGCTGTTGTTACAGCAAGAATTTCTTCCTAATCCATGACACTGAGTTTCTCTGCTGTGGTGAATCCTGCGATCCTTTTCCTGTGCTTAGAGAATGTAGACCCACTACCCATGTAATTAACATCATCTCTGTAAAGCTGGAGTCCAGCCTCTGGAGGAGCCACCACATCTATCCCTGTTGTGGAATCAGAGACCTTACCCTTGGCTACCACCCGATGGTACGCGGATAGTCACAAAGGGCCCAGCTTGAGAGCACGTGGATGAATTTGCACCAATCCCTTACCATGTGGGGTGAGCCACCTGTGATCAAACATCAAGTTAGCGATCAACGTTGTGGATTTCGGTGTCGATAATGTTTGTGGAAATCATTATATACTTTTTTTTAATATTTTCTTCTTTGGCTTAAATATCCCAAAGTCTTTCTGCTCAAAATCAGCTTTTAATTTCTTTAGCCAGGTCTACCTTCCACCTGGCCTACCATTGAGAAGTTTACTAAGACCCATAAGGGCTAAGGTTCAATTCCTCTGACTTTTAGAAGACTGTCCAGTGCTGAATACAGTGTCAAGATGCTTTCTTGGTGTTGCGTTATGGTGACCATATTTTTTTTTGAATCTCATGGGGAAAAAGTTTGAACGAGGATTTTTGTTTTTATACGTATGTGTATGTAACAGGCAGCTTAAAGTATACAATATAGACATTATTAACACTAGAATTTCTTGAACAGGAATTTGTGAGGCCACAATATCCAATAATTGTAATCGGGAATTCTGAGACATAAGGATCACCTACCCTGTTTCTGAAGCTTACTGCTACATTTTGTTCTGTTTTGTTTTCTTTGGGATCTTACCCCACCCCCCAAGAAAGAGGATTTTGTCAATGCATAATTAAATAAGACTTTCCAAAATCGTGCCGATAATGTTCACGTCAACAAATATTTTGAAGCAAAATGGGTTTCCTAAGGAGATTCCACTTTTCTCTAATTCTTTCCTTGGTGGATGAAAATAGTCTTAAGATTTAGGAATCCAGTTGCCCAGACACACAGGGGATTTACTGAACCTGAATACCACCCAGGAGCTATAATGGGAGTTCCCGACCTCAGAGCCCCATGTATCAATTGGCAAACAGACCTCTTTCAGTGACTAAGGCACAACTACCTGCTGTTTTCAATTACTTCTTGCTTGATAAATGCAGCAGACACTACTCTTGTAGTTTCTGTAAACTCCGTGAAGTGCAGGACTAAAATTTTCAGAAGTCTTCCCACTGTGGGGAGACTTTCAAAAGCATCTGTCATGACCGTAGGGGAGGGATCTTGGAGGATTTTTAGTGTTAATAAAGATGTCTTACAAGGGGACTTGCACTAAGGGCCCCTGAGCATCCTCAAAGTGGTTTCTATTTTTGATTTTTCACTCTTCTTTGTTAGAACCAAGAAGACACATCAAGGATCTCTAACGGAAGACCCGCATTTCCTAAAGCTTCTGCATCCTCCAAGGAAGATAGTTCAATAGCTTGTTAGAAGCGTTTGTGAAGAGGTTGTTGTTTGCTTTTGGTTCGTAAGTTTTGACTCCTGTGTCTTTTTCTTTTCCTTTTTTTTTTTTTTTTAACATTTTATTTATTTTTGAGACAGGGAGAGACAGAGCATGAACAGGGGAGGGGCAGAGAGAGAGGGAGACACAGAATCCGAAACAGGCTCCAGGCTCTGAGCTGTCAGCACACAGCCCGACGCGGGGCTCGAACTCACGGACCGCGAGATCATGACCTGAGCCGAAGTCGGACGCTTAACCGACTGAGCCACCCAGGCGCCCCTTGACTCTTGTATCTTAAATAGCATGATAAAACACTTCTATTTCCCCTTCGGAGAATCGCTTGCCAAGTGGATTAAGAGTAAAAGAAAACCTATGGGGCGCCTGGGTGGCCCAATCAGTTAAGCGTCTGACTTCGGCTCAGGTCATGATCTTGTGGTTTGTGAGTTCGAGCCCCACGTCGGGCTCTGTGCTGACAGCTCGGAGCCTGGAGCCTGCTTTGGATTCTGTGTCTTCCTCTGTCTCTCTGCCCCTTCCCTGCTCATGCTCTGTCCCTCTCTGTCTCTCAATAATAAATAATGTTAAAAAAATTTTTTTTTTAGAAGAGTAAAAGGAAACCTGAATTAAATCACAAAGATTTGACATTGTCCTGTATACTCCATTGTTCATTAGATTCTGGAAACTTCTATAAGAAGGTAAATATTGAACTTAAGTTATATGGTATTATGCTTTATTTATATTTATAGTCTGCATATTGCCTATGTGTATACACAGACACATCGAGAAGGCAATCTATTAGAAAGCCTGAGGCCCCTCCACTTTTTTCCCACAGACTCTGAAGTCCTTGTCCTCTTTCAAGCAGGAATGACACCGACCGACCCCCTCCACATACCCAGATGGAGCAGGGCCTGACTCAGCACACCCAAGGAAGCCTCATGAGTCCACAAACAGCAAATACAGAATGAGCTTCCCCATTTAGAATCAGAGAACCCTAGAGTTGGAAAGATATTTAGAGATCACATAAGGTAACTCTCTTGTTTGTCTTATAAATCAGGACACGCGCCCAGGGAAGTGAAGTCATCCGTCCAGGGATAACATTTGATTACTGGCTGAGTTAAAGCCAGAGGGAAAAGCTTCTTACCCTCAGTCTGGACACTTTCCACTCAGTGCAGAATGCTGCTAGCTTGGTATTCAAGAGTCGCATTGGAACCGAAGTCCTGGCTCGGGCTTAGAAAGAAATGCTATAAAGATCCATGGCAATAATGTCATCAGCTGCCGTCCCACTGCCAAAATGACCTCTACCTGTCTAGGGCTTCCTGAGCTACCCTAGGGACTAAGCAGTGACATCAGTGATTGTTGTTGCCAATAACCCACCTTCAAAAGATTTCCTATCTCTCTTCATCCTGAATCAAGATGGTTATGTGGAGAGAAGTAGAACTGTCATGGGAGAAATCATTGTAATCCTACTGATGGCTAGAACCAGTTTTGCGTATTTAGAATGGGCCAGTCACGCGCATTATCTCATTTAACTTTTATAACAACGCATGAAATGAATACTTCTGTTAATCCATCTTCAGATGAGGAAAGTGAGACTCACAGAGACAGACTCGCCCAAGCTTACCCAGCTCAGCAGTGGCAGCACAGATTTGGGTAGAGACCATCTAGCCTCCAAACTAGCATCTTTTAAAATTCTTACGCTTATGAGACGGACAGACAGGAGAAGGCAGGTGAAAACTTCAGGTAGAAGAAATAGTGCTTGCAGAGACATAAAGGCTATGAGAGCAAATCCTGTTTGAGGAACTGTACGTTTTCGCCTGAGCCCATAGCTCGGGGTGTGCGTGGTGAGTTAAGTGCTGGGCCAGGAGACAGGGAGGAAGGATGGAATGAAATCACGAGGACTTGAACAGACAGCACGCTTGGGGGTTAGATGTGATCTCCGGCAGGAGCATATGGAGTGAAGAGAAAAGGACCAAGTCAAATACTTGGGAAATAGAAATAAATAAGACATAGTGATTTTCTGTCCATCTGCCTAAACTGCCTTCGCAAGTGACACGGTAAAGTTAATCTGTCCCATGTATACAGATATCCTTTGAGTATCTTTCTTTTTTTAATTTTTTTTTGCATTTATTTATTTTTGAAAGACAGAGAGACAGAGCACAAGTTGGGGAGGGGCAGAGACAGAGGGAGACACAGAATCTGAAGCAGGCTTCAGGCTCTGAGCTGTCAGCACAGAGCCTGACGTGGGGCTCGAATTCACAAGCCGTGAGACCATGACCTGAGCCAAAGTCGGAAGCTTAACTGACTGAGCCACCCAGGTGCCCTGAGTATCTTTCTTTTAAAAGATACCACAACAGGGGCACCTGGGTGGCTTAGTGAGTTGAGCATCTGACTTTGGTTCAGGTCATGATCTCCCGGTCGGTGAGTTCGGGCCCTGCATCAAGCGCGCTGTTTTTAGCTCAGACCCCGCTTAGGATCTCTCTGCCCCTCTCCCACTCATGCTCTCTCTTTCAAACATCAACATTAAAAAATAAATAAATAGAAGACACCACAATAAAAAAAGTATCAGTAAAGATATGTGACTAACTGTAGGAATTATCTAGAAACAATTTCTGCTTCTTTTTTTAGTTTCAATCTTGGTCAGAGTATTCTACTTCGAGTTTAACAAATCTTATTAGAACAGACGTATTGTTCAATTAAAGCCATGTTTCATTTTAACATTGATTAGATTATGGGGGAAGGATTGTCTAAATAGGAAAACCAATGAGGCAGATACAGTTAATAAGCTTCTAAACCTTGTAGCCGAGATGTTATACTATTCAAGAGATGTTTTCTTCCAGCAGGGAGATGGCGTTTTCCATATTTTTCTTGATTATTTTCTTTGCAAGATTAACATGAGCAATTGAAAGGGAAGTTGGAAGTCGCATATTGAGGACTGTTTATTATTTATGAGATGGAAATCAAACTCCTATATAACCAAACTCATTAAGACTTTAAAAAGCTTTTTCCATTTTCTTCTATAGGCAACATTCCTGTAACGAGTAAATTACACATTCCCCGAGCACATTCAACTCTGCAGTCCAAGTTCATTACCCAAGAGTGTATGGCATTATCCTGACCCAAGCCCTCGCGTCTCCCAGAAGTAACATCCCCAAACCTGCATCCCGTTCTGCACCCTTCCCACTGTTCCAATTCTCTCTGCCATCCTCCCTGATGAAGAGTGCTCCCTGGGTAGCCTTTGCGGGACAAAGCCCAACAACCTGCCTCCTGCCTCCCTCCCTGGGTGCTGTTCAGTCTCTGCCTCTGTAAAGTGGCTGGACGGTTAATCCACATCCCTGCTGCACTCACAGCCCCTCTGTGCACCAAGTAGGTTCCAGTCTGAGCCTTCCACTGAAGGGTCAGCTTCACACCAGCAGGGGTTGGGATTTGTTTCGGCGACCATTGTGTCCCCAGTTTCTAGAACAGGGTCTGGAAGATAGCCAATGGTCAATAAGTATTTCTTCTTTTTTTCTTTTTTAACATTTATTTAGTTTTTTGAAAGACAGAGAGAGACAGAGCACAAGCAGGGGAGGAGCAGAGAGAGACAGGGAGACCCAGAATCCAAAACAGGCTCCAGGCTCTGAGCTGTCAGCACAGAACCTGATGCGGGGCTCAAACTCATGAACCGTGATATCATGACCTGAGCTGAAGTCGACGCTTAACCAACTGATATGGTGCCTGTTTTGGGTGTTATGTTCAGAAATTCTTTAATATTTCCAAATTTGTGAAAGTATTTTCATAAATGCATGTATTTATAAGCAGCGACATAACATATACATAACATGTTATACGTGTGTATATATGTAAGTATATATGCATAGAGAGCAGAGAGCTGATTAATTTTGACCAAGTTCTATGTGACAGACACTGTGTTAAATATTTTGTGTATTTTCCCATTTTTTTTTTCAGTGCGGGGCTTGAACTCATGACACAGATCAAGACCTGAACAGAGATCAAGAGTCAGACACTCAACTGACTTAGCCACACAGGCGCCCCTGTATTTTCTCATTTAATCTTTATAAAAGGCTTTGTGGTAGATATTATTACCCTCGTCTTTTTCCAGATAAAGGAACCAAGGCTGGAGATTTAGGTGCCTGATCTGTATTTGCACAAAGACTCTTCTTATGTTTAATTTTTAGATTTAAAGTTTCAATCCATCTGGAATATATATTGGTATCTGGTAGGGGTTCCTTTAAAGTTCAACGGCTTCTAGGCTCCAAAACTCCAACAGAGCTTCACAGAAGACTCTATATCTATATCTATATCTATATCTATATCTATATCTATATATCTATATATAGTCTATGTATCTATATATATATAGTCTATATATATATATTTGCCATGGGGGGGGGTTGTGGGTGTGGGTGTGTTGTCTATGTGTGAGAAAAGGATCAATATCTCTTACCCGATTTTTTTTAAGTGGACCCTGAACTGAAAAGGATTACAAATCACTGCTCTAAGTTAGAGATGATTTTATTCTAGATGAAATGCCAGCTTTCCTAACACCGTGCATTAAAAAAAGCACCCTTTTCCCTAGTAATCTGAAATGTTTCTGATATCAGAAAGACCTGGATGGGCCGCCTGGATGACTCAGGCCGTTGAGCGTCCAACTTCAGTTCAGGTCATGATCTCGAGGTTCGTGGGTTCAAGTCCCACATCTGGCTTGTGCTGACAGCTCAGAGCCTGGAGCCTGCTTTGGATTCAGTGTCTCCCTCTCCCCTCTTCCCCCACTCACACTCTGTCTCTCTCTGTCTCTCAAAAATGAATAGACTTAAAAAAAAGACCTGGATTTGAATCACGGTTTGACCATCCACCAGTTCCATGATTTTAGGCAAGTTATTTAACCTTTCTGAGCCTACACCTACTCCGTAAAATGGGATAATGTAATAGTATCTCATAAACTTGCTTTTAGGATTAAATGAAGCAACGCATGTAGATACTTGCCAATGATCCCGGCTCATAGTAGACCTTCGATAAAAGTTAGCATTTATTAATATATCTCATATATACTTGGTTCCGGCTTTGAATTCTCTGTATCATCCACTGATGGGAGATGCTTGTCTATTCTCCACACTATGCATATTTTACAGGTCTTGGTTATGTTGCTAAATGGCTTTTAAAGAAGCCTACACATCCCCATTTCCACAGGCAATTTTTCAGGTTTTTGTGTTCACTTCATTCAGTACACAGCATTACTAGGTTTAAGACTTTTTGCTGATTTTTCTGCGTGAAAAATGTTATCTCCTGTAAGTATTGATTTGTTTCTTTGTTTACTAAGGAGGCTTTCTATTTTCCTCCACGTTTATTGGTATGTATTTCCTATATAGTGAATAGGTTTCAGCTTGTTCCTCCTGGATTCCGTTCTTTGCTTTCCCATGTTTCAGATCTATCTTTCCTTCCCAACTGCCTGCCCTGCCCTATAATAAACCCTTTATTCTCTATATAGTCGATATTATCAGTTGTTTTGTTTCTCTAATTGAAGTCTGACCGATCCCTATTTTAGTAGTGAGAGTTGGTTCCAGAAGAGTAGAACCTTAAGGATGTGTTCTCTGAATTAATTCTGGGTTCTGCGGGATTCATTTTTTTTTGACCTGGTTTAAAGTCACGAATGACCCTATTTCCAGCGATAAGGGAGGGCTGGTGGCCGTGGCAGGTAGTGGCACAACAGTTATGTAAATTATTGGCTGTTGGTAACTTGCAATTGAGCGCTTAGAGAAGACAAGTCTTTGAATGGCCAAGGGACTGCTGCCACAGAACATTTGGGTGAAAACAGGAGTGTAACAGTGTTGCTTGGGTGCTCCAAAGTGTTCCGGAGAACTTAGGGGATGGGAAATGATGAGGTCAGGGCTTTAAATTTCTACCTCCCGGTCTCTGTGAGGAACCTGCAAGCTTTGATGACTGCCCTAAAGGAAACCCTTATCCTGTAGCCACTGGGCTAAGATTTCTGAACACCAAACCCAAAGCCTGACGTACCAGGTGGCTGAATTGAAATGTAAATAGATTTCTTAATCTAGCAGGATTCCTTCTTTTCTTTTTTCCAAATGTTTATTATTTTCGAGAGACAGACAGACAGAGCATGAGCAAGGGAGGGGCAGAGAGAGAGGGGGAGATGCAGAATCTGAAGCAAGCTCCAGGCTCCGAGCTGTCAGCACAGAGCCCGACGCGGGGCTTGAACCCACAAACTGCGAGATCATGACCTGAGCCGAAGTCAGACCATTAACCGACTGAGCCACCCGGGCGCCCCAGGATCACTTATTTTCAAGGTAGAGCACTGTTTGGGAAGATGTGGCTTCCTGAATATTGGGATGGGGTTTTATGGGCAATTCAATGAAGCTGGGAGCTGTGAACCCAGTGCCATGCTGAGCCAACTTGGAGCCTGAAGCAAAGAAAAAAATCAGTAACAGCAATCCTGTTTTTATTTAAAAATTAGATGTTTTATTGATCATGGACTTTTTGTATGAACTTTGAGCTTTTAAATATTGCACTAAAATGTTATCTTGACCAAATTTTTTGGATGCTCTCCTAAATTTCGCTCCCAAGGCAGGTGATTTGTTCCAGCTCCTGTCCTCTTTGAACTCCTAAATTCTGTCAAGACTCCTTGATGAACAAGGAAGTTAAGCTTAACCCTAAGGAGGTTAGCCTCTCCTTAACTCAAGAAACTATAACGACTTCCTCCAAGTGGTTGAAGAGAGGAGCAATAATTTTTCTTAAGGAGTAGCCTCATCACCTTTCACTGTTTCTAGAACTAAGACCAGACTCATAACCAGAACTCTGACTGATCCAGTGGGGGAAGATGACCTGGCTGGCATCATTCTGATTGAACTGGTTTCTGTCCTGATTAGTCAGGGTTCATCAGTCATTTAGTATTTTGGCTCTTACCACAAATATATGTAATTAATGTCATATTAATATGTTAAAGCAGGGGCTCCTGGGTGGCTCAGCTGGTTAAGTGTCCATCTCTTGATTTCGGCTCTGGTCATGATCTCACGGTTGTGAGATCGAGCCCCACATCAGGCTCTATGTGGAGTGTGCTTGAGATTCTCTCTCTCCCTCCACCCCTCTCCTGTGCTCATGCTCTCTCTCTTTCTCGAAAGAAAGAAAGAAAGAAAGAAAGAAAGAAAGAAAGAAAGAAAAACATGTTCAAGCATTCAATGCCCTATTTTTTTAAAAATCTACTTGATATAATTGATACAAGGAATTCTTCCATAGCAATTGTTTTTCTATTTCTATTTTAATTTGTTTTGATTTGTTTTGATTCCAGATATAGATAGAAAAGTTTTTGTTGAATTGTATTTTTACTCAACTCAGCCATATAATTTTCAATAATGTCTTCATTACCATCAATATTTTTGATTTTGGAGATCCACCTTTAAAACGGTTTGGGCCTGATGAGTATAGAAAAAAAGTGGAAATATAGAGACGTGTATCAACAAAAAGTAATTCCACAGCCAGAGATGGCTCTTATTAACATTCTATTGTGTATTTTATGAAAACTAAGATTTTAAAGCATATGTTTTTTAAACCTTATTATTTTAAAATAAAATATTTAGTTTAAGTTTATTTAGTTATTTTTGAGAGGAGAGAGAGAGAACACAAGCAGGGGAGGGACAGAGAGAGAGGGGGAGACACAGAATCCAAAGCAGACTCCAGGCTCTGAGGCATCAGCACAGAGCCCACCGTGGGCTCAAACTCACAAACAGGGAGATTGTGACCTGAGCCAAAGTCAGAGGCTTAACCGACTGAGCCGCCCACGCACCCCACATTTTATTATTTTTATTTTAGAGAGAGAAGGGGGGAGAGGGACAGATGGAGAGGGAGAAAGAGAATCTTAAGCAGGCTCCATGCTCAACACAGAGTCTAACGCGGGACTCGACTCAACGTGGGGCTCGATCCCACAACCCTGACACCATGACCTAAGCTGAAACCAAGAGTTGGACGCTCAACTGATGGAGCCACCCAGGCTCCCCAAAAGCATATGTTATTTTAGATCAGCTATTTTCCTCATCTCTCACATTGGAGAAGCACAAGAATCATCACCCATCTGAAGGTGGTAAACTGTTGAAAAGACACACGGGCAAACCATCTAAATTGTGCCAGTCACCACCAGGAGAACTGAGAACAGACTGGATCAGGGGTGTTTGCCTTGAGGATTAGGGGTGCTAATGTGAGGTTGAAGAGATGGTTCATACCTTATCTTGTACCGTTTTGTCAAATTTTTTTGAGTATGTCTATGTATTTCTTCTTAAATAATGAACAAAAAACCATATTACATTTGCAAAAAAAATGAAGAAGGGTTTGAATATTAACAAAAGAGACACGAGTCAAATATGGAGAATAAGCTCAATATGAAGATACCGAAATTCAGGATTCCACAGTTTTACATTAGTATTAGAATGTATCCCAAGAGCGTGTCGATGGACATAAATGCTTCTTTCATTTTAATTACTAATTCATTCATTTTATTTCTAGTAACACTGCATCTAAGTATAAAAGCCAAACATATATTTGTAGAAAACGTGACATATAGAGAAGTGTACAGAAAAAAGTAAAAATCTCAAGTAAATCCACATCTGCAGGCAAGCCCTATTAGCATTTTATTGTATATTTTATCAACGCTAAGATTACAAAGTATATATTCTTTCGCATCACCCTTTTTCACTTCGTCATACATTGTGAACATTTTCCCCAGGTTCTTAATTGTTCTTTCACCTCATCATCCGTAAATGCCTTCATAATCATCCATTATTTGATATGCCGTAATTTATTTATCAAACTCCCTGCTTTTTCATCTTCCTTCCTTGTTGTTATGTGAGGCTGTTGAGATCGAGGGCTTGCGTTTGCACACTTGCTGTTTGTACATTCTTGGCTAACTCACCCAACCTCTAAGCCTGGAGTGTTCTCCCTTGTTAAATGGAAATTACAGAGAGGGCCTCATGAGGTTTTTTTTACAAGGCTGAAATGAGATGGCGCATATAAAAGTTTCAGCATAACGCTTGGCACATGGTAAGCACTGAATTAATGGTAGCTAATGTGATTTAAAATGTTGGCACAGACCTATCTGAACATAAATTCTTGCGTGCGCTTATGATGTTTTGGTTCGGATGAAATCTTTGAGGTGAAATAGCCGAATCAAAGGTATAGTCATAAAATTTTTGATAGGTTTTACTAAGCTTTCACCAGGGGGTATTAGCAATGTAGCAAGGACCCTTTCGCCTAGGGTGTAAGAGATGGTTTCTCTCCCCTTCTTTACCGGCTTTGGCTAATGTAGAGGGTTTTTTTTTTTTTTTCTAATTGGCCATTTCGATAGGCGAACACGGCATCTTGTCTTAATTTTATTTCTATAATACTAATGAGGTTGAACATTTTCATATTTCATAAAGTATTGCTCATTATGGCTTCTTGGAGAAGTGGTTTGTTTTGTTCTTTGCCAATTTTTCTATTAGACTTGTCAAAACATTTTGGAAAATTTTGCAAAATTCATACATAGTCAAATACTAGTGCTTTTATGGCCTCATTTACATCGTTAATCTATCTAGAGTTTATTGGGTGCTCGGTGCAAGTCAACCTTATTTTTCTAAGAGGCCGTTGTACAAAGGCCTGTTGCCATGCAGATAGGGCTGGATGTGCAAATCTGGGCCACTGGGGATTTCTGTTCCAGTGCAGGAAGTCATAGAATTGAGTCAGTAGCCAGAATCCTTCAGAAACCTAAAAGAGATGAATTTGCTTCCTTAAGCCATACATGGGCGATTTTTTTGTCATTTAGAAAGCATTTTCTCAAAATATGTGAAACCCAGGAAGGTTGGGCCAATGAGGAAAGAAGTACTGTTTTAGCATCTCCTGTGAAAAAACATTTATCAAATGTACCAATGTTCCACTTGTGTTTTAATTTTAATATCAACAGCTTCATCTGAAAGTCATCACATTTCAGGGCACCTGGGAGGCTCAGTCGGTTAAGCGTCCGATTTCGGCTCAGGTCATGATCTCGTGGTTTGTGAGTTCGAGCCCCGCGTTGGGCTCTGTGCTGACAGCTCGGAGACTGGAGCCTGCTTCAGATTCTGCGTCTCTCCATCTCTTGGCCCCTCCCCTGCTCATGCTCTGTGTCTGTCTCTCAATAATAAATAAGCATTAAAAAAAAAATTTTTTTAATGAAAGTCATCACATTTCTTATCTGCTATAAAATTATGAACTAAATCGGTTTTTTCTGGAGAGAACCATGTTGGGAGTGAACCACAGAGTAATCTCAACTATGTGGTATTATTTTCTTATGATCACAGAACCCTTGGAAAGGTACGATAATTCTTTTGCCAATTTAAAAGAATAGAATATAAAAATGTATTTTATAAATATTATATATATATATATATATATATAAATGTGTACGTACTTGTGTGTATGTATTTTTCCTAAACCCCAAAACAACACCCTCAATATACAGAGGAAGAAAGAAACTGAGGCTAGGTCTGTGGTCTCTAAATACTTTTTTTCATTTCACAAAATTAATAAAAAAGGTCATATATATATATATATGTAGCTTAATAATATTCATGTACTATTTATTAAAGTTTAATGTACTTTGTAAAACACAATACACATACTAAAATTTTTAAGTGATGTGATGAAAATAGATATAAATAGAGATTCTGCTATTGCCCTGTCTCACCCCAGTGGGTCATCCCAAGGACATAGGCTCCCCGACTTTGAAATAACCAACTCACAGTGTTTGACTGACTTGTCCATGGTCATGCGAGTGACAGAATAGAGCTAGAATTGTGGTCTTTTAATTCCCAGTTGCATTTACTGCTAGTATATTGACCTGTTTCCTTCCAGAAATATCCTCAAGTTAGGATGGGGCCAAGGTCAAATGAGTTAATGGTTTCCACTCCTGTAAACTCTATACTTTGAAATATCTCATTACCACAAATAACTGAACTTTAGATTTGAGGCTAGTATTAAAGGCACACTTTTGCTACTTCAGAATCCCCCAAATATGACTTTAAGGTCATATCAGAGGGAAAGCTCCAAATTATTAACTTTCTGCCAGTGTTGCATAACCTCGGTTTAAATCCGTGGTATATTCTTAGAAAGCATCCCTTGCCCTAAGCAGAAGTCACGGAAACAACTTTAAAAATCCTAAAATTATAACACAAAGACATTTTTTTTTTTTTTTTAGCAACACAACTTGGTCTTCTTGGTTTCAGGGGAAAAAGAAAAGAAGATGTGTTTTCCTAATCCAGATCTCCCTGCAGTTGCAAATTACTTTACAATCCCATACACCAAATTTCTGAAATATATCTAGCTTGATATGGCCGGGATTCTCCTAAACTAAATGTTCTAAGACTGGAGCTTTTATACTTTAGAAGGAGCTAAGGAAAACGAAAAGGCTACAAGGTTCATGGACAATTATTATCTTGACATTTGGATCAGTATGACTCAGTATCTTCATTAGAACCCCAGGCACAGTATATTCTGTTTCATCCATGTCAAGGTGGATGAAAACCAGGCTTAGAGTTACAGTCTTAGGGTTCTGAGCTCTCATTAAGGAGTTTGTGCGTGTGGTGTGTGTGTGTGTGTGTGTGTATGCATGTACGTGGGTGTATGCACACGTTTTCGTAGGATGATAATCTGAGCTATATTTGTGTGCTATTCTGGATGATCTCAACGGTCATCTTACACTGAAGTCACGCAATTTCAGTGCTTGGATTTGTATTTGAGTTTATGATTGCAGCAGGGCTAAGTAGGGCTGCTGTGATTATTATGAGCCGAATTAGGACTCCATTGCCCATGATAAAAACCTGTCCCGAACTAGCTGCCTTGCAAAGAGCCACGAACACCATGGACACCTACACCCCAAGTCCTATGTCTGTGTGGTTGACTGTGGAAAACCTTTCAAGCCAGAAGTGACAGAATGCATACAATTCCCCATGCCATCATCCCACCAAGAGATGCTTCTGGGTCAGTCCATGCTGGACTTCCAAAACATGAGGTGTCCCACCAGGAAGGGACCCCACTCCTCTAATGCTCTGCATACTTGTAGGGGGAAAGTTTGGCTAGGTAACAATGGAAGCTCCCTGGTTGATAGATTGGCATTATTAGAACCCAGGGTCTATGTGGCTACGTAACAATGGAAGCTTCCCGATTGATTAACTGGCCTTATGAGAGCCGAGGGTCCAGCGTCTGCCCCTTCTTCTGGTAAGCTTACTCAGACCTCCCAAGCCAGCTCTCTGCTCAGCTACCAAAAAGGCATAAGAAATGAAGTTTCTAGGCTATGTGGATTTGTCTGTTCTCACTAGCTTAGGCTACCTGGTAATTTATTGGCTCCCCTACCTTGGTGGGGGGCGGGGGAGGGCGGCGGGCAAGGGTGGAGCTCACATTAGAGACATAATCTGTGTCACAGAGCTTGCTTGTCTTCCAGTTCTGTTGCTGTGCCTTGTGGAGGCTGCACTGAGAACAGGCTCTCTCCATCAGAGGTGGGGGCAGGTTGATGGTGGGGTGTGATGAAAACTGGCCACATAAGAGCAGTGGGCTTACCATGGCAAGCTCAGTCGAAAGAAAGAGCTTCATTCCTTCAGTATCCAGACATAACGTAGTGGGAGAGGGCTCTGACTGAACCTGTTGGGGATCACTCGTCCATCCATTCGGCCAGAGAGAGTGAGTAGCATGACTAGCAAGCCTAGATCACCTGGGGGCACTTTTGGAAGGTGAGTTACTGTTCTTTGCTGTTCATCATCGTGCAGTTATCTAAAAAACAGTTATGAGACAGTTACCTAAAACACAAAAGGGCTATTAGGAAGTAAAAAAAAACATCAATTGATGTTCTTTACATAAAGGAGAAGAGCACAGAGCAGACTTAATTCAGAGGCGAAGCATTTGAGTTGAGTGAATGCCAGATGGCGTTGCGACATGACATGTAATTAAAGGTTTTGCCGTGGTTTGAACAGAAAGAAGTGGTGGCAAAATTGTGACCTCACGGCATAGGTTGGCATTGCCAGCTTTAAAACCAAGGGCCCTTAACATCAGTGCTATATTCATATTGCCAGTGGTGATTTAGTCCCACTAAAAGTCTACAAGCCGCAACATTAAATTAACGTGATTTGGGTTTTATTGCAGTAAAAATAATGTCAAGCAATACTAGGCTTGAGCATTCTTTTTTTATAAGAGATTTGTATGCTACTTAATTCTGGGAAGGCTTGTTAGCATATCCGTTTCATCTGAGATCCACGCTCTTTCCTTTTTCAGGCTGAACACTAAAATTCCTTCAATCTTGTTTCAGCTGATAGAGTTTTGAGTTCCTTTAGACTAACAATTCCAAAACGGAGGGTGGGAGTCTTTGGGAAGCATGTGGGAATCATCAGAGGGGCTACGGCAAACACACATGTGTCCTTCACATTCTGAAATGCCCTTTATGCATTCTCCATCGTTAAGAACCACTGCCGTAGTAATCCACTTTAGCAATAGAATACCTCACGGCTTTTGGATGCCAACCTCTAAAATGTAGCGTCCGGGACTACATATAATGGTCTGTGTGCGGTCTAGTCGTGAAAATGCAGAAAGAAGCACTTCAGTTCAATCCACAATTCAGTGGGTTGTATGTTTGGTATTCAATGGCGTCTCTCACTTTACAGCGAATCTCCTGATATTGACTGTGTAGACAGGGAGAAGGCTTCCCAGATCCTCCTCCAAGGAAGGACTTGCTGTCCAGTTGCCAGCTTCCGCAGGGCCTGACCCATCACAGAGGCTGTCTGGCCCAAGGCCCATTGTCTTCTTGGAACAGTCTGCACGTAGCGTCCATTTCGGGGCAGTCAGGGACACCTGGATGGGCACTCTGTGCTTCAGAGCTCCCGCCGAGTCAACCGAAGTTTCACTGGTTCTGCATCAAAGTTCACTGTCTTCCTCTGCGCATTCCTGTTCCCTCCAGGTTATGGACAAAGTGTCTATGGCCCCCCCAAAATTCATATGTTGAAACCTAATCTCCAGTGCAGTGGTGGTATTTTGAGGTGGGTCTTTGGGAGGTGACTACTAGGTCGGGAAGGCGAAGCCCCCATGGATGGGATAAGTACTCTCAAAGAAGAGACTCCAGAGAGTGAGCTCCCTCATCTCGCCCACCACGTGAGGACAGCGAGAAGACAGCCATCCGTGAACCAGGAAGAGGGCTCTTCCCAAACAAGCAGTCTGCCTTGGTTTTGAACGCCCAGCTTCCAGACCAAGTAGATGTCTGCTGTTTATAAGCCACCCAAGTCTACGGTGCTTTGTTATAGCAGCTGGAACAGACAAAAACATTCCCCTTTCCTCTTACAGGTTTGATCTATAATACACATCTAACTCCACCTCAGCACCTGCTCCTGGAGACCCCAGCTGTGAGCCCAACTGGTCCAGGCTGACTATGCTTTACCGGCTGCCCCACTGTGTGCTAATCATGCCCCAGACGGTCCTGTTCCTTCTTTTGCAACCAGATGTACTCGGTCATATTCAGCTTGAGGATTCCCAAGCGCAGATCCCAGGATTACAGAGAATGCAAAAAGCACTTTCAGATCAGTAGGCTTATAAGCACTGTTTTTATCCTGAAAAATTCATGTATGACATTACGTTTGTTGAATGCTTATTACGTGGCAGACACTGTTTTAAGCACTTTGTCTGAATTAACTCACCATAATCCTATTGCTGGTGCTATTATCACTCCAATTCTTTAGGTGAGGAAACCGAGGCATAGAAAGTCACGCAGCCGGTGAGTTGGTAGACCTAGGGTTTACATTTAGACGATCTTACTTCAGAGCCCATGATATTAAGCACCATGCCAGTGGTTCTCAAACTTTGGCGTCCGCCAGAATCACTTGGAGGTCTTGTTCAAGTACAGATACTGGACCCACCCCCTCCAAGGATTTCTGATGCAGTAGATCTGAGATGGGTTCCAAACACCTGCTTTTCCAATGGATTGCCAGGTGATGTTAAAGCTACTGTTTTAGGGGCCACGTTCTGGTATTCACTGGGTTACAGGATATGCCTCTCAAGTACAAATAACAACAGCCATCATGTGGGGATGCATTATATTTTCCCACATAAATGATAGTTTCCAAATATAATACATTTGGGGAATACTAGCTAGCTAATCTTGTCACGGCTTCTCCACTATCACACATCATTTCTCCTCTTCCTGGTACTAGACCTCTCTCTGTTGCCCGTATGTGGACAAAGATGTCCGGCAACAGCATTCTGATTACCAAACACAGTGTCGCTTTCTTGGGATATTGATAGGAATGTAGATTTGATAAAGGCTAAGGAGTGCATATTATTCAGGTACCATAAATCAGACTTTAAATGCGGGCACATTACTTAGGTACCATTAGACTTCCGAAAATAAAAGAATGGTCATGAGGGCCCTTAGTTGCACAGTGTCATCACAAATGTGGCATTTTAGAAATTTTGCTTAAATAGGTTGTGTGAAAGAACATCTATTTTTAAAACAACAATAAAAATATAATACTTTTGCGTCTCAGAAACAATAAGGTGATCTATTAGATTTTTTTTTTCATTTTTTTAACGTTTATTTATTTTTGAGACAGAGAGAGACAGAGCCTGAACAGGGGAGGGTCAGAGAGAGAGGGAAACACAGAGTCCGAAACAGGCTCCAGGCCCTGAGCTGTCAGCACACAGCCTGACACGGGGCTCGAACTCACGGACCGCGAGATCATGACCTGAGCTGAAGTCGGACGCCTAACCGACTGAGCCACCCAGGCGCCCCTCTATTAGATTATTTTTAACTGCGGATCTTTTACTTATTCATTAATTCATTCAGTTCATGTATCGTAAGAACCCACGAGGCTACAACATTGCGTTCCCAGAATTATATAACATTATAATTGTTATAATAATGATCACTAATGTTTTGACCATACCCACCTTCTCAGGGAATTTAAATCCTTCCTGAACTTTAGGTCCTTGTTTGTCACACCATCTTTGAGAAGCAAGATGATCTTGTGTGTTATGTCCAGTGTTTACTCCAAAAAGCTAAGGACCCAAGAGTCAGGATGGCCTCCAAGGCGAACCTGGAAAGGGTCCACAAGTAGAAATTACAGCCTTCAACTCTTCAGCATTACTTTGCCAAACAATTTTCCATCTCTGGAGAATTATTTGCCCTAGCTTCCTATGGTAAAACACTTATCTCTAATTTTACTTTTCAAAAACAGGAAAAAAATTCTACAGGGAAGTTAAGAAAAATTAATATCTGTTTGGCTCTTCTGTGATTTTAGAAAATCTGTTGCATGTACCTCTAGCCCCAGGCAGGACAAGTCTACTTTTCCCTTAAGGGTTGTGTAACTTACAGCCTTGGGAAAATAATATTTCAGGTTAAGAGAACCAAGAGGGGACAGAAAGGGGAAGCCACATGCATTTGTGGCACCGTTATATTATTATTCTCTTTACTTGGCATGTGGAGAAATCGGATGGTATTATATTCGGCATTTAATTTAATTTAATTTTTTAATTTAATTTATAAATTTTTATTTAATTTATAATAATTTTTATTTAATTAAATTTAATGTATAATTTTATTTAATTTACAATAATTTTTAATTTAATTTATAAATTTTTAAATTTACATCCAAGTTAGTTAGCATATAGTGCAACAGTGATTTCAGGAGTAGATTCCTTAGTGCCCCTTACCCATTTAGCCCAT